>NC_133660.1:121091321-121450071 GCF_037893015.1 Macrotis lagotis | reverse complement strand
CCGGCCTGTTGGCTTAGTCCTGCTAGCTGCTAGTCCCTTCTCCTCATAGATTACCTTCCATTTCCACTGTTTATATCTTATACATACCTAGCTAGCTATCTTTTATCTGCCCCATTAGAATGTGTACCCCATGAGTGCAAGGACTGTTTTCTCTCTCTCTCTCTCTCTCTCTCTCTCTCTCTCTCTCTCTCTCTCTCTGTGTGTGTGTGTGTGTGTGTGTGTGCCTCCCTGTTTCTCTCTCTCTCTCTGATTCTGTCTCTCTGACTCTGTCTTTATGTCTCCCTGTCTCTCTCTCTGTGTGTCTCTCTGTCTCTCTATCTCATTCTCTGTCTCTGTTTCTGTCTGCCTGTCTCTGTCTCTATCTCTCTATCTCTCTCTCTCTGCCTCTCTGTTTCTGTCTCTTTCTCTCTGTCTCTCTCTCTCTCTCTCTCTCTCTCTCTCTCTCTCTCTGTCTCTCTCTGTCTCTGTCTCTGTCTCTCTCTGTCTCTCTCTCCCCACTCTATATTTCCTCTGTCACATTATGCTTAATAAATGCTCTTTGGCTGTCTTAATAATTATACTCTCTTAGCTTTCAATTTAGACCCTTCCCTTAACCCCACAATGCCGTTGCATTTTTCCTAACCACTTTTACTTTATTACCAAATTCTTTGGGCCTTTCCCCAGGCAGAATATGACAGTAAGTTAACGAAATTAACTGTTTTGGTTATACCAAGTCAATTTCCTACATTAGCAATTCTTTTTTGTATTATCTAGTATAAAACATCTATATTAGATCAATTAAAAACTTCAGGTACAAAAGGAGACCAGAAACTAATATAAGCTATCATCTGCTTTATATTTAGAACTAAGGATATGCATAAAAAAGTGGGGGAGAGAACTGAGATATAATCATAATTATTTTGCCCAAATAAATACAATTGCAATGAGTTATCCCCTACTCCTGACAAAATGTTTTTCATTCTAACTAGTCAGTAAACAAGGTTTCAATAAACCCCACTTGGTTAACTTCAGACAAAATAAAATACCTGTGAGTCTACCTACCAAGGCAGACTCAAAAACTTTTTGAAAACAATTACAAAACTCTTCTCACACAAATAAAATCAGATTTAAGTACCTGGGCAAACATCAACTGATCATGGATAGATCAAGCTAATATAATAAAATGACAATTCTACCAAAACTAAACTACTTGTTTAGCACCCTACCAATCAAAATTCAAAACAAATTACTTTAATGAGTTAGAAAAGGTTGTAAGTAAATTTATATGGAGAAATAAAATGTCAAGAATTTCCAGGGATTCAATGAAAAGAAGTGCAAAAGAAGGCAGCTTAGTCTCCCCAGATCTAAAATTTTATTATAAAGCATCAGTCCTCAAAACTGTCTGGGGATTGACTAAGAAATAGAGTCGTAGATCACTGGAGTAGACTAGGTGCAATAGCAGGAAATGATTATAGTAATCTGTTGTTTGATAAACTCAAAGAGTCCAGCTATTGGGATAAAAACTCTCTCTTCAATAAAAAAACTGTTGGGAAAATTGGAAGTTAGTATGGAAGAAATTTAGATTAGACCAACACCTCACACCCTATACCAAGATAAGATCCAAATGGATACAGGATTTAGACATAAAAAACTATATTATAAGCAAAGTAGAAGATCAAGGAGTAGTTTACCTGTCAGATCTATGGAAAGGGAAGCCGTTTATGACCAATGAAGAGATAGAACATCATTCAAAACAAACTAGATAATTTTGATTACATTAAAAAGCTTTTGCACAAACAAAACCACTGTAACTAAGATCAAAAGAAATGTAGTAAACTGGGAAACAATTTTTACAACTAGTATTTTTGACAAAGGACTTATTTCTAAAACATACAGAGAACTGAGTCAAATTTTCAAAAAAATAAGCCATTCCCCAATTGGCAAATGGTCAAAGGATATGCAAAGGCAATTTACAGCTCAGGAAATCAAAGCAATCCATAGTCATATGAAAAACTGCTCCAAATCATTTCTTATTAGAGAAATGCAAATTAAAGCATCTTTGAGATATCACCTCACACCTCTCCGACTGGCCAATGTGACCAGAAACGACAATGATCAATGTTGGAAGGGATGTGGGAAATCTGGGACACTAATACATTGTTTTTGGAACTGTAAACTCATCTGACCTTTCTGGAGAGCAATTTGGAACTATACCCAAAGGGCAACAAAAATATGTACACCCTTTGACCCAGCAATACCACTATCGGGTCTATACCCTGAAAAGATTATGAAAAAAAGGGTAAAAACGTCACTTGTAGGGGGCAGCTAGGTGGCGCAGTGGATAGAGCATCGGCCCTGGAGTCAGGAGTACCTGAATTCAAATCTGGACTCAGACACTTAATAATTACCTAGCTGTGTGGCCTTGAGCAAACCATTTAACCCCATTGCCTTGCAAAAACCTAAAAAAATAAACCATCACTTGTACGAAAATATTTATAGCAACCCTGTTTGTGGTGGCAAAAAATTGGAAATCAAGTGAATGTCCATCAATTGGGGAATGGTTGAATAAATTGTGGCATATATACTTTATGGAATACTATACCAGGATTCAGGGAAGCCTGGAAAGATTTGCATGAACTGATACTGAGTGAGATGAGCAGAATTAGAAGAACATTGTACACCCTAACAGTAATATGGGGTGATGATCAACCTTGATGGACTTGTTCATCTCTTCGGTACAACAACCAGGGACAATTTTGATCTATCTGCAATGGAGAATACCATCTGTATCCAGAGAAAGAATTATGGACTTTGAACAAAGACCAAAGACTATTACCATCAAATTAGAAAAAAAATGTTATATTATTATGTAATTTTACTACTTTATTTTTCTTCCCTAAGTATATGATTTCTCTGTCATCACATTCAACTGAGATCAGTGTATAACATGGAACCAATGTAAAAACTAACAGAATGCCTTCTGCGGGGGATGGGGGAGGGAAACAAGAATGGGGGAAATTGTAAAATTCAAAATAAATAAAATCTTTCTTAAAAAAAATAAATTCCACTTGGCTCAGCCTAATATTGGGAACCAAGGATATCAAATAAAGAAGGATAAGGCACATTCCACTGAAGAACTACAATCTGGTTGGAGAAACAAAGTATATATACATGAAACCTAGAAACCAAAAGGAACTTCAGAGGCTAATCTAACCCACTCATTTTACAGGTGATGTTAAACAATGACTCTTATACCTATTTCACCTAAACATTTACACAATTTTTTTTAATGGCAACTCTTCAAAGTAGGCAACACAAAGATTACTTCCATTTTACAAAAGGGTCAGCTGAGACTAAGAGAGATCAAATGGTTTGTCTGGAGTAACACAGCTAGTGTTAGGCTCTGAACTCTTACTTCCTAATTTTAGCAACCCTATGCTCTCATTCTATTTTCTATATGCTCTCCCCACTATTATTTGAGGACGTATTATGTGATTTAGATAAGGAATAGGGATAGGAAATAAACAGACCAGTAATTTCATCAATATAAGGAACATCCAGAAGGGAAATGCATTCCACAAATGTTGATTAGAAGTTCCTCTGCAATTTATAGTCTTAGAGACTTTCCTAATGAAAAAGAGGACAAGCAATCTACTCCCAATCATATAGCTAATAAATGTCAGAGATAACACTCTGTTTAATCCATACAGATCAAAAAAGAGATTACAGGGAACTCTTTACTGATCTCAGGTGCAGGATTCTGTTTCATTACCCAGATACATCAAGTCACAGTCCCAGGACAACGAGTAGCACTACAACACCACAGCAAGTAACTGCAGAGGAGCAAGAAGCCCAATCCCAGTTCCAGGGTACAAAACACTGTTTATGGTTGCTCAGGTCAGAAGAACAATGATCTCATCTCTCCTTAGATCATACCACCTTAGAAGAACTGACACCTTATAGAAACCCAGAACTAACTCTGAAAATAGACAAAAAACTAGGATCAGGGGCCCTTCCACCCTAGGAGCAGAACATTCTATAACATAAAGTTAAAAAATTTTTCAAATAGTCTATAAAATGAGCAAGCAGCAACTACAACAAAAATCTGACCATTAAAAGGTTAATATGGTGATAAGGAAGATCAAACATAAATTCAGAAGACAACAAATCTAAAACAGCTTTATTCAAAGTTTCAAAGACAAATGTGAATTGGTCTAAGACTCAGAACAAGAATTCTTAGAAGAGCTTGAAAAGGATTTTAGAATTCAAATAAGAGAGGTTGAAGAAAATTGAAGAAAAAAATAAAAATTATGTAATAAATCATGGGGAAAAAAAGTCAAACATTGGTAAAGGAGGCCACAAAAATACTAAAAAAGAAAACTTTAAAAATTGGCCAAATAGAAGAAGAGGCACAAAAGGAAAAGAATTCCTTAAAAAGTAGAACTGGGGGGTGGTTAGGTGGCGCAGTGGATAGAGCACCAGCCTTGGAGTCAGGAGTACCTGGGTTCAAATCTGACCTCAGACATTTGATAATTACCTAGCTGTGTGGCCTTGGGCAGCCCACTTAACCCCACTGCCTTGCAAAAAAAAAAAAAAACTAAAAAAAAAGTACTACTGGCCAAATGGAAAAGAAATTACAAAAGCACACTGAAGAAAATAATTCCTTTAAAATTTCAGGTAAGTGGAAACTAATGATTCATGAGACAATAAGAAACAATAAAATGAAATCAAAAGAATGGAAAAATAGAAGAAAAAGTTAAATAGCTCGATGGAAAAGCAATTGACCTAGAAAATACACTGAGGAAAGTTAATATAAGTATTTTTGAACTACCTGAAAACAATGATTTGAAACAGAGGCCTACACATCATCTTCAATAAATAATCAAAGAAAAACTGCCCTATTATCTTGGAACTAGAAGGCAAAATAGAAATTAAATGAGCCTATCAATCGCTTCCTAAGGGAGATCACAAAAGGAAAGCTCTCAGGAATATTGTAGCCAAATTCCAGAGCTCCAAGTCAAGGAGAAAATATTGCAAGCATCCAGAAAGAAATAATTCAGATATATTAGGGAACCACACATGATTTAGCAATTCCAGAAGACAAAGGATCACAACCAAGAATCACCCATCCAACAAAACTGAATATAATCTTTCAAGGGAAAAATGATTATTTATGAAATATAGGATTTCTGAGCATTTCTGATGAAAAGACCAGAAGTGAAATAGAAAATTTGACTTTCAAATAAAATTTTCAAGAGAACTACAAATAGGTAAAAAGGAAAAAGAAATTATAAGGCACTGCATAAAACTAAACTGCTTATCATTGTATATGGTAAGATGATACTTGCAACTCCTAAGAACTTTAGTAGTAGTATGGGGGGAGAGGAGGAGGACAATTAAAAGTAGTATATAGACAGAAAAAGAAGTGTGGAAAGAATATGATAGGATGATATCTAAAAAATAAGTAAGGTGTGAAAAAAGAGGAATGCACTGGAAAAAGTAGAATGGAGTAGATTATCTCACATGAAAGAGCTTTTACAGTAGAGAAGAAAATAGGGGAATACCCAACCATGCTTAAACTTTATTCTCAGCAGAACCCTCATTAAAGAGGGAATGTTATACCCACTCAGTTAGATATTGGAAGTTATCTTACCTTACAAAAAAAAGATGCGAGAGAGAAAGGGAATGAGCAAGAGTGGGAACTGAGAGAAGGGAAGTTGGATTGGGGAAGACAGAAGTCAGAAACAAAATTACTTTTAAGGAAAGGATGAAAGAAGAAAGAAGGATCATAACATAAAGACTTGTAGAGGGAGCTAGGTGGCACAGTAGATAGAGCACCGGCCCTGGAGTCAGGAGTAGCTGAGTTCAAATCCCATCTCAGACACTTAATAATTACCTAGATGTGTGGCCTCGGGCAAGTCACTTAACCCCATTTGCCTTGCAAAAACCTTAAAAAAATTTTGTATATTTACATTTAAAATTTCTCTGATAAAGGTCTTATTTCTCCAAAGTATAGAAAACTGAAATTTATAAAAATATTAGCTATTCCCCAATTGATAAATGGGCAAAAGATATGAGCAAAGAAATCAAAGCTATCTATAATCATATAAAAAAGTTTAAATTTCTATTGATTAGTGAGAGGCAGAGTCAAGATGGTGTTAGGAGTATAGCCTCTCTCTAAAATATTTCAAAAACCTTAAAATTATGACTCCAACTAAATTTTACAGAGACAGAACCTGCAGAAAGATCCAGTGAGGGAATTTCCCAGCCCAGCAACCTGGAAAATATTGGGAAGGCTGTGCTCCATGGGGTAAAGGGGCCAGTTGGAAGGCCAGCCCCAGAGCTTCAGCCCTCCTGAAACAGCCCCAGGGTGCCTGGCAGTGCCAGCTCCCAGCAACAGAAGCAGTTTCCTGACCTGCACCCCAGGGAAGACCAAGACCAACTTGAAAGATCAGCAGGGAAGAGCTGCTAGGTAAATAGTGGATAAAGCACTGGCCCTGGAGTCAGAAGTACCTGGGTTCAAATCCAGTCTCAGACACTTAATAATTACCTAGCTGTGTGGCCTTGGACAAGCCACTTAACCCCATTTGCCTTGCAAAAACTCAAAAAAAAAAGATCATCAAGGAGACCTCTGCCAAAGCACACAAATCCCAGGCCCTCAGCCCAGATGGAAGAAGGCCCATGGAGCTGCCCAACAGGAGCCACCCAGCTGAGGTCTGTCCCCTGTCCCTGGGACAGGACTCTGGAGATTTAACCATATTCAGACCCTGGTCATAGTCTGAGCCCCCCCATAAAGCAGGGACCCCATCCTCCCACAGCCCCTGGGCAGAAGGGTGCACTAGTGGTCATTCAACAGACCAGGAGAGCAGTCAGAGCCTCACATACTAAAGTCCTTGGGGGGGGGGGGCGGGTTCAATAACACCAAAAACTCAGGAAGCACCCAAAACCAGGAACAGGTTGTAGAAATGAGTAAACAGGGAAAAAGGGGGGGTGGGAACCTGACCACAAACAATTACTTTGATCCCATGGAGGACCAAAATATTCATTCTGAAGATGAGAAAGTTCAAGCTTCTGCATCTAAAGATTCCAAGAAATATAGAAGTTGGGCTCAGACTATGACAGAGCTCAAAAAAGATTTTTGAAAATCAAGTAAGGGAGATAGAAGAAAAATTGGGGAAAAGAAATGAGAGAGATGCAGGAAAAACATGAAAATTAAGTCAGCAGCTTAGTCAAGGAGATCCAAAAAAATGCTGAAGAAAATAATGACTAAAAAAATCAGCTTAGGTCAAATGGATAAAACAGTTCAGAAAATTATTTAAGAGAAGAATGCTTTAAAAAGCAGAATTGGCCAAATGGAAAAAGGATATAATAAAGCTCTCTGAGGAAAACAAATCCTTCAGATGCAGAATAGAGCTAAAAGAAGCTGATGGCTTTGTGAGAACTCAAGACAATTCAGCACCAAAATAATGGAAAACTAGAAGAAAATGTGAAATATCTCATTGAAAAAACAACTGATCTGGAAAACTGATCTAGGAAAGATAATTTAAAAATTATTGGGGTAGGGGATGGCTGAGTGGTGCAGTGGATAGAACACCAACCCTAGAGTCAGGAGTGCCTGAGTTCAAATCCAGCCTCAGACACTTAATAATCACCTAGTTGTGAGGCCTTGGGCAAGCCACTTAACCCCATTTGCCTTGCAAAAAAAAACCTAAAAAAATTATTGGGGTTCCTTAAAGTCATGATCAGGAAAAGAGCCTTGAGCTCATTTTTAAAGAATTTCTTCAAGAAAATTACCCTGATATCCTAGAAGCAGATGGTAAAAATAGAAATAGAGAGAATCCATTGATCTTCTCCAGGAAGAGAGTCAAAAAACCCACAACCCCCAGGAATATTATAACCAAGTTCTAGAATTCTCAGATCAAAGAGAAAATATTACAAGCAGCCAAATATCATGGAGCTGCAGTCAGGATCACACAGGACTTAGCAGCATCTACATTAAGGGCTCATAAGACTTGGAATGCAATATTCCAGAAAGCAAAAGAGCTTGGAATGCAACCAAGAATCAACTACCCAGCAAGGCTGAATGTCCTCTTCCAGGGAAAGATGTACTTTCAATGAAACAGGGGAATTTCAAATGTTCCTATTGAAATGACCAGAACTGAACAGAAAGTTTGATCTCCAAGTACAGGACTCAGGTGAAGCATCTAGAGGGTGGATGAGAAGGGTAAATTATGAGAGACTTAATGATGATGATGAACTGCATGCATTCCTGCATGGGAAGATGATACTGATAATACTCATATGAACCTTCTCATTTAATAGAGTAGGTAGAAGGAGCTTTTCTAGATGAAGCACAGGGGAGAACTGAATTTGAAGATATAATATATGGTAAAAATAAAGTCAATGGGTGAAAGAGAAATGTACTGGGAGTAAGAGGAAAGGAGAGGCAGAATAGGCTAAGATATTTCATATAAAAGATATTTCATGTAGCTTTTTCAATCGTATGGAAGAGGAGAAGGCAACAGGGAATGAGGGAGCCTTCATTTTCATCAGAAATGGCTCAGAGAAGAAACAGCATAGCACTCAATAGGATAGAGAAATCTAGAAGAAAAAGGAGAGAAGGGTGATGGGGGAGGGGATGTGGGTGATAGAAGAGAAGGTAGATCATGGGAGAGAATAGTCAGATATAACACATTTTCTTTTTTATTTTTTGTAAGGTGGTGGAATTGGGTGGTCTGTCTATGACCACGGAGCTTGGTGGTTGTTGGGTCTCTGGGGTGGGATATAGGCTTGGTGTTCTGTTTGCTGCAACACTCGGATGCACCACAGCACATTTTTGAAGAGGGACAGAGTGAAAGGAGAGAGAAAATATTATAGATGGTAGTGGGGAGAAATGGATGGAGGGAATTACAATCAGCAACAGCAACTGTGGAAAAATATGGAAGTAATTTCTGTGATGGACTTATGATAAAAAATATGATCCACCCTAGACAGAGCTGATGGTATGGGAACACAGACTGAAACACATTTTTTTCTCTTTCTTTTACTTTATTTCTCATGAGGTTTTATATTTTTGTGTGGGGGGGGGGGTATTATGTTTACTCTTAAACAAGAATATTTTAGTAATGTGTAAATAAATTAAAGAATATTAAAAATATGTTGCTTACAAAAAATTTCTATTGATTAGAGAAATGTAGATAAAAACAATCCTGAAGATATCACCTCACACCCATTAGATTGGCTATAATGACAGAATGAAAAATAACAAATGTTAAAAGGAATGTGAGAAAAACAGTGTTGGTGGAGTTGTGAAATGATCCAACCATTCTAGAGAATAATTTGCAATGCATACTGCCCAGAAATAGTTCTACCAGTTCTGTTTCTGAAAGGAACTTTTTCAAAAAAAGAAAAAGACCTAGATGAGCAAAAACATTTATTGCAGCTCTTCTCATGGTGGCAAAAAAACCTGGAAATTGGAAGGATGTCCAGTAAGTGTGGAATAGATGAACAAGTTATGGTATATGATTGTGATGAGATACTATTGTGCTTTAAGAGAAACCTGGAAAGACTTATAGGAAATGATACAAAGTGAAGTAGGCAGAACTAGGAGAGTATTCATACAGGAACAACAATATTGTACAATGATTATTTGTGACTGTCTTACCTATTCTCAGCAAGACCATGATCCAAGACAGTTGTGAAGGATTTATGGTGAAAATGCTATACATCAAAAAGAAGTGATAGAGTTGAATACAGATCAAAACAAACTTTTATTTTTATTTTCTTTATTTTTCTTGCTTTTTTCTTTTTTTTAGTTTGTGTTTTCTTCCACAATGTGACTAATATGGAAATATTTTTGCATGACTACACATGTATGACCTATATCAAATTTTTAACTCACTATTACAAAAGTACCAAATTAATCTGTACTTACTACATATACTCTTCTGTAGACATCAAGAGTTTGCTGGAATTCAGGAACAAACCGAGGGAAAAAAGCTGGAAATCTATATACCATTACTGGAATAGAGAGGAAAAATGAGACTGCTCCCCAGCTGTACATACTTCTGTATGTTTCTTTCTTGGTTGACTTTGAAATGTTAAAATACTCCCACATGGGGGAAAAGATCCATCCCTTGTTGTTTATGCATCTGTGTACACAAGCATATGTTTATGAATGTCTTTAAACTTGAGTCCAGAATGCTTG
This sequence comes from Macrotis lagotis, assembly GCF_037893015.1. NCBI lineage: Eukaryota > Metazoa > Chordata > Mammalia > Peramelemorphia > Peramelidae > Macrotis > Macrotis lagotis. Next base: position 121,439,885 of record NC_133660.1, on the reverse strand, counting down.
GCTAATTCAGCCAGCATGCACAGATGATTTTTATTAATTTGCTGTAAACATCAAGAAACAGGTACATAATTTTGCATAATGTGCATTGGACAGATGGTTTCCCACTATACATATGGAGAACTGCAAGGATTTTTAACAACTCACTCATTTAAAAGAGGCTATGGTCTCTCTCCAACAATCCATTCTATGCTACATTTGGATATAACTTTCAAACTAGTTCAGAAAGACTAAGGTAATGTCTTAAGATCACCTTCTATCATTTTTATGGAAAGAACCATAACAAGTTATACAATGCTTTGTACTTGGTTGGCCTTTGTTCTAAAGGTGGAGTGGGGAAGAGGCAGGGATTATAACAAATATAATTAAAATTTGAAAATCAATGGGAAGATTTAAGTTGGACAATAAAATCTGACAAGCAGAAAAGCACTGGTCAGTCTAAATCTGTGCTAATTATTTATTTATCACTCTTAATGTTTGAAAATTTAAGAAGTATTTGTTAGGAATATATATTAAATGGAAAATGAGCCAACAAAAACATGTTGATACTATGATTCCTTAGAGATAGTCACCAAAATAAGAAAGGCAAAAGATCCTTGAATCCACCTCAGTTAGCAAACATTTGATCACAGTCGATGGCAAGCATTTTAGAGTACAAGTTCATTTGCAAAGAAACATAATGAAAGAAAAAATGGCCTCATGCTTTTTCTTCTTTCTTTAATTATAAAAAAATACAGGAATTTCTCTCACCATGTTAAGAAACATGACCAGTTTCATCAACTATAAGAAAGTTTATGGCCAATTTGAATGAAATAACAGGCATTTAAAGAAAGTGAACCTAGTCCAAACTTCTCATTGAACAGATTAGAAAACTGAAATAACAGGACTGGGCATCATGATAGTTATTATTATTATTACTCTGAGACTTGTATTAAACTCCTTGGAGCAGACAAAGCCCTCTGGATCATTCTGGTTTTAGCCAAGCCCATCTGCTTTAGTGTTAGGAGAGACCAAAAACTATTTAGAGAAGGAAAAAAAGGATCTGATATTTTCTAGGGATAATTCCATTCTTTAAATACATCCCAGGAATGAAGAGTTACCATTTCACGAACTTTATCTTTCAAAGACACTAACTTCATCTATCATTTTTTCCAGTTTTAATAATCTACTATCAGTTCTTCAGGACATTATTGTGATTTTTTCATGGATAAAAAAACTTTTCTTACTATCCTGCATTCTCTTCATTGCTTCAGAATTTCTAGTAGATTAGACATCTGTTTTCAAAAGTTTCGGAGATCAGTAGGGACATCACGACCTTCCCAAGGCTAGTCTTTTTGGGTCTGACCACTTTTGATCTCCCTTTTCTTCATTTTCCCTTTTATCCTTACACTATCATCTTGTTCATCTGAGGCATTTAAATCTGCATTCCTGTCTTTCAATCCATTCTGACATGTCACTGTTACTCTTCACTGAGCCCCTTTTATTTTTCCATTGCATCTTTATTCACATTCTTCAATCAGATAATAATCCTACATTTCACTCTACAATTATAAACTCATTCATTCTTACTAAAGGATGAAAGAGGCTAGTTTCCACTAGACAACACACAAGTCATTGTTTGTTTTTTTCAGGTGAATGATTGCTTTGTCAGGTAGATGGCAAAAATATTTTGTTCAGTACTATATGTGATACTCCAAATTTTATAGCCAAATTGGTGTCAGGCCTCTTCCCTCTCCCCCCCCCACCAGTATAAATCACAGTTTAAGCCAGTTCCTCATCAGCTAAGTTTAACATTTGTCTTCTTTGTTGATGTCTGAGGGAGGACCTTCAATCATCTGATTAAGAAAATTAAACACAGCTTAATAGCTGGAGAGAAAAAAAAAATGACCAAATTTTTCAGCATCTCTCCTAATTATGGAGACAGTGACATTTTTTTCCATGTGGCATTTTTCTTTCTTTTGGAAGTATTTATGCCACTAATTGCAACTTCTACCTTCAGGACATGAACTCAATAATTTCCTAAACAATAAGAAATATTAGATGACATGGTCAGGTCTTAGGAGAAATATTGACTCACTTACATTAGTCTGGAGAGAGTGTTTATTTGATTGAAAAGGAAGTTCCATAATTTGGAAGTTCAAAAGCTGGATTTTTAAGGGATACAGGAAAAAGAACATGGAACTTGATGTCAAAAGACCTGGATGCAAGTTCCAGCATTAACTCTTACTAGTAATGAATAAGTCACTTCATTCAGTTGACTTTAATTCAAATTGGTTAGCTTGAAACTCATTTTCTTCAATTTAAAAATGAGTGTTTTAAGTTTATCTTCAAAAAGATACTAAAATGCATAGTAGAGAGATAGGCTATGGTGTGTAATATAACATGTACTGTCAAATTCAAATGATGTGTTGTTTATCTTTGCTCAATTCCTTTTCCCTCTTCTCTTTTTTTGTTACAAAGGATCACTTTTTAGAGAGGGGAAAGAAATATGTAGAAATAAAAGTGATATGAAAACCAAAGTTGTTTAAAAACCTATTCACAATAAAAAAAATAGGTAAAATTAATTAAGTAATGAATGCTACTCACAGTGTTGAGAAGAGAAGCTGGTAATCTATAAAATACAATATAAAAAATATATCAAGAAAAGAAAGAAGGAAAGAAGAAATAAAGGGAGGGAGGGAGAGAGGGGAAGGAAGGAAGGAAGGAAGGAAGGAAGGAAGGAAGGAAGGAAGGAAGGAAGGAAGGAAGGAAGGAAGGAAGGAAGGAAGGAAGGAAGGAGGAAGGTAAAAGATAGACGCAGAAAAAGATTCTCAGTGGCTAGGTGGCACAGTGGATAGAACACCAGCCCTGGAGTCAGGAGTACCTGAATTCAAATCCGGTCTCAGGCACTTAATAATTACCTAGCTGTGTGGCCTTGGGCAAACCACTTAACCCATCGCCTTGAAAAAAAAAAACCTAAAAAAATAAATAAATAAGAGATTCTCTACCGAAGGAGGAATAGCCCAATCAGAAGCCCCTAAATAGGAGAACAAAATATCAAGCTATTAGTCATTTAATGAGAATGAATTAAATCCAATTCTATCTAGACCATTCCAGATCTCAGAGAAAATAGAATGTATGAAAGAGGCAACTTTCAGCTGTAATTTTTAAAGTATGAGCCAACCCTTCCCCCAAAAATGTATGAATAGTCTAGAAACAGATTATGAAATCTAAGTAACCCAAATTTACAAACATGGGGTGGTCTGCATGATGCTGAGTATGCAGTTAATTAGTAGAGAGAATCAGTAAGTAAAAATGAAACAATGCCATGCTTATATGAGGGCTAAAATTAGGGCTGGAGGTACAGGGAGAAATAGAAAAGCTTCCTTGGGGCCAATTCTAGAGACTCTATGTTCCTATTAATGCATTTTAAAATTTCATTAGCTTTCTCTGGAACACTCAAAAATTTCTAGTCTCTTTGTCCATAGTGTAATCCTTCCCAGTGCCATTTAATTCTTAATCTTCTACTCAGCTGCTCCCTCCCCCCACAAATGATTCCAAATGTTTATTATGTATCCAGTTTTAAACAAATAGAAAAACGGACAGACAGGCAGCCAGGCGAAAAGGCATTAAATCAAACAGACAGATTGATTTTGGAAGCTGCGGACATATGAGGAAGGTTAGCTCCTCAGCATGTCCCTTATTTCCAACTTATTTCCCTAAAGACTTCAGGAACTTTCCCTTTCAATAAGAATGGAACTTCTCAATGTGAATTATTTCTATACCTGTAAAAAATGTGTTTAAGTCCCATATTTTCTGGTATATTCTAACTGATAGAACTTCTCTAATTCCAGTTTGCTTAGATAAATTGGTTTATCCCTAAATTGATTATTTATGATTTTCTCTTATGTAACCAATGTTTAGTGAGAAGGGGACAAATCAACTGTTGAAAACAAGAATAATCTTCCCCTTCCTCCTTTAGGAGGTAATAGAGAAATGAGGCAAAAGAAAGAGCCCAGTATAGCAGTGTACCTATGGTCAATCTGTCCCTCTCCTCCTCAGTCATCATGGTGATCAGATCATATCTAACCATACCTTTTGTGAACTGCATGTCTATATTGTTAGACAACTCATATGCCCAAACATAGCTTACATGAGTACACACACACACACACACACACACACACACACACACACACACACACAGTGCATATCTAAATTAAATATATTTCAACAAAGATGCAAAGACATCCAAAAAATAAGAAGAGGAAGATTCAAAATGACAGTTGATCCAAGAAAACACGGATCTTAAGAGTTTTGTATTTAGGCAGGCTGACCAAAGACTGGATACATAATAAGCATTTGGAATCATTTGGGGGGGGGGGGAATAAATTGAGTAGAAGATTAAGAATTAAATGGAACTGGGAAAGATTACACTATGGACAGAGACTAGTAATTTTTGAGTGTTCCAGGGAAAGCTAATGAAATTTTAAAATGCATTAATAGGAACATCGAGTCCATACTGCTGAGGGTAATATTTTCACTACACTTTCACCTAGTCTGATTCAAGTATAAACACCTTCTTTTGGAAAGAACCCTCATAAACTAGAGAAACAAAGGGCAATCAGAATGACGAAGGCCATCAAGTCTATCAATGCATGAGTAAGCATTTATTAATCACTTCCTGTATTCCAAGTACTGTTCTATGTGATAGAGATAAAAAGACAAAAAATGAAACTGGTCCCTGCCCCCAAAGAATTTACACTTACTTCATTCCATTTGAGGATCATTTGTAAGAAGTGAGGAATATTTAGTCTAGAAAAGAGAAGAATAAGAGGGAGTTGTCCTACTGAAAGAAGATTAAACTTTTTCTGTTTATCCCCAAAAGGCACAATTAGAACAATGGGTGGAAGATGCCAAGAGACAAACTTATGCTTGTTGTAAGAAAAAAAAAATCCCTAGTTCTTAGGACTATCCCAAAGGCGAACAGACTGCTTTGTAAGATGAGCTCCCCCTCAGTGTAATTCTTTGACTGAAGGCTAAATGATCATTGCTAAGTGTGACATAAATGGCATTTCTTTTCAGGTACTGTATAACTTCTCAGTTCTCTTCTACCTCTGGCCTTCAAATCTAATCTTTTCCTAGACACTGCGTATTTTCCCCATTTTTTTTTCAGTAGTATTCCACCTACAAAAAATCAGTGTCATTCATGGATGGATACTTTGAGAAAAAAATAAAACAAAGCTTTACACCACCCATAAACAGATTATAGACATGGAAGAAGCTTTGAGTTCTTTGACAGGAAAGGTCCTACATAAATCCAAGCTATTATTAATATCTAAGATCATCCTCAGATCCACCAAAGACTTAACATTTTATTGGGACATACTTAATTGCTTGCCATAGGATACCTACATGTCTTCCTCTGAACATTCCCCTTGCTAATCTGAGGAGGGACACCTTGTATAATTCAGGGCATGCCTACACTGGCAGAGACATGGCCTGTTGTAATTGCTTCAGCCACCTCCAGTGTTTTCTAGGGTGATTATCATAAGATTATGAATCATGCACAATGGAGAGGTAGATGCGCCAACAATCTTGTGCAAGATATGGTAAGTCTTAAATTATATTTGGCCTATACAGACTGTGCCCAAGGGGACATCAACAGTTCAATGAAGTTCCAGGAAAAGATGTAAATTTCAGCTATAGCTTCCTTCTGGTTTAATATTACCATATTATTCTGAATATAATCCAGTAGGGTATACCACTAAAATCAGCACTCATTGAAAGGAAAATAATACATAGTGATATGCTCAAAAATATTTAGGTACATCATTCTATCACTTGGAAGACAGTAACTACTTGAACCCTAAAATTCCAACAGACTTTCCTGAATGTAGACAAAACATTCAGATGGATTGCTTTCGTTTGCCTTTCCCTTGCCCCCAAAATTTACTCATTCCATTACTAGACCCATTGACTCCCTAACCTTGAGAATAAAACAGAAATTAAATATCATGCTACAGAGTCAGATAGTGGAGAGAAGGGGGGGAAGATATAGACCAAATATTAATGTGATAGAGTACAATTGTTCTATAAGAAATGAGTGACCGAACTTCAGAAAAGCCTGGAAAGACTAGCATGAATTGATTCTGAATAATGTGAGCAGAATCAGGAGAACATTGTACACATTAAGAGCAACATTGTGAGATCATCATCTATGATGGACACAGTTTTCCTTGGCAGTTCAGTGATCAATGACAATCCTAATTAGACCTGTTATAGAAAATGCCATCCACATCCAGAAAAAAAGCTATGGAGTCTGAATTCAAAACAAAGCATAGTATGTTCATTTTTAAAAATTATTTTATGTTTTTTCTTTCTTTTTCATATTCTAATTTTCCCTAGTTCTAATTCTTTTTTCACAACATGACTAACAGGGAAATAAGCTAAACACAATTCTATATGTACAACATATCACACTGCTCATTGCCATGAGGAAGGGGAAGGCAAGGGAGGGTGGTAGAAAATTGTGAAACTAAAAAGTTTGTGAAAAGAATGAATATTGAAATTTTTCTTTGCAAGTAAAAGTAAAAAAATTAAAATAAAAAAATTTTAAATTATAAAAAATAATAAATGGAATCATTGTGAAAAAAAGACCAAGAGAGACACAAAGACATAGAATATTCTGTTATGACCACATTCTCTACCTCTACTCCAATTTGGTATTTAAAGTCTTGCATGAATTGCTCGAGGCTATCATTCCAGATTTATTGCACATTGTTTCCCTTCTCACATTCTTCCTTCCATCCAAACTGCCCCCCCACCTTCTTTTTTCTCCTTATAAAACACCCTATATATTGCCTCTTTGCCATCACATAGACTATCTCCCATGTCATAAATATTCTTCCTGTTCACCTCTAGGCCCCCCAATTCTCTCAGCTGCCAATGTCTCAGCCCCTATGAAATTATCTTATAATTACTTGTATCTCTGTTGTTTCTTCCCAGTAGGATGTGATGTCATTGACAGTAAGGGCTGCTATGGAGGTTTTTAATATGGTATCCATAGCACTTGGCATAATAACTAACATAGAGTGGTCAAATGCTTATTAAACTGAACTAAAATGCAAGACTCAGAAGCTTCACTATTCTATAGAATTCCCTAACTCTCCCTACTTTTTGACAATTGGTTCCTAGGAAACTGTGTTTAGAGCCATCTATCCATAAGTGGCAAATAGACCCTAAGCCTTAGGACATAATATGTCCAGTGTGTAAGAGGACTTCCTGAAAATCTATCTCAGAGCCTACAACCAACTATTCCTCTCCACACCTAGGATGCAGGGAACAAGATAAAGAACGACTGAGATTTTTACTTTGAGATGTAAGTGTAAAGGACTGGAGACAGAGATGTTTGCAATCACTTAAGCCAAAGGATCTATGTCCTTAACTACATACTACTACCAGTTACAGTTTTTCCTCAATACAGCTCTCCCAAAATGTATGAGTGGTTGGAGATGCTGTTGGTATTGCTCCTGTTGAAACCAGGGAGACTAGTTGAGTTTATACTGCATCTAAGGTAGAAAAAAAGTGATCATACGTTCATTCATCTATTATACAAGGCAAATTGGGAGAAGAAAAGAAAAGTTGTGGAAAATGGGATGGGGGGGCGGCTAGGTGGCTCAGTGGATAGAGCACCAACAGTGGAGTCGTGAGTACCTGAGTTCAAATCCGGCCTCAGATTGTGTGGCCTTGGGCAAGCCACTTAACCCCATTGCCTTGCAAAAAAAAAATCCTAAAAAAAAAAAAAAGGTGGTACCTGTAACTGGAACAGTAAGGGAGAGAAAGCATGGTATATCAGAAGAGCTCACACCTTTTACATATACTGATTGTTTAACCATGGACAAATCATTTAACCTCTCAGTGCTCCCAATCTATTCTGGAAGACTATAAGTTTCTTGCAGAGCAGCTGTTGACTTGTATTGGTAGAGCCACTTTCCTCATTGGGAGTTCATCATCCCAGTGCTACTGTAGATGCATTATCCAAATATACTTGGCAAAAAGAATTATAAGTCTAAAAATATTTACGTTTATATCCAAAACTTTAGAATTGGAAAGGTAGTTAGACACCATCCATTCCAGTCCAACAAGTGGTCAAAAAGATTTTGTTTGAAGACCTTGAGGAAGGGACTCCCCATTTTATTTTGAGATAGGTCTGATTGTTAGGAAACTGCCTTATATTAAGCCAAAACTCATTTCTTTGCAACTTTCAAACATTGTTCCTATTTCTACCCTCTGGAGTCTAGCAGCCAAATCTAATCCCCCTTTCACATTAACCATCTTTCAGATGCCCAAAGACAGCTTTCATGCCTGCCCCAACAATGTTCTCCAGACTAAATATGTCCAATTCCATTTAAAAAAACAATTTGGAATTGGGCAACAACAAAAATTACCAAATATTTCATTTCCTTTGACCCAGATTTCACTACTAGGACAATATCCTAAGAAGGTTATCAGCAGCAAGAAGAGAAGAGTGTTTAGAGAGATGACAAAAAGCTGGAAACAAAGTGTGAGTGTGTGCCCCATGATTGGTTAAGGTGGAACAAATGATTGCAAATGTGCACAATAAAATATGCACTAAGAAATGAAAATGTGAAGACAGTGCCTAGTGCATAGCATTCTCTTGATAAATGTTATTGAATGATAGGGAGAAAAAAGATATGAACTCAAAGCCATTTACCATTCTGCTCACCCTTCCCTGAACACTTGCCAGCCTCTCAATGTCCTTAGAAATGAACATAATATGAGATGTAGCTTAATGAAGATAAACTATAATGGAACTCTCACGTCCAACATCCTAGACCCCATACTCTCTGCATCCTAAGATAGTGCTAGTCTTTTTTTGTCTTCCATAGGATAAAGTGCTGGTGCTAAAGCAGGAGGACCTGAGTTCAAATCTGACCTCAGACACTGACTAGCTAGGTAAGCTTAGGCAAGTCACTTATCTGGCCACTGGACTCAGGTGACTCCGGAAGAGAAAGTTAGACTGATGGTTTTGGCATAACATCCCTCACTCACATTCAATTCAAATGCATGTCATGGCATTACCCATCCTGATGTCATAGACCTCTTCAAAAATGAAGGATAAAGAGACTGCTAGGTTGTATAGTGAATAGAGCATGAACCCTGGAGTCAGGAAGACCTGAGTTCAAATCGCACCTCAGGCATTTAATAAGTGCCTAGTTGGGTGAACCTGGGCAAATCACTTAACCCGTTGCCTTGCAAAAACAAAAAAAATGAAGGACAGACATCATTGTCACAACACTGTTGATTTGTATTAAACTTGTAATCGACTAAAACTCAGATATTTAAAAATCAATAATTTGTTACACTTGAAGTCAACTCAAAAATTCCAAATAAAAGAAAGCATAACTAGAAAATTCTATTTGTTTGCTTGTTTTTAAACCAGCAATTCAGTGGAATAAACCAATCAAACTGATAACAATGGTGTAGAAAAACCCACCAAGCAATTTACTGGATTTGCTTTGGGGTTTGGGTTTTTTGTTTTTTTTTTTACTTTTCAGCTGGTCATATTGATAGTATTAGAAATAAAAGCATACTTTTTCACTCAGCAATCCTAACTACAGAGAAAGTCTCTCAGGTTGGAAATTCTAAACTTTTTTGGTGTCATGGGTCCCCTTTGATGAAGTTTGATAAAGCTTATGGACCCCTTTTCAGAATAATATTTTTAAATTAATAAAATTAAAACATAAAAAAAGAAACTAATTACAAAGAAATACAGTTAACAAAATATTTTAAATACATTCATGAACCTAAGATACTGTTCTACAGTATCAAGACATTTTAGACAAGTAACACCAGTTATCGATTTAGAACTGAAAAAGATTTAGAACTCATTTAATCCAATTACCAGTGACAGGGTATAGTTGGGAAAGAATTTTGTATTTGGAGGAACATGGGTATAAATATGACTCCAATACACCAATTCTATGATCGGGGAAAGTCTTTTAGACTGAGCATAAGTTTTCTCATCTATAAAATGAGAATGATTATAATATCTCCAATAGCTACCTGACAGGATTGTTGAGAATACAATAATATTATGGATATGCTGGTTAGATTAGATAGCCTTGAAAGTACTTTCCATCTCCAAATCTATGATTCTACATGAACTATATTATAATTTTTCTTGTTGCCACCAAGACAAATGGGTGACAGTACTGGAACTTGAACCACAGGTTCTCAGTTCAGGATCACTTCCAGTACAGCACATTGTCTTTATAACACAGTGTCCTTTACCCCAACAGAAGGCAGAAGTCTCCCACAAACACTAAGAGGTAAACAGGATTCTGGGAACAAGACATCATCCTTCAAAACAAAATCATCATTAACTTCTGCCACCTACACCAATGACAAGGGAAAGAAAAATTCTTCCTTCCCTACTATTCCTGGTGGCCCTTCTTCTGTTATCAGAATAAACTTTTTTCTAATTTAAAATGATGGCATTGTTGAAACAAATAGAAACTCATTACAAATTGAATTGTAACTTCCTTATATGAGTAATTATCTAGTTTTACCTTTTCCCCTTTCCCCTCAAAAAAATCAGTTCTTCATACTATTTCTCAGTTTAATACACTAAAACCTCCACAGTCAAACTCTGATAGCTCTATTATGAGGTGAAAAATACACTAAGAACTGGAAAACTGTGCCAGCAGAAAATGAGCTCTGGAGAGTCCTTCCAAGTTGTAAAGGTCCATAAATAGTAGGTGACAGATTGAGTCTGCTGTCTGGGGGCCAGCCTGGCCAGGACCTGAAAGGCTCATGGCCAGAGAGTTGGTGCATTCTTTGGTCATGTCAATCCAGAAAACAAAAAAACATGTCACCTATTGAAAGTACATATCATAAAGTCTATTTCCCACCAGAGATAATACTTAGAAGTAGAAGTTTTATATTTTCTTTCCTATTTTTTAATCTCCTGTCTTGACTAGATTCCCTGTTTATTTTCAATTGTTTCTAGAGAGACATGCCACAATAGATGCCTGAGGTTAAGGAAAGAAGAAAAATAAGGATCTGAATACCACAGCACAAACATATCTGAACCACTAACTTTGTCAGAAAGACAGAGCAGCTGCGTAGGAGCTAAGAGAAGTGCCAGAAAACAGACTTAGACAGAAGTTTCTTTGGCCCAACCAATGAGTATTCACACTGGCAGACTAAGATAGATAAAAAGGAATATGTTTAGGCAAAAATAATTTCTGCCAAGTTGAATACTGGGTATAGAAGCTACAAACTCAGCTACATGAGTTGTCACATTAACAGTAAGATATCTTCTTTGCAAAAATCAGCACCACTCAAAACATTTTCTTCCACTGCTTAATACATGACAATACAATGTGTCTTCTGGGGAATATTTAATCTTTGAGATTCAATATATAGTAGCACTGCATTTTTACTGTTTTACTGTTACTCTATTTTTATAATAGAATATTAGTTTCTTGATGTCAGAAATTATTTAATTCCTGTTGAATCCACTTTGCTGGGTTTATAAAAAATAAAAGTCATTCCCCTGTACAGAGCCTTTTTCTTCCCCTCCAGTCCAGAAATCCTATTTACAGACTGAGATTCTAGTCTGTCTTTATGGTGATATTCAGATTGGGGACATCATTCTGGTATCTCATGTTGTTCTCCATACCACTTACATTGGGCAGACCTGATTCCATCTCTTGTCAGTGGTGCAGAGTCATTCTGGATATCTAAGTATATCTATTTGCCATTTCAACTGCCTTGTTCCCATTATAGTGACATGGTGATCCTTCTCCTTCCCAGCCACCACCTTAAGCTCTTTCCCCCTCAGCAACTCAGTACAATACAGACTTTTGACTATTGTTATCAATAAATTATCATATCCAGCCAGCTCCCTATTAATATGAGGCACCCACTGAGGCAGTAATAAAATTTCAATACCAAATTAAAAGTTTTCCCAATAGATCACCTTACTCATTCATCTCATTAAATTATGTATCCTTTTCTTTCTGGGGATAGCCACACTAAAGGAAGATTTAACTGATAAATGTTTGCTTAAAAAGGAAGATCTTTTTGAAAGCAAACCCAAGAAAGATGCTGATGGTGACAGTCAAAGGACAAAGATACAGTTTCTATTATTGACCTTACTCAAAGAATAAGGATACTGGCTTCTATCGTGAAAGACATTGTTGAATCAAGTTTCACTGATGGTTCCAATTTCATCAAGCTTGACACTACCCTTGAAAATCTGGCTACTAACTTACACAGAAATGTATAAAAGCAAGTGAGTGATGTTTCTTAATACAATGACTCTTCCCCATTTTTTTCAGTCAAGAAATACAAACTATTAGCCTTTTTGAAGTTTAGAGTACATATGACCAAAAATACTTTTGCAAACCCTGTGGAATAAATATTTAAATAAAAAGGTTAAAAAAAAGAACAAGAGTATGATCAGATAAACAAAAACAAATAACTTTCAAGACTTGAAATATGAAAGGTTTTTTCCCAACCTAGAAAGAAAGCAGGCTGAATGGAATTCCCCCCCAAGATCACTTGATTTAGTGTTAAGAAATGGAAAACCACAGCTTACCTTGGCTTACTCAGGAACAGTTCTAACTAACAATCAACTTAGAATTCTTTTTATTTAGAAGGTTTTTCACCAGTTCTGTAGTTTTAAATTATGCCATTAATCTAATGTAAGATGTTTGTGTTAAGTATGTATGTTTTTAGAATCAACATGGCATAGTGGCTAAGGTGGAAAGAAAAAGAGAAAGGCTTGGATTCCAAGTCTGCCTCTGCCACTTATTACTATTGCCATGGGAAAGACACACTGTCAGTCAACAAGTATATAATTCAGGTTTAATACAATTGTAATAAATTCTAAGGATTCAAAGAAAGCTTAAATAATACCAACAATAATAATAATAATAATACTTCCAACTTTCATGTTCTAAAAAGGGAGATAACTTGTAAATAACCAAATGAATAAATATAAGATATTCACAACGTAGATAGAAAGTAATCTGAAAGGAGATATCACTGGCAGTTAGGTGTGGGGAAAGGCCCTCTTAAAAAGGTGGGCTTTGATCTGAGTCATGAAGGAAACCAGAGAAATTAAGAGATAGGGGTTTGAATATAGCCTCTCACACTTAACTTTTCCATGTCTCAATTATTATCATATTTAGATTCAACATATGAAAGTCTACCGAGTTCTTCTGTAAGAACTGGGACTATTAATCTGGTGGTCACCAAACCACTTGTGTGAGAGAGAAAGAATATATATATATATATATATATATATATATATATATATATATATATATGTATATATATATATATGTATATATATATATATATTTAACTACAACTCTACCCTGACTAAATTGACTAACATGAAGGAGTGTAATGGGAATCTGGCACATTTAAGACCCAACAGTTTATTAAGATGGTATCATCTACATGAAAAATAGAAGGGAGCTACTTTTAGAAGAATCCTGGGTCATAGAGTAGAGGTATGCTGGAACCAATTGAGTTGGGAACTGATTGTGATGAAATACTATTGTGCTATAAGAAATGATGAGCTCAATGACCTTTTTGTTGTTCTTTGTTGTCATTTTGTTGTCATTTTGACAATTATATATAATCAAATTAACAACAAAGGATATATATATATATGTATGTATATGAAAGAATGTATCCAGAAGAATATACTGATAAATAGAAGTGTGGATAGAATGATTTTAAATATATGTACATATTTGTGTCTAATAGTAGTCATCTGGGGGAAGGAGAAAAGGAAAAAAAGAAACATTATTATGTATTCAAAAGAATAGAAAATTGTACATAATAAATTTGCAATTTCATGTGCAATAATCGTTTTATTATATTGTTGTGGAAATGCTTATTTTATTCCATAATTTAATTTTTTATTGAAATTGAAAAAAAAGGGGCATCATCCAAATGGAGTCACTATGGTACTACTTCTGGAAGAATCCTAAGGCCTAGAATCAGTTTGGCTTGGAGATGATCATTAAATTTTAAATGTGAATATTTTACCCCTTAGAAATCAGTAATTTTCATAAATCAGGACTTGATCTATTGCCTTGCTGATTGTTGAAATATCAGAAAGCGATGGAGAAAACGTTATTGATATATATTATCCTAAAAGATCTGTCCTCCATACCTTTTGTTAAATTGTTGTTAAATTTTTACTAGAACACTCCTAAACAGAGACATGTGTAACTCTTCTGTATTAGTTTCAACTGATGTTTAGGAAAAGGTTCATTTTTTTTTAAATCTATGTAGCCAAAATCTAACCAGCACTATCATGACTTCTTTGCATTTGCATCTAAGAAAATGAGTTAACTACTTCATTAATGGCTTTTGGTAAGGGAATCATGCTATAAAGGAAAGAGCCATATTGTCCAGGTACAGGAAGGAAAATCTCCAATCTACATTGAAGAGTTCAGGATTGCATCTGGTCTAGCATTTATAATCTGTTATAAGTAATCCCACCAGATGAAAAATAAGAGGTTAGTCTCTAAAAATGAGTAAATAGATTTTTTTTTCTTTCCAACCTAGAGACATAACTAACTGTCCTTGGTCTAAACACAGAAGAGGGTAGTGCTCTGTGTTTGTATTTTTTAATCTCACCAGGCATACTTCAAGCAAAGTGAAGTGTGAACAAGACATGTGGAGTGCTGGGATACTTCCCCCTTCCTCCTTCATTTCCTATTTGAGTAACTTAAGGAAATAAAGTTAGTCTGATGCTAGGAGAAAGAAGTCCAAGGTGACCAGCCGGTTCAGCAGCTGAGAGAGAACAAAGAAGGTACAAAATAGAAAGATACTAAGAGGAAAAAACAATGGCCACCAAGGGAGAAGAGAAGGAGCCTGAATGCTTTTGCTCTTATCTTATACCAGAAAGATGGCATCAAAGGGGACCAGTGGAGGGTGTAGAAACTTGCCGTGGCCCGTCTGAAAACTTTGTAAACACAGCTGGGTAGATAGAAAGATAGAACCTTTATTAAGTTCTTACTGTGTGGCAGACAAGGGTACAAATACAAACAGGATCATTCCTAATTTGTAGACAATGTAATTCAATCAATTTTACTTTTTACATTAGTAAAAATCAACCTTCTCCTCCTCCTTCCCAAATTCCTCCATCCCAATTGGGATTGAAAAAAATGAGAAAATAAAATCATTTCCTATTGCAAATATATATATATATATATATATATATATATATATATATATATATATATATAAAATCAAGCAAAGTAAATGTCCTCATTGGCCACAGCCAAATATTTCTACCTCTGTCTTTGTTTGTTTTTACCTGTAGCTATATCTATATTTGGTCCATATACTTATAGACTTGACCCATTTTCTCTAGGCTAAGTCTATAATGTCTCCTCTTCACGATTATCAGGAGTACCTGAAATATGCTATTGAATTGAGCTCCTACCAGATAAGTGTATATATTTGTATATCCATGTATTTACATGTGTGAATACAAACTTATGCTATGTATCACATATTAAACTTAGTGGAAAGTGGAATTTATATAATATATTAATATGTCATTAGTAGATAAAATATATTTATGTAGCAATATAAATATATTTAATCTACTAGTCTATAGTCATACATATTTAAACCTATTTATATATGCATGAACTCCAATATGATAAAGTTCGAAGGAAATAGATATAGATAGATATAGATACAGATATAGATCATCTCCCTATATCAGGACTTAGCAGCTTATCCTTATTGAATTTTTTGTCATTGTCATTTGTATTTGCTTCTTTATTTTTTTCTTAACTCCTATGTTTGAACTTTGGAATATCTATATAACTCTGGGATTTTCATCCAGAATATTTAGGAGTCCTCCACCATTGATGATCTATTTTTCTCTCATATTCAGCTTTGCTGTGTAAGGTATTCTTCATTGTAAGTTTATATCTTTTGCCTACTGTAATATCATATTCCATGCCCTCTACTCCTATATATTGGGATTCCTGAATTATGTGTGCTATTTTGACTGTAGCTTCTCAGCATTTGAATTCTTTCCTCTGAAATTGCTTATGGTATTTTTCCTTTGACCTATGCCCTGAAACAGAATAATATTGAAATTAGGCCAATTAATAGCTCTAGAATTGCCACTAAATGTTCAAGTGAAAGAATCAGTCAATTCAGCAAACTTCATTGCTGTTCTTTTTAAGAAATTGCCACAGTCTTGATAAACCCAAAGAGTCCAGCTATTGGGATAGAAACTCTCTCTTCAATAAAAATTTCTGGGAAAATTGGAAGCTATATGGAAGAAACTTAGATTAGACCAGCACCTCACACCTTATACCAAGATAAGATCCAAATGGATACAGGATTTACACATAAAAAACAATACTATAAGAAAACTAGAAGATCAAGGAGTAGGTTACCTGTCAGATGTATGGAAAGGGAAGCAGTTTATGACTAAGGAAGAGTTGGAGAGCATCACTTAAAAACAAACTAGCTGATTTTGATTACATTAAATTTAAAAGCTTTTGCACAGACAAAACCACTGCAACCAAAATCAAAATAAATGTAGCAAACTGGGAAACAATTTTTACAACAAATGTTTCTGACAAAAGACTCATTTCTAAAATATACAGAGACCTGAGTCAAAATTTTTAAAAAACCAAACCATTCCCCAATTGACAAATGGTCAAAGGAAATACAAAGGCAATTTTCAGATGAGGAGATCAAAGCAATCCATAGTCATATGAAAAATAGCTCTAAATTATTACTTATCAAATTAAAGCATCTCTGAGGTATCACCTCAAACCTCTCAGAGTAGCCAATATTACCAGAAATGATAATGATCATTGTTGGAGGGGTTATGGGAAATCTGGGACACTATTACATTGTTGGTGGAGCTGTGAACTCATCCAACCTTTCTGGAGAGCAATTTGGAACTACACCCAAAGGGCAACAGAAATGTGCATACCCTTTGATCCAGCAATACCACTACTGAGTCAATACCCTGAAGAGATGATGAAAGAGGGTAAAAATATCACTTCTACAAAAATATTCATAGCAACCCTGTTTGTGGTGGCAAAAAATTGGAAATCAAGTAAATGTCCTTCAATTGGGGAATGGCTTAGCAAAATGTGGTATATGTATGTCATGGAACACTATTGTTCTATTAGAAACCAGGAGAGATGGGAATTCAGGGAAGCCTGGAGAGATTTGCATGAACTGATGCTGAGTGAGATGAGCAGAACCAGAAAAACATGTACAACCTAACAGCAGCATGGTGGTGATGATCAACCTTGATGGGCTCATTCATTCCATCAGTGCAAGAATCAGGTACAATTTAGGGCTGTCTGCAATGGAGAATAATATCTGTATCCAGAGAAAGAACTGTGAGGTTTGAACAAAGACTAAGGACTATTTACTTTTAATTTAGAAAATACCTAATATCTTATTGTCTGATCTTGCTATCTCTTATATTTTATGTTTCTTCCTTAAGGATATGATTTCTCTCTCATCATATTCAATTTGGATCAATGTATACCTTGGAAACAATGTAAAGACTGGAAGATTGTCTTCTGTGGGGGGAGGCTGAGGGAGGTAAGATTGGGGGGAAATTGTAAAACTCAAAATAAATAAAATCTTTAAGCAGGAAAAAAAAGAAAAGAAATTGCCACAGTCAACCCAGTCTTCAGTAACCACCTCCCTGATCAGTCAACAACCACCGACATCAGAAAATTTTACTAAATAAATGAAATTTCATATAAAAATATTTTAACACAGTTCAGTTTTACTGGATCATTTGAAAACAGTTCACTCAAGTATTTGCCCATTTTTAGTAGGAAAAAATGAGAATCAAATCCTTTCTTCAGAAGTGAGCAGATAGTATCTCTTATTATTTGCTCCTTTGCCTTTATGAAATTCTTGAAATCTTTCCAACAGCGGGTGGTCTGAAATAAATGTTGCCAGCTGATTTTTCCAAGATGACCTACATGTGTACATCCACCCGCATGACACTAAGACAGAAGGAACATTTGTAAAGAACAGATGCTTTTGGAGATATTACTCTAGCATAGCAAACATTCAGCATAGCCATCTCCCTTCAAAGTTTTATATAGTACTTATAATTCACTACCTAAATTCAGTGAAGTATAGTTCCATATAGAGCAGAAATTTTTAACCTGGAGTCCCCAGACTCCTAATGAATCCATTGGTAGATTTCAAGGAATATATGAACTGGATGAAAACAAATAATTATATCTTTATTTCAGTATAATTGATTTCATTTGTAATTCTGTGTATAATATTGTGTACATTTTAAAATGTTTTTTCTAATAAAGGAAACATGGGTTTCATCAGGCTATCAAAAAGGTCAATGGAACACATACACACACATACACAAACAGATTAAGAGTCACTGATTTGGAGAGTTGCAAAGCTTGAGATAAAGTTGTACATACGATTGTGGCTAGGTATGTATTCAGTTATCAAAGCAACAGCATCTCTAAAATGAAGTAGTCTAAACAACAACCCTTTGAGAAATAGAAGTTATTTATAAAGATCTTATAGATCTTTATAGATCTTAAAGATCTTATAAAGACCATCATTCCAAATCCCTCATTTTATAGGTGAGAAAATCTATTTGTAAAACCAAAGATATTTGTTGTTGTTTTCTCTTTTTGTAACTTAAAACTCAGAAAAATTAAATTATGTACTCAAGGTCACACAAGTAGAAAAGTTCAGAACCACAATCTGAACCAAATTTTTTCAGAAATTCCCCCAATGTTCTAGCCTGAAAACTTTTAAAAGGAAGCCAACCAAAAGAACTTAATAGTATTAATAATAATGACAACAGCAACCCATTAAAGTTCACCTCAATGTCTATGTCTTGAGGTAAAAAAGAGGGAGCACAACAACAAAGTAATGAAATGCCACTTAGGATGATACAGTGGGGAGACTTTGTATGCCCTTAGATTGCTAGAATAGCTTTGAAATCCTGCCAGAAACCCTGAAGCATTGACCAACTGGATCCTGGTAATACCTAAGAATTAGAGGACCAGTGATTCCTCCAAATATGGTATGGGTATAGGCTAATTAGGTAATTGTGCACTTTATAGAAGTCATTCACAGTTTTTGTTATGAAATAAAATCTATTAACACTTCCAAGAAAATAATATACTGAGGAACAAAAAGAAAAGAACCCTGGAGTTAGACCAAATTAGTATTAATTGGATATTTACTGAATAAGCTGCCCCAAAGTGCAATAATGTTTAGATTGCCTTTGTTTATTATTATCAAACCTTTGACTCAATTCTACACTCATAGTTTATTCCTATACTATGAATATGTGAAATAGATTCATATATGTATAATACATGGCACAGGAGATAGAGTCCTGGACCTGGAATCAGGGAGATATGAGTTCAAATATGGCCTCAGACATTTACTAGATGTGTGACCCTGGATAAGACATTTTACCCTATTTGCCACATTTTCCTAATCTGTTAAATGAGATGATAAAGGAAATGGCAGATCATTTCAGTGTCTCTAAAAAGAAAAACCTCACCAAATTGAGTCATGATGATTCAGATACAAATGAAACAACTAGACAACAACATATATAGTAAAAATGGCAAATATTTGATGGTTATATTTAAAACAAGCCTCTAACATAATAATATTGAGAATAATTCACATAAAAATGTGAGTTTTTCAGGGAGATAAATTAAGTTCATAATATTTCTATCTGGTCTTCAATCCATTATCATCTCTCCTAAAAAGAAGTAAGCATGGCTTTTAAATTAAGAAAGGATAGAACCAAAACATCATTTGAAACAGATTATAATATATATATATATATATATATACACACACATATGTTTGTATATATATATATATATAATATGTGTGTTTTCTATATGTATGCATCTATATGTCATTCATAGCTAACTATATGGTGGCACAGAAAAACAAATTAATCAGCTTCTTCAACTTGTGGAATCTATCTCCAGTGAAATTAAGATATCTTTTGAACTTAAGACAAGAATAAAATTCTTAATTTAAATCAAGGAAAGATAGATTGGTGACTTCAAACTTGAGTTCAGAGGTCATATTAAACTAATAGATGTAGGCAATCCAAAACACACACAGATATTATCCAGATGAGACATGTTGAGCATATATCTGTCAAGAAGAAAAGTCTTTAAAGACTTCTTGACAATATAAAATCAGAGAAATGGGGCAAAACACTTAGACCAAATCAATTTAAGGTAGTTATACAAATATCAATACTTCCACACCATAAAGGAAGTAGAGGTCTGATATGCAATATTATGGAAGATGACAAATAGATCCAAAAGAAAAAAAAAGATCAGAAATTTTTTGGAAGAAGTGAACATCACTTCATGGAGCAATAATTAGAACCAAATGACAAAACTGTGTTTTACCATATATCTGAAAAATTTATCCAGGATAATGACCATTCTTCATCCTTTGGATTTTACCAGTTCCCTTTTCCTTCACTATGGTTCTCTTTGAGGAATTCCTGTAGCATTTTGGGGTTTAATACAATCAATATACAATGTTGTCTAGAAACAGGAACATGAGGAGGCTCTCCCTATCTCTAGGAAATCACTCTTCTATTTGAGTAGGATATATATCCTCAATGATGATGGAAAACAACTTTAGTTATATGGCTTGCTATTCAGTGAAAATTAAAAAGTCATGCAATTCAACTTGGCAAACATTTATTAAGTGTATTTTCATGTACAAGTCACTGGAGTAGAACTGGAGATGCAAAGGCAAGAACCAAAAACAGATTCTGCCATCCTTATATCCTACTAGGCAATAGATACAATATTGACCCCATGGGAGAGGAGGGGATAATTTAAGGAGAGAAAATAGTAATAGCATGATATTTAGGAAAATCTTTCTGAAGGGAATAATAACCTTAGCTGAATTTTGAAAGAAACTAAGGAGTATAAGGATAGGAGGGAGAAAAAAGCATTCTAGGAATGGAGAACAGCTTATGTTCCTCAATCTTAGAATAGGGAACAGACTGTGTTCCTAGAATGGAGACAAGAGACAAGACATGCAATCCCAAATTTGGGAAAAAATAAAAATATCAGTTTGATTGGAACACAATGTGTTCATAGGATAATAATATGAAATATGTACAGATACAATTATGAAGAACTTAAAATGTTAAACTGAAGAATTTATATTTTATCTCAGAAGTAATAAGATAGAGAAGATTTTTTTAAAACAGAGTTTAAATGTAAAGACTGACAAATTGCCTTCTGTGGGGGGTGGGGGAGGGAAGTAAGATTATGGGGAAAATTGTAAAACTCAAAATAAATAAAATCTTAAAAAAAACAGAGTTTAAACAAAGAATGACTCAGTTACTCCTGTCCATTAACAAGATTATTTTGGCAGTTGATTTGAGGATGGATTAAAGAGGTGAGAAACCAGAAAGGGAAAACTAACAGAGGCTTACTACATAGTCTAGGAGAAAGTAGATTCCAAGAAGACATGGATCCCATCAATTTTTCTCTGTGGTTGACTCTAAGAGGGATATATAATCCTAACATATCATTTGGAGACACTTTGTTGAAGGAAAACCTTTTAAAGCTGTTTTGTTCTACTTAAGTCAAATGATTTTTGAATAAATAACAAAGAATAAATACAGTAGTAATTTGTGAACCCTACACCTTGACTTTGTCCTTCTTCAAAACACATTTCCTGGGGGGGGGGGGGGGGGGGGCTAGGTGGCACAGTGGATAGAGCACCGGCCCTGGAGTCAGAAGGACCTGAGGTCAAATCCAGCCTCAGACACTTAATAATTACCTAGCTGTGTGACCTTGGGCAAGCCATTTAACCCCATTGCCTTACAAAAACAAAAACATTTCCCCTCTCCATGGAAGAACCTGAAAGAGAAAACAAAAAACAAAAAATAACTGGGTCAAGTGTTGAACTGGATGGAAAAAGTGGGTTGGACTGTCTTAGAGAAAAATGCCAGGTACTTTCAACAAGCCCCAAGATGATCTTTGATGCAAAATCCATTTTAGCAGTATTTATGCATAAACATTATGCCTGAAAATTGCATAAAAATACAAGTCCGGAAAGCTGACAATTTCAGATGATCCAAAAGGCAATGGAAAATTCATGATGTGGGGGGGGGGGGCTAGGTTGTGCAATGGACAGAGCACCAGCCCTGGAGTCAGGACTTGAGTTCAAATCCTATATCAAACACTTAATAATTGCCTAGCTGTGTGACCTTGGGCAAGTCACTTAACACCATTGTCTTAAATAAATTAAAAATTGAAAAAAAAAGAAAATGCATGATGTTCATAAATAGACTCTGGCACTTGAACAGAGATAACTTATACATGAGGTAAAGAAATGTCATCTGGGAAATGAACTATCAGAAAAGAAGACCTGGGCATGAAAAGAAAGCAGAGAATAGTCAATAGGCAACTGGAGTCTATGCATATACATTCCCCAAATGTATAAGACTGAGAATAAGGTCTCATCATGATAGAATGTTCCACCACGATGAATTTCGAGAAAAACTGACATAGGATAAGAGGGCACAGACATGTTGTCTTCTATATCCATTTTCATATCTATGAGATCATGAATCCAATGAAATGTTATATCCACATTTGATTTAAATATATAAGGTTTAGTATTTGAAAAGGACCTTAAAGGTCATCTAGTGAATCCCCTCCATTTTATAACTAAGAATCTGAGAGCAAGAAAGTCTATGACTTTCCCAAGTTCATAAAGCTAGAAAGTGAGTGGCAGAGATAGAATTCAAAGTCAGATATTCTTTCTCTAAATGTTCTTCCTACTATATGAATAAGTTCTTTCTGGATTCATTTCTAAATATTAAAGATATTTTACAGTTAAGGGCTAATTTTATATAGATTAGACCTAATTGAAGAACTCCTTTTATCCTTTAAATCTCCCTTTAATGAAATGAATGCTTACTCTTTCATGAGTGAGGGTAATTTCTGTGCCAATACATTGTTACATGGGGACTTGGGAGTCCAATGGGACTTGGAGTCATGAAAACCTGTGTTCAAATCCCATTTCAGTCACTGACTAAGTAAACTTGAGTCTTTTGACTTATTCAAAGATCATACAATGAGAGGGGTTGAACTCAGTGACCTCTGAGGCTGACTAGACCTATAAATTTATTATCTTATAATAACTGCCAGGACTCAAGGAGCCCCGAAGTCAGCTCCCATTTACTGCCTGGATAATGAGATGGCACCATGAATAGAGTGTTAGATAAGCAATCAGGAAGATTCCTCTTTCTAAGTTTAAATCTAGCTTTACTGTCAGTGCGGCCCTGTGTGACCTTGGTTTCCTCCTCTGGAATAGAAGGTGGAAAAGGAAATGGCAAACCACTCCATTATCTTTGCCAGGAAAACCCCAAATGGAAATCACAAAAAATCAGACATAACTAAAACAATTCAACAACAAACAAAACTATGATGCTATAATAAGCAAGTTTTTAATTAAGTGATTACTATGTCAGGCACCATGCTAGATGCTGGAGTTTCAAAACAAAAATAAAAATCTTCCTGCTTACAAGGTGTTTATAGTCTAGCATTTTAAAATAATATAAAACATCTCTGAAATCAATATTAGATAATGGTGAGAACGGTACCAATAGCTGGGGTGATCAGGAGAGGTTTTGTGTAGAAGGAACTGATTTTTTGAGGAAAACAGTAGTTTTTAAGAGTCAGTGAAAATCCAATATATCCTATGCATGGTAGATAGCCAGTGCAAAGGAACAGAGATGAAAGATGAACAGTACAAAGGAAAAGTTAGGACTAATTTAACACAAAGCAATTTCTGCATCTCTTTTGAGAAAATAATTGGCTTGTCCTCCACTCAAGAAAGAAAAGTTTTTAACTTTCCTCTACCACCCATGATGCTGCAGAATGCTGCCATTGCCCGCTTGTCAATTGCAGATCATTTGATCTAGTCTGATCTGTGTTGTTCTACTTTCCTAGTAACATCAAAAATGAGAAAAATGAAAATAAAACTGTTTTTCATAATTTCCTCATGCTGCTCTTTGCATTGACAAGAAAGAAAGATTGTAACCCCTGTGTCTGGGACAAAAGCAACAAATATAAAACACTGGCAGCCTACCTACATCCCATTCTTCCCTTCCCCTGCCCCCACACCAATATCATTTAGGCCCCTTCCTAGTGGCTTCTGACTAGTTTAATGCTTTTCTGGAAGGGGTAACAGGATATAGTAGCAGTTGACTACATAACTCCCCATCTTGGACCCTCAGGGAAGTTATGTGGGATGTCATCAGCTCCATGTAGTACTGACCTGTAGTAGAATTCTCACCTCCTGGAAGCTCTGCTCAGTGACCTGGAATCCTGAGAACATTGCCCAGATGGGAGCTGGCTTCAGGGCTCCTTAAGCTATATGTCCATTCTAAAACTTCAGGACATTTGGAGAATTGAATTTCCCTGAAAAACTTCTCATCAAGCCTGAGGAAGCCAAGGAAAAAAAGCCTATAACCTCTTGTCAGGGTTTCCTTCAGAAGACCAAAATCTATGTATCCAAAGGGCCTTACAAAAAAAAAAGAAAGAAAACATTGGCCTTTAAGTTAAGGTAACGTATCTTATCACATGCTAAGAAACTAAGTTTTATAGAAAAAAAATACTAACGTTTATAAAAGAAAGTTCCATAAAAGTCCCTTTTGCTGTCTCTTGTTGGAAGTTAAATCTTTGGCACAATGAACCTGATGCAACCAAGGAGTAGGGAGCTCATTATTTACTCCTTGAAGACATGGTTAGACCATTAACTATTTCCAGCCTCAATTCATAAGTACACTTTTTTTAAAGAATACTTTCATTTTCTCAATTACATGTAAAAACAATTTTAAATGTTCATTTTTCATCATTTTTGAGTTTCAAGCTATCTCCTTCCCTCCCTGACTTCTCCCTCCTTGAAAAGTCTGGCAATTTAATACAGATTATACCTGTGTAGACATGTAAAACAGTTCCATATTAGCCATGTTGCAAGAGAGAAAAGAAAAAGAAATAGAAATAAAGTTTTAAAAGTATGCATCAATCTGCATTCAGACTCCATCAGTTCTTTTACTGGAGGTAGATAGTATTTTTTATCATAAATTCTCTGGAATTGTCTTAGATCAACAATATTGCTGACTTACATACAATGTTCTCCTGTATCTCCTCACTTCACTTTTCTTTTGTCATATAAGTTCATATATCTCCTTAGTATGTAAATATATATATATTTATTTTGATATCAATATTGATAGAGATAGACAGAGATATAGATGATAGAGAGAGAGATGATAGAGATAAAGATAGAGAGAGATAAAGATAGAGATAGAGATTAGAGATAGATTAGATATAAATATAGATATGGATATATCATTCCTTCCTGTCAAGTTCCCTAAGAAATCTGTTGGACAAAACAAATGTTTTCAAAGGATTAAAATAACATAATAGGAGGGGGTGGCTAGGTGGTGCAGTGGATAGAGCACCAGCCCTGGAGTCAGGAGGACCTGGGTTCAAATCCGGTCTCAGACACTTAATTACCTAGCTGTGTGGCCTTGGGCAAGCCACTTAACCCTATTTGCCTTGCAAAAACCTAAAAAAAATGACATAATAGGAGCCAGAAGATCTGATGTCTATATCCTTACCATATCCTTAAATTCATGCCTATCTATGCCTTATAGTCTAAGAAATAGATTCCTAAATCTCAAAAAGTTAACTGATTTTGCATTGTGTTATACAGTTAGTATTAGAGATGGGATATGAATGTATAACTTCCCACAAACAGTCCAGTTTAGGCTTAATATCAGCAAATAATAATTAAAGTAATAATTAAAGTAAACCAGAAGTGTTACAGGTCGCCTGAAAAAATCATGAGATCCTTCTCCTTGAATGTCTTCAGGAGTTTCTATAATGAACACTTGTCAGATATCTTATAAAAGATATAAAAGACTTCTTTCATATGTGAGTTGAATTGACTGGCTACTAAATTCCCTTCCATATCTCAAATTCTATAATTCTATGGTACTCAGTTTTCTCATCTGTAAAATTAAAGGGCCGAAATAGATAATGAACTAACTCTAAATCTGTGATATTATGATTCCAAATGAAGCATTCTATCTATTATGTCATGCTGCACATACACTTTTTTGAACTTGGAAAAAAATCAATAAAATGATTATTCACCACAGCATCAGGGTCTATGACATTCTTCAATTATTTTTTGAACTTCCTTTTCAAGGTGGTTAATTTTAGTTCTAAATAAATTGCATTCCTTTTCCAGGGTGTTCATTTTACTTTTTGATGAGTGAATTTGTTTTCCAGTAGATCGTTTTTACTTTTAAAGGAGTTTATTTCTTCAGTTAATTTTTCATAATTCTCCTGCATAGCTCTCATTTCTTTTTTCTACTTCTTTGGTTCATAAAATTCTTTTTGAGTTCCAAAACCAAAAGGTTTTTGGATTTGAGGCCAATACATATACTCCATTGAAGTTTCACACTTGGTAATTTGTCATTGCTTTCTTCTGAGATGGCATTTTTATCATCCCTATCTGAATAGAAGCTTTCTATGGGTTAGTGCTCTTTTTGAGGCTTTTTGTTCATTGAGAATATAATTCCAAGTTTTTGGTTCTGGAGTCAAGATCTGGTCCCTGGTTGATTGCCTGCCAAGATCTTGCCTATGAAGTACAGGCTTTGCCTATGCAGAGATGTGTTCCCTCCTTTGTGCCCAGGCTTTGCCTATGCAATGGTTTGTTCCTAACCCATTCCTGTTTGCTGAAGCAGCATTCCCAGAGCTCAGACTTTGTCTGGGATTGGGACCCATACTGTTGGCTTGGGGCAACTCTGACTAGCTGAGCCTGGTCTTGGGCTGAGCTATAACTAAAGAGCCTCCCACTGGCTTTCCACCTCTTCCACCAAAGCTGAACTCTATTTCCCCTTTACCCCAAAGAGACAGACATTAACTGAAGATCTTTCATGAGATCTTGATTTGAGAACTTGCTTTACTCTTTTCTTGGTGGGGTCTGTAGCTTTAAGATCTATGTAGAGAGCTTCATTTAAAGTTGGTTCAGTAGCAAGCTAGCTTCACACCACCATCCTGGTTCTGCCCCAGAAGTCTCAGAGCCTATGACTTTCTATTAGCATAGTTGGTGATCCCTAAGTTTCTTTATTCTTTACTATCTCTACCCATTAAAATCTACCCAATCATTTACAACTCAATTCAAATACCAACACCATGTTACTAATCTATGAATCTTTCAATGATCCTCCCAGGAAGAAATTATCTTAATTTATCTTATTTGTCTTAATCTATCTTAATTAGAAATGACCTACACAATGTATTCAATAAGGATGCTTTTTCATTCTGTCTCTTTATCTCAAGCACATAGCTTAGCACTTTGTACAAAGTAGAACCTTAAATTCTGGTTATATGGGTTCAGATTGACTTTTTTCTTCCTTTGGAATTCCCAGGGTTTTATACCTACCCACTGTATTTACCACATTACTCATAATATATGTAATGTGTAACATAATATGCATAATATGGATGTTATGTTATATATGAGTTTTCAAAATATGGTTTATTTACATTATACACATGAGTGTTTATGTATATATATGTATACTTGTATTATGTATGTGTAGTTCCTTCATCCTGAAAGAATCCAGGCCTTCTCACATTAGAAATATCCTCCAATTCAGCAATCTCTCCCTCTATTTGACTGGTTCCTACCAGAACCTCCCTTTTAAGGAGGAATGCCAAGTCAAGTCAGTCATGTCTTCATTCCTCACCAGGCTGGACTCCAGTACCTCTAGACTTTTCTCTGCAACATTCCTACTTTTCTCTTTTCCCATTCCCTCTAACTGCCAAATTCACTGTTCCACTTCTTTCTATTTGTTATCTTCCCTAGTTAAAATGCCCTCCTGAAGAGCAAGAACTGTATTTCTTTCTGCTTCTCTTCAGATTCTCAATACTTACCCCAGTGTCTGGAACATAATAGGACTTAATAAATTCTTGTTGACTTGGCTTTAGCTCCTTGAAGTTAGGGACCAAGTTTTATTCATTCATATCTTATTTCATTTCCCAGGTCTAAGTATTTAAAATATTGTAAAGCACTTATTAAATGTTTGGTAGGGAAATTTAATCAAAATTCAGAATAATATACAAATAGGTTTTACTATGTCTGATTAAAAAAAATTTAAAGTGCTCTACTGAGTCACTGGGCATATCTAAAAGGTCCCCTCTAGATGGGTTATGATGCAGTTCCAGAAAGATGTCCTCCCCTAATCATAATCCTTACTAAAGTAATCATTTTTAGTGATTTTAGTCTTTAATGGCCCATAACCCTTGAATGAAAATTAAATAATGATATGATATTCTTCATATTGGAATTTTCTTTCCATATATTATGTCCTATCATTTATTTTAGAGTTGGGGAAATAAAAAGATTTTCTTAGTATACTGTAGCATCATTGTCCATGAATAATATGATGAAATTTTACTTTAAGGTTATAGCTTTAATGTTATAATATGATGGAATTTTACTTTAATGTTATAGTTCTTTAGATCTATATCAATAGTTTGGGACTAGTTAACAAACTGTAGGGGAAAATGTTCATTTTGTTTGCATCTAGTAAAGACTGAAAATCCACTATTTTAAGAGTCATAATCTTAATATAAGAGACATAGATCATGTCTAACCTCCATAATATGTGCTGTGGAACAAGACAGTATTACCCATATGTACCTTTTGAAAAAAGTCAGACTTATTAAAATGAAATGTGAAGTTTTGAAATAGTCTCTCTTTACTTATATAGTATCTCACTATTCATTTCAGGCATGCAGAAAGTTCCTCCCAAAGAATTGCAAAATAATTACAACAAGCCACTTGAAAACATATGAGTGGTTCTAACCAAAGGATGTCAAACCATCTTCCCACAATTCCTCAAGGCAACCTCATCCTAAAATTTCCCTGTAGCATGTCATTGTTTATTTGCATCACTGACAATATTTCTGGACAGATGCTAGATTTGATTGGGTTTATACCCAGGCCAATATTGGGGGAGGAGTAAAAAAACACAAATCCCATATTTAACTTAGGAGTTTTGAGGATTCAAAATTATATGATTCTAACCAGAATTGAATTCCCCATAAATTCAGTCAGTCAGATTCAAATCAAACCAAGGATAGTGTTTGTTTGCATTTTAAGCTTATTTTGTCCAAAATAGGAGTCATTTATCTTTACCTTCAAACCCTTCCTCTTCTGAATTTCCCTATACAATTAAGAGCACCACCATCCTCCCACAAACCAGGTTCACCATCTATATTTCATCCTCAGTCCCTCATTCTTACTTAACCCCAAATATCCAAATCTTGTCATTTGCATCAGGTTACCATAGATCCCTTTCTGATCTTTTACAGGGTCACTCACCTAGTTCAAACCCCAATCACCTCTCACCTAGACTCTAAAAATATGCTAAAGGGTAAAACTGCTTCAAGTTTCTGCCTACTTCAATCCATCCCCAACATAGCTACTAAAATGATTTTTTTTAATTGCAGATGATCAGGCACTTCCCTATTCAATAAACACGAGTTATTCCTCATTATCTCAGAAAACAAATATAAAATCCATTGTTTGGCATTTTAAATTATTCACAACCTAACCCATTCCTACCTTTCCAATCTTCTTTACTTCCCTCTACTTACTCTGTGATCTAATCAAACTACTAACTTGTTGCTCACATGCAACACACCATCTCCCCTCTATTTATAATCCCTTATTCCCCCATACCTAGAATGTTCTGCTCCCTCACTTCAGCCTCTTATAATTCCTAATTCTTTCAAGGCATAGGTCAAAAGTCATTGTCTGCAGGAGGGTTTTCCCAAACTAACCCAAACATAAGAGACTTCCTTTCTAAAGTCATCTTTCACCATATACCAAGAGAAAGTCAAAAGGGTATATGATTTAGACATAAGGGGTGATACCATAAGCAAATTAGGAGAGCAAGGAAGTTTAATTGTCAGTTCTATAGTAAAGGGGAGAATTTATGACCAAATAGGAGAGAGAATTATGAAATCCAAAATGGATCATTTTGATTACATTAAATTAAAAAGATTTTACATAAACCAAATTAATGTAACCAAGATGAGAAGAAATCTGGGAAACAATTCTGATAGCAAGTGTTTCTTCTAAAGGTCTCATTTTTCAATTATAGAAAACAGAATCAAATTTGTAAGAATACAAGTCTTCAGGGAAGCTAGGTGTCACCATGGGTAGAGCACAGATCTTGGAGTCAGAAGGACCTGAATTCAAATTTGACCTCAGGCACTTAATAATTACCTAGCTGTGTGACCTTAGGCAAGTCACTTAACCTCATTGCCTTGTCAAAAAAAATACAAGTCTTGGAGTGGCTTGGTGGCACAGTGGATAAAGCACCAGCCCTGGAGTCAGGAATACCTGGGTTCAAATCCGGTCTCAGACACCTAATAATTACCTAGCTGTGTGGCCTTGGGCAAGCCACTTAAGCTCATTTGCCTTGCAAAGAAACCTAAAAAAAATACAAGTCTTCAAGAATGTAAACAGGGAGTTTTCAGATAAAGAAACTAAAACTATAGTTAAATGGAAAAAAATGTTCTAAATTATCACTGCTTAGAGAAATAAAAATTTAAACAACTGATGTATCCCTTCACACCTAATTGGCTAATATTACAGAAAAAATGAAGATTGTTGGAGATGGGGGAAAATTGTGACATTAATATATTGTTGATGGAGCTGTGAATTGATCCAATCATTCTGGAGAAAGATCTGGAGCTATGCACAAAGGGCTATAAAACTGTGCATTAAGGTTTGATCCAGCAATACTGCTACCAGGTCTGTAACGCAAAGAGATTATTTTTAAAAAGGGAAAAGAACCTATGTGTTCAAAAATATTTATAGCAGCTCCATTTGTAGTGGCAAAGAAATGGAAATTGAGAGAATGCCTAACTATGTAGGAATGACTGAACAAGCTATATGAATGTACATATGAATTATCAGAATACTATTGTTCTATATGAAATGATGAGCAGGTAGATTTCAGAAAAAAACAGGAAAGATTTATATGAACTGAGGTTGAGGAAATGAGCAGAACCATAATATTTTACATAGTAACAACAATGTTATTTGATGATCAAATATGATAGGCTTAGCTCTTCGCAGGAATACAGTGATCTAAGATGATTCTAAAAGACACATGATGGAAAATGCTATCCACATCCAGAGAAAGAGCTATAGAGTTTGAATGAAGATCAGAGTATACAATTTTCATTTCTTTTTTTTTGTGTCTTTTCCCTTTTGTTCCCTTTCTTCTTTCACAACATGATTAATGTGGAAATACTTTTAACATGACTGCACATATATAACCTATATCAGATTGTATGTTGTGTTTGGGAAGACAGAGGGAAGGAGGGAGAAAAATTGGAACTGAAAATCTTATAAAAATGAATGTTGAAAATTATGTTTAGGGCAGAGCCAAGATGGCAGCAAGAGAGGATGTCTCTTAGGTGCTCTCTCTTAAAAATTATAAACTAAGGACTCTAACTAAATTTTCAAGAGACAGAACCGACAGAGGGACCCAGGGAAGCAGTTCTCCAATGCAAGGTAACCTGGAAAAGAGCAGAAAAGCTCTGCTCCCCAGGGTTGGAGGAGCAGCCCGCCAGAGGGGTGGCCCGCCAGAGGGGTGACACGCCAGAGAGGTGGCCCACCAGAACAAAGGAATTCAGTCATCCGCAGGCAGCCCCGGGGTGCTGGGAGCCACTGCTCACAGCAGTGGGGGAGTTTCCTGACCTACATCCCAGGGAGCACCGAGCACAACATTGGGGATCAGCGGAGGGACCTCTGCCAGAGCCAGCACTTGAAGCCCAGCCCTCAGGGAACACAGCAAGAAGTGTGGCTGCAGCAGCCCACATCCAGGAATAGGTAAGCAGGAGCCCCCAGGGCATGAGTGCAGAGCCTAGGGAGGGAGCAGAGAGAGACTGCCAAGCACTGTCCTCTGTCCCTGGAACAGGTCTCTGAGGTTCTGACCACATTCAGATCCTGATCACAGTCTAGGCCCCCCCATAGAACAGCAGGGTCCCCCCCACCCCAGCCCCATGGCAGAGGGGGGGGTGCTTATAGTCCTTCACAGACCAGGAGGGAGGACAGAGCCTCACACACTGAGATCCATGTGGAGGTGTCCCAAAAACTCAGGAAGCACTCCAAAACGAGGCTCAGGCTGGGAAAACGAGTAAACAGAGAAAAAAGAGGAACATCATTGAGAAATACTTTGCCTATGATCCCAAAAAGGATCAAAACACTCAATCTGAAGATGAGGAAGTCCAAGCCCCTGCATCTAAAGGCTCCAAGAAAAATAGAAATTGGGCTCAGGCTATGACAGAGCTCAAAAAAGACTTTGAAAATCAAGTGAGGAAGATAGAAGAAAAATTGGGAAAAGAAATCAGAGAGATGCAGGGAAAACATGAAAATGAAGTCATCAGCTTAGTCAAGGAGATCCAAAAAAATTGCTGAAAAAAATAGCATGCTAAAAACCAGCTTAGGTCAAATGGATAAAACAGTTCAAAAAGTTATTGAAAAGAAGAATGCTTTTAAACACAGAATTGGCCAGATGGAAAAAGAGATAAGAAAGCTCTCTGAGGAAAACAAATCCTTCAGACAAAGAATAGAACTCAGGCAGATTGCTGATTTTACAAGAAATCAGGACTCAACACTTCAAAACCAAAAGAATGAAAAATTAGAAGAAAATGTGAAACATCTCACTGAAAAAAAAACTGATATGGAAAACAGATTTAGGAAAGATAATTTAAAAATTATTGGAATACATGAAAATCATGATCAGGAAAAGAGCCTTGACATCATTTTCAAAGAATTACTACAGGAAAATTTCCCTGACATCCTAGAAGCAGAGGTCAAAATAGAAATGGAGAGAATCCACCAATCTCCCAGAGAAAGAGACCCAAAAACACCAACCCCCAGGAATATTATAGCCAAGTTCCAGAACTCCCAGGTCAAAGAAAAAATATTATATGCAGCCAGAAGGATACAATTCAAATATCATGGAGCTGCAGTCAGGATCACACAGGACTTAGCAGCAACTACATTAAAAGTTTGTAGGGCTTGGAATATAAT
Source organism: Macrotis lagotis (assembly GCF_037893015.1). Lineage (NCBI taxonomy): Eukaryota > Metazoa > Chordata > Mammalia > Peramelemorphia > Peramelidae > Macrotis > Macrotis lagotis. Next base: position 121,406,639 of record NC_133660.1, on the reverse strand, counting down.
ATACCAAAAGGCAAAAAGAGGTTAGAATGGAACCAAGAATGAACTACCCAGCAAGGCTGAACGTCCTCTTCCAGCGAAAAAGATGGATTTTCAATGAACCAGGGGAATTTCAAATGTTCCTATTGGAATAGCCAGAGCTGAACAGAAGGTTTGATCTTCAGATACAGGACTCAGGTGAAGCATAGAGATTGGAGGAGAAGGGGAAAATATGAGGGACTTAATGATGATGAACTTCATGTATTCCTGTATAGAAAAATGACACTGATAATACTTATGAACCTTCTCAGTTAACAGAGCAGGTAGAAGGAGGTTTTATAGATGAAGCACAGGAGAAAGCTGAATTTGAAGATAAAATGTGGTGTAAAAATGGAGTCAATAGAAAAAAGAGAAATGTAATGGGAGAAAGAAAAAGGAGAGGGGGGAATGGGCCAAGATATTTCATATAATAAGATTTTTCTTTATTACAATGAGCTATTGCAATGATATGGAAGGGGGAAGGCAAGGGGGAATGAGGGAATCTTCATCAGAGGTGGTTAGGAGAGGAAACAGCATATATACTCAATGGGGTATAGGCATGTGGAGTAAGAAAGAGAGAGGGGGGACGGGGGAAGGGGGAAATGTGAGTGATGGAGGAGAGGATGGACCAATGGAGGAGAATGGTCAGATATCACACATTTTCTTTTTTACTTCTTGCAAGGGGCTGGGATTGGATGGCCTGTCCAGGACCATAGGGCCAGGTGGATGCTGGACCTAAGGGGTGGTATGGGGGTCTCGAGGACTCTTAGCCCGAGGGTCAGGGATCTGTCTGTTGCACCACTCAGCTACCCTACAGCAGAGTCAGAGTGAAAGGAGAGAGAAAATATAGTACATGGTAGTGGAGAACTATGAAAGGAGGGAGTTGCGATCAGCAATGGCAACAGTGGAAAAATATGGAAGTAACTTTTGTGATGAACTTATCATAAAGAATGTGATCCACCTGCAATAGAGCTGGTGGTGTTGGAACACAGACTGAAGCACTTTTTTTATTATTATTACTTTGGGGGGAGGTACAGGACAAATGGGAGTGGGTGGCCTGCCTGGGGCTGCATAGGTAGGTGATGTTGGGCGTCTGAGGCCAGATTCGGAACCAGGTGCTCCTGGCTCAAGGACTGGTGCTCTGTCCACCACCCCTACTATTATTACTATTTTATTTTATTTTATTTTGGGTCTTTTTTTTGTTTTTGCAGGGCAATGGGGTTGGGGTGACTTGCCTGGGGTCACACAGCTGGGTGATTGTTGGGTGTATGGGGCTGGATTTGGGCACGGGTGCTCCTGGCTCCAGGGTTGGTGCTCCATCCACTGCACCACCTGGCCATACCTACAATTATTACTATTTTTTTTTATTTTAATTTTTATTTTTTCTCTCCCCTTTATTGCTCAAGCAAGTCTATATTCTTTTGGGGAAGGAGGTATTTTGTTACTCTTAAACAATATTTTATTAATGTATAAAAACATTATTTATACAAAATGAGAATAAATAAATAAATTTTAAAAAGAAAATTATGTTTACATTTAATTTAAAAAATATTAAAAGAAAAAAATAAAGTTATCTTTCATCTACCATATATGCATCTTATATGTACCTAATTATTTACTTGTTGATTCCCCCACTAGTATGTAAGCTCTGGAAGGTCAGGGACTGCTTTCTCTTTCTTTGTATCTCTGATATTTATCACAGTTCCTGCTAAATAGAAAATACTTAGTAAATTCTTGTTGATTGATTGATCGATTTATTAATTGATCATAGGGACCACTGCTACAAAACAATACTTTGTGGAAAACAAAGCAGGTTGAACCTCCAGTTCTAAGTAGAATTCTGTGGTAGTGGGAGAAATACCAACATGGAGAAAATGGTTTGTCCTTTTAAGTAGTCCAAGAACAGCTTGGTGTGCATCCAACAAAAATCTAAGCATATTAGAATACAATGATATATTCTATTATACTGGTTATTATATATGACTTGGAGGACAGAAACAGTCCTATAGTAATGAAGACCTAAGTTCATACTACATTTCTAACACAAACTGTGACCTTATGAATTGAAACTTAATCATCTCAGAACACTAGACAGCACACACACACACACACACACACACACACACACACACACACACTTTTCAGCTTCAGCATATGTATTGTCTTCTCTTGAGGGCAGGAACTATCTTTCTGCTTGTATTTGTATTCCTAGTTCAACACACTGTCTTTTTGCAAATGAGGAAGCTGAACCTCAGAGTAGTGACAGGACTACACTATATCATACATGTTACAGTCCAGTCTTTGAACCCAAATCATCTAACTCAACCCTTTCCACCTTAGCACACCACATGTCATGAATAATGTGAGTGGTGATTCCTTCTGTAAAATTGTATGGCTGGCTTTTTTCTCAGATAAAAATTAAAATGGTAAACATTAATGTCTTTAAGACTAAGCTGAATGGTTCAATTACCAAACAAACAAAAATAATGGAGAAATAGAAGATCATAATTCCTACATCCAAGCTACTTTGAAACAAATTAGTAAATAATTCTTTAGCTATTATCTGGAAAATTCCATCCAACCCTCACATAAACACAGGGGAAAAAAGAAAATCAAGACAAGGATCAAAACAACATGATACAAATTAATTTATTAGAAATTATACTTTACATTTTCACTCCCCAGCAAAGGATAGCACAGGTCAACCTCCAAAAGGAATGTGACATTAATAGGCTAAAAGGAAAAGATCAGGAACTGAGAACAGCTGAAACTTAACAGAACACAAAGTATCCCCTAGACATAGAACTATCTAAAAATGCACCACAATTGTCTATTTTGATTACCTTCCAGTTAATCTTTTCTGCCGATCATAAAACAAGAGCCATAAAACATAATGAAAAGGCAACCTGGAGGATGATAGAGATCAAAATCTAATTAAGATTCTGAACTTGGTCTCTTCTGAAAAGACAGAGAATTAATAAAAAAAAAAAAAACAAGTAAATTTTGGTTGGTAGAAAAGATTTGATGGAGTTGGGAGTAGCATTATTAAAAAAAAGAAAGATTTTTTTAATGCAAAGTCCTGAGATTTTTGAACAGGAAAGTGATGCAGTGCCTAAAAGCCAGACATGAAGTCAGAAACACTCATCTTCCTGAATTCAAATCCAGCCTTAGATATTTACTACCTATGTGACCCTGGGGAAGTCACTTCCCCCCTTTTTGTGCCTCAGTTTCCTTCATCTGTAAAATAAGTGGAGAAAGAAACGACAAATCATTCCAGTATCCCTACCAAGAAAATCCAAAACTGAATCATGAAAACAACTGAACAATAAGCCAGAGTTTTAGAGGGGTTCCCCGACCAGCTGCCTTTATTGCCACTCCCCCATAATTTTCATGATTACTAGAGACCCATTGGCAGGGCTCATAGGTTCATAGATTCAGAGCTGGAAACAACCTTAGTGATAGAACATCTATCTGATGATTCTACTCCAACCCCCTCAATTTATTTATATGGAGACTCAAGTCCAAAGCTGAACCAGGATTTGGATCTAAGTCCTCTGACTCAAAACCCAATGTTCTTTCTACTATACCACATTGCTTTTTAAAATTTAAATCATATTCCTTCTTCACATCTACATGGAAGGCAATTCGCATATGGAGGTTTTTTAGGTTTTTGCAAGGCAAATGGGGTTAAGTGGCTTACCCAAGGCCACATAGCTAGGTAATTATTAAGTGTCTGAGATCAGATTTGAACCCAGGTACTCCTGACTCCAGGGCCAGTGTTTTATCCACTGCACCACCTAAGCTGCCCCTATTTGGAGTTTCTTGATTCTTTTTCAACTGATGCCTTGATAACTACACTGAGAACTAAAGAGGCTAAAGGGATGGGAAAAGGAAGAAGATGACTTTCTCCAGAATATAGACTACATAAGGTCATCACACAGACTGAAAATAGTGTCTAGCTTTCAGAAGTTAAACTTCCGCCTGGGATATTTAGAGAATTAATGAGATATTTTTTGTTTACATCAAGCTCTTAGGAAAAATAGATCTTATTAAAAGAAAAAATGTTTTCAGTGGAAAAGACTTCCAAGTTTCTAAAGTCAACTTTAATTTTATCTCATACTGCTGTGGCCTGATCACTTCTTTCAAATGCATTTTAAGCACATGCAAAATAGCTAAGGAAATAGGTCTCCCTCTACCAGATCTCAAACTCTACTACAAATCCATAATCAAAAACAATTTGATACTATGAAATAGAGATCACAGATTAAGGATACAGTATACAGAAGTAAATGAGAATGGTAGTCTCATGTTTGATAAACTCAAAGACTCTGAGAAACAAAAACTGCTGGGGAAACTAGAAAGCAGGGTGACAGAAACTAGGTCTAAACCAATATCTAACACCACATTCCAAAACAAGTTCCAAATGGGTATATAATTTAGACAAAAAGGGTGACATCATAAACTAAAGGTGCTTGGAAGAAAACAAAAAGACTCATAGAAGACAAAATGAACAGTTCTGATTATGTAAATTATAAACTTTTTTTTCCAGAAAAACTAAAGCACCCTAAATTAAAAGAGAAGCAAGAAATTGATAAAAAAAAATTGCAGTAACTTTTTCCAAAAGAAAATGTGGAAGAGAAGAGGTATTACACTGACTAACAAACTGAAGCTTATATACCTGTGAATTGTAATGCCTATAGACTGTAAAATCATCTACCAGTGCCACATCAGGAAACTAAATCGCTTCCATTTAAATTGTCTTAAGAAAATTATGAAAATGACTTAGCAGGATAAGATACCAGACACTGAAGTCCTTTCTCAACTACATTGCCAAGAATTCAAACATTACTAAGAGAATGCAACTCTGATGGACTGACCACATTGTTTGAATGCTAAATATAAGCTTGCCAAAAAAGAATTTTATGGAGAATTCACACAGGGTGTGTGATCACAGGGAGTCAGAAGAAGTGATACAAGGACATTATCAAGGTTTCTCTGAAGAACTCTGGAATTGCTTGTGCAGCATGGGAGACACTGGCACAGGAAATGCCCAGTATGACTTGCCCTCAGGCAATGATGTTGTGCTTTATGAGAAAGGTAGAATGGAAGAAGTTCAAAGGACTCATAAGATGAACAGATTTAGAGAACTCACCCCATTTGTTCACAGGAACAATTTTTGCTCAACCTATGGTGGAGCATTCCTAGCTGATATTGGACTGATCAGTCACAGTCTGACACACCGTAACTTGTCTCTAAGTAGTGATGTCTTTTTGGTTTTCTTTGAAAGGAACGGACAAGAACCAACCAAATTGATCCAGCAATTGGCCAAAAAAAATAGAACTGTGCCCAAAATTATATTAAATTGCATATCCTTTGCCCCAGCTATATACTACTAGATCTATATCCCCACCAAAGAAATCAATGAAAGAGGTAAAGAAGCTATATGTACAAAAGTATTTATAGTCCCTTTCCTGGTGGCAAGTAATTAGAAACTAAGGAGGTGCCCATTGATGGGAAATGACTGAAGAAATTATGGTATATATAATAGAATACTATGTGCTATGAGGAATGATGAAGGAGAACATTACAAAGAAACTTGAGAAGGCTTGTAGGAACTGATGGCAAGTTAAATGAGCAGAACCAGAAGAGCAATTCAAACAATAAGAATTATATTATAAAGTCAAACAACTTTGAAAGAGCCAGAAATTCTGATTAACACAATGACCATCCAGAATTCCAGCAAATTCATGATGAAACATGTTATTCATTTCCATATAGAAAATATATCACCATATATAAATGAGCTATAATTTGCTACTATTATTGGTGAGGGGGGGAATTTGCAAATAAGATGAATTGAAGAATATATTTAAAAGATATTTCAGAAATATAAATGTAATTAAGGAGAACATTGCTTTGGTTGTTAGAGGAAAGTAGAGCAAAAGTCACCAAACAAAACTTTCTTCATTCTCCTCCTAACCGCCATGATTTTCAAGACCAATAACTTGTATCTTAAAAGTTAAATGAAAGATTTTCTCTCTGTGTACTTTAAATAAGAGTTTAGACTAAAAGATTTCCATTGGCAACAGGGAAAGAGTTCAAAGCTCAAAATTAAAATGCCTAAGGGTTTCATTGATTGATGATAATTATGATATTTTTCCTTTCTCAAAGAAGGGCAAGATTATCAGGCATGTGATGCCATGAGAAGTAATTGAATTGGATTTGAGTGAGAGAGTGATGAGCTAAGTCATCAGCCTCACTTTCTCTTACTGAGTCATCTGGGTTCAGTAGTCAGTCATAGATCAAGATGCTGGAGATGGCCCTGGATGTAAGATAATCAGGATTAAGTGACTAGCCCAAAGTCACACAGCTAATAAGTGTTACAGGTCAAATTTGGACTCAGATACTCAACTCCTGCGTCAGTGTCCTCTCCACTGTTCCAACAATGAAGTTAGGGCTTCAATTTAATAGGGTTTAGTGAAGCTGCTTTTTGCTTGCCATATTTCCTGAGCTACTGCTACTCTCTGCTGACATCACCAGTCTTCATTTGACATCTGCTATCTGTTATAATCTGTTGTCTATGTCTGTAATGTGTTTTCATTCCCATGGCAGAAAACATGTTTCAATTGTTTAGCTTCAGAGTCTATCTTAGCTCTTTTTGTGATACAGTCTCCAGTCAGTCTTTTGATTTAGACTATTACTTCATTTAAAGTGAGAAAAGTTCTTTCAACTTCTTTCCATTCTCAGTATGTCAATTATTATCCATTCTATCACTAAGAAAAAAGAAAAAGACTGAAAAGGGCTGCTTACCTTTGTCCTATTTCCTTGTATCATATTTCCTACTATAACACCTTCATAATTGCCATCTTCATAATGCAGCCTGGAAAATCATGGACAGGTTGTGTTATATACCATTAAAGAAATTATATGAACATATCAAAGAGATACAATACTTTTATTCTCAGACAAACTATAAAGCTTTGTAGTAAAATATATATTAAGTGTAAATAACATCTATGAAAATTTACCTTATCTATTTCTCACTTGGAGTAATTTCTACTTATAACTATTTTCAGTTGGGCTTTCCCTATTGAGTAGTCTGCAATAATGTTATCTAAAGCAAGAGACAAAACTTAGTTACATATTCAAATAGAAATCCTCTCAGCAACATATTGAATATTCATCATTTATGAGATGTTAGACAAGGAATTTTACCTCTCAAGCTTTCAATTTCCATATCTATAAAATGGGAAAAAGGAGTATTGGACTAGAAGTTTTCTAACCTCCCTTCTAAAAGGATGATCTAAAAATTTTCAAATAGTAGCTTTAATTACAAAGGTCCAGAAGTGACTATTAATTATCCCAAAAAGTTTCAGATAACAACTATAAACATCTAATATGGTATATCTGTATCTTCATGCCTTTGTCTTGGCCTAAACTGATGACATCATTTGATCCCAAAAATGGAGTCACAAATTGTGTCCTTTATTATAAAAGAAGTCACATATTCTGCGTGTGTTCCTTCCACAGACCTATTGAATCTCTTCAATGAGACACCACCAAACCATATATTTTTCACTTACTTCCAGCTCCTCACAGAGAGGAGATATAATTAGATGTAATTGTTTTAAGAAGTAAAATAGGGAGCAGCTAGGTGGCACAGTGGATAGAGAACTGGCCCTGGAGTCAGGAGTACCTCAAATCTGGCCTCATATACTTAATAATTACCTAGCTGTGTGTGGCCTTGGGGAAAAGCCACTTAACCCTGGCACCTTGCAAAAACTGAAAAAAAACTGACTTTGACTTTAGAGGAATTAAGTCTTTGAAAGGCTCTCTAGACTCAATCCACTTTGTAATTAGATTTTAAGTTACATAAGAGTAAATATACAGTTAAAATGTCCAGATTTCAGATAGTTAAGAGGGTGAGCCTAGTAAATCTTAAAGTCAAAGGGAATAAGGAAGAGAAGACTGAAAGGATAGAAGTTAGGGCTGGAGTTGAGGTGCACTGTAGTTTGGCTGCTTCCTCTGCTTCTGTGATGATTAACTCATCTCCCTATAATGAGGCATCCTATGCTAAACACAGAAGACCTCAGAGTCAGGAGAAGGAAGAAGAAAAGGTTGATAATCAAGAGAATTAGGAAAAGAAATAAAGAAGGAAAAATTAAGAAAATTAGACTCAGGGAATGCAGAGAAAAAAAGAGGAATAAGACATATGGGGAGATGCATTTGCAAAGCAGGACAGGAAGACCAAACCCGTGCTCAAGAATTGGTCATGTTCTATATAGAAATGAGGTAGAACTACTACATGTAATTTTGCACATAAAGTATTTGAGCAGTTATAACAACAAAAAATAAAAAAAAATCTACTGTTAAGGGCAATGCTCCTTTCATTACTTTAAATACCACCTCTAAACACTATTTGTCATGTCTAGATCATTCTCCCTCCTCACTTCTACCTCTTAAAAATTCCTACTTTGGGACATGTGCCACCTCCCAGAGGAACCCAGTCCTGATGCTCTTGGTAATTAGTGCTCTCTTTCTCCTTAAATAAGCTTACATTCATTTTAGGGGCAGCTAGTCAGCACAGCAGATAGAGCATTGGCCTTGGAGTCAGTATGACAGGAATTTGAATCCTACCTCAAACACTTGACACTTACTAGCAAGTCATTTATCCATGATAGCTTCACATCCAGGGTCATCTCCATTTGTACTTATTCATATCTGGCCATTGAAGCCAGAGGCTCTGGAGGAGAAAATGAGGTGGGTAATTTAGCCCAACTCCCCCCTCACTCGAATCCAATTCATGTGCTTATCATGGCATCACTTATCTGAGGTCATGGTCTTCTTCAAGAATGAAGGACAAACATCATGGTATATTCATTTACCTGTTTAGATTTAGTGTCCCTCTAGGTCAGAAATTCTTAATCTTATTTGTGCCATAAATCTCTTTGGTAATCTAAAGAAGCCTATGGACTCTTTCTCTGAATAAGATTTATAAAGAATAAAACAAAATACATAGGACTAAAAAGGAAAATAATCATATTGAAATAGAGTGAACAAAAAAATTTGAATTCACTGCCTCTCCCCCCAACATTAAGAAGATTCTACTAATAAAATATAATCCACCTGAGGTCAGAGACCAAATTTCATTTTTAACATTGTAGTCTGATTATCTAGAATATATAGCGGGCACTCAATAAATCCTTGTTGGATTGAATTGGAGCTTAATATTACTTGATCTCTTCAAAAAATTGTTAAAGAGAAAAATTCCACATGTACAAAAATATTTATAGCAGCTCTATTCATAGGGTGGAAATTGGAATTTGAGAGGATGCCCATCAATTGGGGAATGGCTGAACAAATTATGATATATGAATATGATGGAGCACTATTGTTCTATAAGAAATCATGAGGGATGGGACTTCAGAATAGTCTGGAAAGACTTGCATGAAATGATGCTGAGAGAAGAAAGCAGAACCAGAAGAATACTTTATAAACTCATAGCAACATTGTGTGATCATCAGTGATTATGGACTTGCTCATTTCAACAGTTATCAAAGACAATTCTAAAAGACTTGATGGAAAATACCATCTATATCCAGAGAAGAAACTATTGAGTTAAATGCATACCAAAGCTTACTGTCTTCAATCTTTAAAAGTTGTCACTTATTTTTTCCTAATGTTTTTCCCTTTTCCATTTTAATCTTCTTTCACAGCATCATAAATATGGATATATATATTTAACAAGTTATACATGTATAACCTTATAACCTCTATTAGATTGTCAGGGGGATGGGGAGGGAAGGGAGATAGGAAGAAAAATATGAAACTCAAAATCTTATTCCAAAATGAGTGTTGAAAACTATCTTTGCATGGAGCTGGAAAAGGAAATAAAATATTTTTAATATCAAAAATTTTCTTTTTTAGCAAATTTTGAATACAATTATTAACTGAGATACTAGAGTTAGAAGAAATAAAAGCCATAAGGGAAAAGTTAATCTTTTAGTTTAAAACATTTTTCAATAAGTCTTGTTACATGTTCATGAAAACGAAAAGTTTTTTATGGATGTCTCATGTCTATTTTATTTCTGAAATATTTTATTTCTTTTTCCAACTCCATGCAAAGATGTCTCCCCACCCAGTTTTTCTGCCTGTGAGACATCTTACTACCTCTGCTCTGGCAGTTGCTTCACTAGTGTGGGTGGAGTCAAAACCCCAGTCAAATATTTACACATATTATTAAATGACTTTAGATAATCTTGAATGTTCCCTATGACTCTACCTTTCTTATAGTTCCAGTACCATTCTTATAGTTGATGATGTTGTTTTTAATCATAATTCTACAAATTTAACTTATCTCTTGTTGCTATTTGATGAGACTGTGTGAAACTTCTTAACTTATCTGGGTTCCAATTTCCTCATCTGTAAAAGGGGGGAGGTTTGATAAAATTATCTCTTAAGTTCTCTTCTGGCATGAGCCTTCTATGTTACATGTTGTTCTCATAATATCATTAAGTGATAATAAGGAAGAGGAGGAAGAAGAGGATGATAAACAACCATTAATAAAAACATTGTGAACTCAATAGACTGTTAGATCCAGAAGGGATCTTTGACATCTAATTTAACTTCCCCAGTTTATAAAAGTTGAAACTGAAATCCAGAAAAACTAAGTAGTTTTCCATACTATACCACAATAGCAACAAAAAAGTCAAATTAAGCCAACAAGCAATTATTAAGGACTGACTACACAGGCACTGTGATAAGCATTGTACATACAAAAAAAAGACAAAAAAAAATGATCCTTTCCTCAAGGAGGTCACAGTCTAATAGGGGGTACAATACACAAACAAGAGTCATCATGATCATGATGATGTTTGTCCTTCATTCTCAAAGACCAGAACAAGCACATGAATTGAATTTGAGTGAGGAGGTACTGTGCTAAGTCTTCAGCCTCACTTTCTCCTGTAGAGCCATAGAAATCAGTACAACTGAAGATCATCCTGGACTCAGAGGACTCAGGGTTAAGTGACTTTCTCAAGGTCACATAGCTAGTAAGTGTCAAGAGTCTGAAGTAGGATTCAAACTCCAGTCATCCTGACTCCAAGGCCAGTGCTCTACTCATAGCACTACCTAGCTACCCTGATATGCAAACAAGAATCATACAAGATGATCAAAAAAAGGGGAACATTAAGAAGAATCAGGATGTTGAGCGAAGGGAGCAGAACCAAGAGAACATTGTACACATTAACAACAACATTGTGAGTTGATCAACCTTGATGGATGCAGCTTCTCTCAGCAGTTCAGAGAATTCAGACAACCCTAGGAGACTTAGCTATGGACAATGCTATCCATATCCACTGGAAGAAAAACAAAACAAAAAAAACCCTACAGAATCAGAATAAACACTACACTCATTCTTAAAATTTTCTCTAATGTATTTCTTTCCTGTCTAATGAATTCCTTTCTTTTCCCTTAATCCTAAATTCTCATGCCAAAAATTACTAATCTGTAAACATGTTAAATATAAATATGTACATACAATATTCCCAAGACTGTTCACCACTGAGGGGAGGAGGGTGGGAAGGGAGGGTGGAAGGAAATCATGTAACTTAAAAATACGCATATGCATATGGATGCATGTTGGAAAAACTTTCATAACATGTAATTGGAAAATAAAATATAAATCAATTTAAAAAAGAAGAAGAATCAGGAAAGGCTTCCTGTAGAAGGAAGGATTTTAGCTGAGACTAAAAGGAAGACAAGGAATTCAGGAAATGGAGATGAGAAGGAATAAGGACAAGCCACATTGTTTTTCTAAAACTTAGAAGCTCCTCATCTATAAAATAAGTTGAACTAGATCTTGAAATTTTTAACCTTTTTTGCATCATGTACCCCTCTGGCTGTTTGGTGAAACATATGAAACTTTTCTCAGATTAAAAAAGTCTTTAAATGCATAAAATATACTTTATTTTCTATATCTAAAAGTCTCTCCCAAAAGCTCAATGACTCCTCCATAAATCTTCCTGTTTGACACACAAACCACACTCTTCATGAAAATTAATTCAAGTATATTCAGGTGGAAACAGAGAATTGGTACACACACACACACACACACACACACACACACACTCACTCGTGTGTGTATGTTTATATACACAAATATATATATGTATATATATACTATATATATATATATATATATATATATATATATATATATAAAACTTGTGGAAAATATTTTTTCTCTCTGGTGCCTAAAGCATAGACATAAGAGACATCCACAAAAAAAAAACTATTCATTTTCATTAATATGTAACAAGACTTATTGAAAAATGTTTTAAGCTAAGATTGTGATAATGATGTTTTATCCTTCCTTCTATAAGAAGACCATGACATCAGGGAGGTGATGACATGAGAAGCAATGAATTGGATTTGAATGAGGAGGTGCTGTGCTAAATCACCAGTCTCACTTTTTCCTCCAGAGCCATCTGGTTTCAGTGGCCAGATATGGATCAGGACAACTGGAGATGACCCTGGATGTGAGGCAATCAGGGTTAAATGACTTGCACAAGGTCACATTTTCATTAATATGTAACAAGACTTATTGAAAAATGTTTTAAGCTAAGATTGTGATAATGATGTTTTATCCTTCCTTCTATAAGAAGACCATGACATCAGGGAGGTGATGACATGAGAAGCAATGAATTGGATTTGAATGAGGAGGTGCTGTGCTAAATCACCAGTCTCACTTTTTCCTCCAGAGCCATCTGGTTTCAGTGGCCAGATATGGATCAGGACAACTGGAGATGACCCTGGATGTGAGGCAATCAGGGTTAAATGACTTGCACAAGGTCACACAGCTAGTAAGTGTCAAGTAAGAAGTCACATTTGAACTCAGGTCCTCCTGACTCTAGACTGGTGCTCTGTCCACTGCACCATCTAACAACTAGGTGACACAATGGGGAGAACTTGGGGTCAGGAGTTAGAAAGACTCATCTTCCTGAATTTGAAACTGGTCTCAGACATTTATTAGTTGTGTGACTGTTGGTCAAGTTAGGTAACCCTGTTTGCCTCAGCTAAGATAAGATTTATACAAAAGTTGCCTATCTGGAAAATGAAAGAGAAATGGAAACAAAGCTATAAAACCTTTAAAAATATGTCCTGAAAATTGCTTTTGAATGAATGTATGATAGATACATAGACACAGAGATAGTTAGATTCTATATTGTACTAAGTGCTGGGGCTACACCTACAATCATGTAAGAGAGTCTCTGTCCCCAAAGAGTTTGCACCTGGGTGACTGGGAAGACTATGGTGCCCTCTACAGAACTAGAAAATTTTGAAGAGTGTTTGAAAGGAAAGATAATGAGTCCTGTTTTAACAGGTTAAAATTGAGATGCCTGTAGGACATCCAGTCATAAATATCCATGAAGCAATTGGAGATGCATGACTACAATTTGGCTGGTTGTTTATGTCTAGGAATCATCTGCACAGGTGGTGATAACTGAACCCATGTGAGCTGATAAGATCAAGTGAAATTTGATAAGTCAAAAAAAGAAAGGGAACCAGATCAGAGCTTTGAGAAACATCCACTTTTAATGGGCATAACCCAGATGAAAACCCAGGAAAGAAGACTGAAAAGGAACAATAAAGTGGCTGGACCGGAATCTCATAGCCAATTTATGTCATAGAAAGTAGTTGAACCCAAGTCTTCCTGGCTTCAAGACTCTTTTTCTATGAGACCACACTAAATCTGTTCTAAATTAATTGGTCTAATAATTCACCTAGAAATACTAAATGAAAAATGTCTATTGCCCTTATGATTACATATAATTGAATGGGAAGTGCAAATGGGGCAAAATACTAAAAATTAAAGAGATGGGAAAGTTGAATTATATCTGAGATTTGTGCAACACTGCCAGTGATCTTAGTATGAATCTATACATATATACACAGACATGTGCATATGAATTCATGTATTCATACAAGAACATACGTGTCATCCTTTTAACAGAAATATTTTCCCAGGGATACTACATGACTCAATCAAACAACATCCTAATCCCCAAAGAATAAAAGTTATAGGTAATTCAACTGGAGAGTTATATGGAGGGAGTGAGTATGGTTGCCAAGTATGACTTTCTTACAAGAATTAGAGGTGAGATAATATCCAGGAAATCAATGATTAGAAGAGAATGTGAGACAGTCATGTAGCAAGAGAAAGGAACAACAGATAAAGAACATGAGTGATTCCCTAATACCCACAAATTTTTAATCATCTACAGGAAAGCCAACCTGCCTCAAGAAACACTAAGTAAATCTTAGGAGATTTTATGTCTGGCATCAAAAATAGAAACTGTGAGAATAATGGCCAAGAACACATAATGAGTCTCTTTATAGTTGTCCTACAGTAACAAAATTTTTACATGACAGTAACTATCACAAAATAGTTTTTTTCCCTTTCTGAATATATGCATATAATTCAAATAATACTTCCAGGATTCATAGTTTTCATCAGAAAACTTCAGAACTTTTACTCATTTCTTCTTTCATTCTTCCAATAGCTCCTTTCTGTCCCTAATACCTAGTAGGGCCAGAACAAATATGAAATTTGCATCTGATTTTTTTAAATGTAGGACAATTATAACCAGAAAAGCTTTAAATAAGACAATTCAATTCAATGAAAATTTATTAAATACTTATTATATACAAATTATTGGGCTAAGTGCTTAGGATATGAAGTCTTAAACCTGCCTTAAGAGGAATTTGGATGGAAAGGGGGTAAAATTAAAAAAATTAAAAAGAAAGAAAGAAAAAAGATTTTTCTGAGAGAGTAGGGAAAGAGATGTCCACAGAAACAAAAGAGGAACAACAGGATGATAGATTCAAAATTATTCTGTTATGTCAAACAAAAATCATAGAATTTTATGGTTGGAAGGAACAGTTGAAATTGCTATAGTCTGGGGCAGCTAGGTGGTGTAGTGGATAAAGCACCAGGAGTACCTGGGTTCAAATCTGGTCTCAGACACTTAATAATTACCTAGCTGTATGGCCTTGGGCAAGCTACTTAATCCCATTTGCCTTGCAAAAACCTAAAAAAAAAAAAAAAAGAAAGAAATTGCTATAATCTACTAAGGAGTAAATTGGAGACCAAAGAAATTAAATTCCCTACCCTAGGTTATATAACTACCTAATGGTAGAACTGAGAAATAACTTCCTAGGACTTATGTCTCCTGATTCCTAGTCTAGTTATATATCCACTTTAACAACAGCCCTAGGTACAAGGATCATCAACAATCCATAACATCTGCCAGTTGTTTCCACTGAAAGCCATCATGCAGAGGAATAACCTCAGGACAGAAAGTTTGTACCATTCAAGTTTACACCAGAATTCACCATTTACCATCTAAACCAGAGGAAGCAGGCAAGCCAGCCTAAAGAAAACAATCAGGAACTCTAAGGGTGAGTCATTAAGCAACAGGGTCAAACTAAAGCCACAACTTCTCCTTAAACCTCTTGACATAGTCCAGATCACTATATCTAAGATTCCTACCCCTACCTCCTCAATCACAGCCCCTCCTTCCAGGTTAACCATATAGATCCATACTCCATAGCCATCATTCTTGGGAGCAAGCCTTGTAGAGAAGGGTTTATTCCCCAGAAGCACCACCAGCACTGACTGTTGATCAGCTATTGATCAAATATCCTGAAAACCAGGAAAAGAAATTGTTTACCACAAAAGGTCTTGGCACAATCAAGTGATTCAATGGATGTGGTTTATTGATGGAAGTAACAGTAAAGAAGATATAGTATCTACTATCTTCCTAGTGACCTCTCCCTAAAACCTTGAGGCCTTTCCTTCAGACTTGTAGCAGAAATCTCCAATATAAATTATCTCTCCTTATTAATCTGTAAACTCTTGGAGGACAAGAATTGACTTACTTTTTTTCTTTGTATCTCTGGTACTTAAGATAGTACTTGGCACTTTAGTACTAATAAATAATTTTTCATTCATTCATCCAAAATATATTCCCTTCCTAATGTGAAAGTTGATATATTGAAAGAGGGAAGGGAGAGAACAAAATAGAATGAAGAGCATGATAAATTGTGTTCAAAATGAGACTAATATTACAGGAAAATAATGAAATTTGTATATATTTTAAGTGCTTAAAAGAAAAATTCTAAGAGAATGACTTGTGATTTGAGAAGTATAAGAATACCTTCTATGGAAGAATACACATCTTAGAAAGCTGACTGATATGCAAAGACTACATTATTTGAACAGGTTCACACTACTAGCAAGAGAGATCAAAGCTAAGGAAAGTAGGGTTACTGGAATTGAGATTGGAACCAGTCTTCCTAATATGAAACAAGATCTACCCTCTAAGTCATGCTATGTCTACTTTGGGGAAGAGGGGCTCATGACGGGTGGATGGGGGGAGGAACTGGGGATCTAACCTAAAGAAGAATAGGGACAAGAACTTTTGTTATAAGGAAGTCCCATACCAATTCAGGCATTCCTCTTCAAGCTCTAACTTGCCTAGAGAACTGAGAAGGTATAACAGGTTGAGGGTTACGCAGCCAATGCGTGTCAGAGGGAGAAATGTAAAGCCAAAGAGGCCAGGGAGTTAAATTAATAAATATGTAAGAAAATAAATAAAAATTGCCTGAGTTCTTTGAGAAAATGGATTCAGTCAATCAAAAAAGTATTTTTTAAAAGCTTATAAAAGGGGCGGCTAGGTGGCGTAGTGGATTAAAGCACCAGCCCTGGAGTCAGGAGTACCTGGGTTCAAATTCAGTCTCAGACACTTAATAATTACCTAGCTGTGTGGCCTTGGGCAAGCCACTTAATCCCGTTTGCCTTACAAAAAAAAAAAACCTAAAAAAAAAAAAAGCTTATAAAATGCCACTCACTGACAGTCCTGAAAATGAGGCAAAATTATAGTTCATGCCCTTAAGGAACTCATATTCTAATAAGGGAGATAATATGCAAAAATCTTTATATATTACTACTCACCTCTGTCAGAGAGCAAAGGAACTTAAGATACAAAAAATGTTTATTTTCAGGCAGAGTCAATGTAGGATTTCATTTTGCTGGTTTATGCTCATTTATGATGATTTTCATTTTTCAAAATGTTTGCTATTGATCAAAGGAAAGTTCTGTGGGAGGGACAGGTTACAAAATGTATGTAAAATAAATATTTTTTAAAATAATTATGTGAGTTAATTTCAGAAAGGAGGCACCAACAGAGGGAAGAAGAAATAAAGTAGTGGTTCTGCAAACTACTGCTTAGAAGATAGTATTTGACCTGAGACTTGAAAGAAGGGAAAGAATTCAGCAGAGAATGTGAAATGTAAGAGCCTTTTAGGTATGAGACAGGGTCACAGTGAACATTTTGTCCATTTTCACACCAAAGATTCATGACTTTACTAATGTTGAATACAAAGATCTTGTTTTCTACTTAACTTCCTCCAAATTATCTTCACCCATCAGCACCAGCTCAGCTTGTAATTTGTAATCAGAGAGTTTGACTGTGGCTAACATGGAGAAAGTGATTTGTCCAAGCTAGGTTGAATCCAAGTCAAACACTTTATCCTCTCTCTCTCTCTCTCCCCTCTCCTCACCCCCCAATTTCTCTCACAATATAATAGTATTACTTCTACTTTGAAATAGCAAAAATAATGGGGCGGCTAGGTGGCGTAGTGGATAAAGCACCGGCCCTGGAGTCAGGAGTACCTGGGTTCAAATCCGGTCTCAGACACTTAATAATTACCTAGCTGTGTGGCCTTGGGCAAGCCACTTAACCCTGTTTGCCTTACAAAAAAAAGCAACAAAAAAAAAGAAATAGTAGAAATAAGTAGTATTATTTCTACTTTGAATGCAAAGAAATAAATGTGAGGAGAAGCTGAGCAACTTGCACCAATCACATAGAGAATGAAATTAAGTATTTAAAGTATGTGTATCATCATTGTCTCTTCAAAGGAACACCTTAAATTCTGATGTACTTTTAATATCATGTCTAGGTCTAGATAATTCCCATACTAAATCAGTGACATGATAATTATTTTTCATTTAAATTATCATTTTTCCCAAAGTATCAAGCATTTTCTTTATTATTAGACTTCCAAGATGAGGCATGCAGACTCTTTGGAAGGTAAATAATTATTAAATAATTGTTCCCTTAAACACTATTCCAGAAGATTCAGCCCAGGTATGTCAATTACTACCAGAATCATTAGAATTTGACAGCCTGTAGCTGTTTTATGCCATTCTCTTTACTCTAGTCAAATCTTCAAAGCAATTATAATCCCAGAGTTTCTTTTCAATGATCTATAATTATTTTTTTTAATAATAGGCAGTCAAAGGAATTTCTTTGAGGATGTTTTGCCAAAAAAAAAAGTCTTTCAGTCTCCTCATATTCATTTTATAATGTGATGATTAGAAGGAACTCTGGGACTATGTTTTGGTCTACTTTTTCATTGTTTCCAAAACCCTTAAATATCTTGAAATAAAGTGTGTGTGTGTGTGTGTGTGTGTGTGTGTGTGTGTGTGTGCTTGTGTGTATATGTGTATATGCATACCCATGTATATATGCATATATATGTATATATACATATATATATATATATATATATATATATATATATATATATCAGACTATCCATTATGGAGTTCTTATAATCAGTATATCATAGTCAATACATTTCTGGATTTGGAGACAGGAATGCCTGGGTCTGAAATCAATCTCATATACTCCCTAGCTGTGTGATCTTAGGCAAGTCATTGTACATGTTTTAAATAACCCTCTTGAGGCATTCAAAAAAAAAGAAATGTAGGCTTTCCTTTTTTATTTTATTTTATTTTACTTTTTCAGTTAAAAGACATGAGATATGACTTCCAAAGCTATTTGTTATGCTATTGGGACTTGCCCATCTCAGAGTTCAAGTGGAAGAGTCATTTTCTTTAGAAGGTAAAGTCCTCTAAATGTTCCTATTTTGGGATGTCTTTTCCACTAAGGTTTTGCAGTACAGAACCTTATGAATGAAATCCATCAATCCTCAAGAGATTATATCCAAACTAAAAAGAAGGAAAAGCCAAGTGAATGAAGAATGTCTATTATTTAGATTTATAACATGAATTTGTATAAAGCTGGTCTATTTTTATATGTATTTTATATGGACATTAAAGTTGAACTATTGGACAAAGAATTTGCACCAGAAGAGAAAATGAGCTCCAAATCCCCATTGTACAAATGAAGAAATAAATTTGGGTTCAGAGAAGGAAGGCTACTCGTATAAAATCATAGGAGTAATAAATGGTGGAATCAGAACTAGAACTGAGGTTTCCTGAATCTCAGGGCTCTTTGAAGTACTTGGGCCCTTTGAAACAATTTAGTTACCTCTCTTGGTTAAAAAAGTTTACTAATGTGGAGGTTTTAGAAGATAGCATTCACTTTACGATAACTTCATTTTGTAAATGGGTTTTCTGAACAAATGAACTGTAATAGAAGAATAGACCATGTCATCAGGTCCTAGAGTCCAAATCAAAAAGTTCTTGTATATATTCTACTGCAGTGGTCAAGTGGGATGGCTACAATTAGTCTAAGGAGAAATTCATATGTGAATACATGATAGATTGCACTTTTCTCCAGGAAACTCCTGGTATAGGTATTTCTTCCATCAGTGCAAGAAGCTATGAATATGTCAATCCACTAAAAAGTAGTTAGTATAATTTGCTAAGCACTGAAGATAAAAATGAAAATGAAAGTCCCTACTCTCAAGGACTTCTAATTCTATTGGGATAAGGAAACAAAGTACATACATAGGTAAATAAAATTATGTACAAGGCAGTTTAGGAAGTTTCCTAAGGCATATGGATGTTAAGTTAACTAGATTCATAAAAGAGGTAAATTTCAGAGGTGGGATTTAAACCCAAGTCCCTCTTAATTCTAAACCATTTTGCCAAACTTCTTTTACCCAGCTAATAGAATTCTCATCTCATAAATGTGGGTGTTCATTGTTTCCAACAATACCATTCCTATCTATCTATTCCTGCATGCCTGTATTCGATGTTGCTCTTTTATGTACCTCCATGGAAAATTTCCTCAATATACTGCGAACTTTCTTTTGAAATCAGAAGGATAGCATTAAAGCATATGAACCATCCATTACTTATTATCTTCAAAGAAAAAAGGAGTTATTCTAGTCAATTCAATAGATTTAGATGACAAAAATGGGACTAAATTTTTCCACAAGCAGTTTGAGGAAATAAAAACATTATGGAAGTCAATGCCAACAAAATTCATCTTCAGTTCTCATCATTTAATTCAATGTGTAAATATCTGTTCATTAAGAATCGGCAATACAAGGGACTGTCATCATAATCTTCCTTGGGTGGTATTTATTAAGATTCATGTAAATAAGGTGCAGCCCAAGTCACTAACCAGATCCTTTTAAAGAGTTATGGTTGCTGTCTTCATGATATTTAGTATCTGGAAGAAAAAACCCCAACTAACTAACCTAGACATAACAATGATTATCTGACACCTCATGATCTACACTGAGAAGTCATTCTCGGGCAAGAGTACAAGCTTCAAATAGAAATGAGTATAAACATTTTATCCAAGTTTTAATAAGCATGGTTTGTATGGTGAATGTTGCTTCAGAATACTAACAATTGTGATGGGTGTATCTTTCTGAGAGAGAAGACATCACAGATATTTTTTGCATACAATTCAGATCATTTAAAAGTACCAAGAAAGGGGCAGCTACATGGTACAGTGGATAGAGCACCAGCCCTGGAGCCAGGAGGACCTAAGTTCAAATCCATCCTGGGATACTTAATAATTGCTCAGCTGTATGACCTTGGGCAAGTCATTTAACCCCATTGGCTTAAATGAAAAGTTTTTTTTAAAAAATGAAAGCACCAAGATAAAAACCTAGAATGTGTGAAATCCAATCTCCCCAAAAGGAATGGAATTGTTATTTTGGTTTTGGTTTTGTTTTTTGAAGATGAATAACCTCTCATTGTTTCGAGTCTATGTGGTTAAATGTCTATTCATTATCCCATGGAAGAGAAAATACATTTTTAGATCAACCAGTGATTCTAAGATTTTACCTGCTGTAAAATAATACAGTTTACAGAATATTTCCATTCTCCCATTTTATAAAACATCACCCCCCAATATCTACCACAAACCTTCAACTATGTTTTTATTGAGGGTGAGAGGGAAAGATTGTTTCCATGACTTCAGGTTAAAAAAAATAGATTGATAGGAGGGATTTTATACTGAGGAACCCCCTCTCCTCCCTGAAAGCTTAATCCTGGCCCAGTCTAATGTTTAATTCTTTTCCGCCATATATCCTAGGGTTATTTTCCCTGGCAAATTAGCTGACCATAAAAGGAGACTGAGTTTTCATGGCCTGACTTTAAAAAAAAATTCTCTTACTGGCAGAATTTTCAGATTGAAGATTTGTACTTCTGGAGGCTGCCAGACTGACATTCTTCTCTAACTTATGAATTTCCCCAACTGGAAAACCTACCCATGGAAGAAGGCAGCTAGTAGGAAAAGGTGACTCTTTATTTCAATACAAAAGTTTCTTGCTTGAACATTCCCCCCCCCAGATGTTCCTGTGGATATTCCTATGGAAATATTACAAATCAGTTCTCCTTACATAAGATCTATGTTATGCAGGTTCTTAAAGTTGATTGACTATAATGCATTAGTGGGAGTGGGAAGATATTTATATCTTTTACACTCCTGATTCTGTTCCATATCACTTATAGATAATGTAATAGAAAAACAATTTCCTGGATTCATCACCCAAAAACTCAAACTTTGGTTTGAGGATGCCAAAACACAACATAGGGAACCAAGCCTTAGGTTAAGACTAAGCCTATTCTTTTGATCTGTTTTCTCCCTAAGACTTATTGAAGAGTCAGACAAAAATCAGTCATGTAACCTGGGGCTAGAATAATGCATCCTACTAAATCTATGATTGACAGTGTACTTCCCCAATGCCATTATATATATATATATATATATATATATATATATATATATATATATATATATATATTTCAATTACCTGAATGGTATGCAAATAACACTAGAAGCAATAGCCAAAAAGTTATGGGAAGTCAGCAGGGTCATCAACCTCTACTCATGTTCAAATTTCTTCCCTTTATTATTCATATCTGCCAACATCAAACTCACTGCCTCTAATGGTGATTCAACACACAGTTCACCAGATTCCCTAAAAAGGGATCACCATGGTGAAAGCTGTCACTTTCCAGTGGTGTTGTTATTGAAATTTATTGAAAGCAGATCCCCTGCCAAAGTTCCAGGTGGCCTCCTGAGAAATTTTCATAAAATAAACTCTTAAGACAAGTCTTTTCTATTATTCAAATATGTTCTTGGCTAGGTCAAAATGAGGAGCAAAGTATTAATTTAGATTAAAGCTGTGAGGTAAGGCAGGGAGCTGTGGTGAAAGTCTCAAAGTTCAGGCAAAAGCAGTACTAGTTTAAACCTCATCTGGAAAACATCTAAGTGTCTCTGAAGTATTCTGAGAACATAAGAAAAGGAAAAATAATAATTTCTGTGACTGAATAAAACTACTGAATTTACAGTAGCTTTCTAAGTATTCTAAGAATACAAAAGTTATTTGTTCTGAAACAACAAAAAAAGAAAAGAAAAAGAAACCTATCTTGGGTTCATTGCTTGATTAAAATCAATGATCCAGAACTGAAAGGAATCTCAGAGTCAATCCCTCATTTTACTATTGAGAAAGCTAAACCTCAAAAAAGTTAATTCTATTACCATCAGCTCTGACAAAGCTGCCAACTTAAGGAAGCCACTAGGCCTTTCTGGGTCTGTTTCCTCCCCTGTGAATGGAAGGGGTTCAACAAATGATCTCTGAAGTTCCTTTCACCTTAGACCTATGAACTTATAACTTAATGGCCCTTTATGACCCCCTTCCAGAGTTAAAAATGACCCTATGGTGGACCGACATGGTAAGAATGGAAGAGGGAAGACTCTGCATTGAAAATTTTGCTGATGCCTAGAATAGCAAAGGAAAAATGTCTGGTAGTGATCAGAGAAGGTAGTGATTCTTCTTTGAAGTAGTTGAGGTTATTACATAATGTTGAAGAAAACCAGATATGCATTCATTTTGCAGGGGTTTTTGTCATTTCTATTTTTTTAGTATGTGTATATTATAACAAAGAAAAAGAAAGGAAACATACTGTAGGACAACTCAGGCATAACAGTAGCATGAATAAGCTGATGAAAACCTTCATGATTAACATCAGGATATCACTCATGTAATAGTGATATACAATAATCACATCCTTGAAATTCACTGACATTCCCTAAATAAATATAAGCTCATTTCTACAATATTCTGTAGGTAGAGTAGGAATATTCCACTTTTTTCATAGAGGAAGATGACTCTATTGATTACTATCAATAGGACAAAATAGAGTTCTTTCTCACCTACTCACACACACACACCTTCCCACCACCACCATCTTCCTCCTCCAAGGATAGATTTAGACTGATTCATCCATTCTTGCTTAGAGTCAACAGTACAAGGCTCATAAGACATATCAAGGCAATGCATAAGAAAGTGAAGAGTTCTAGACATCAGGACAGCCAACTCCAGGGCTCAAATCCTGGCTCTGAATGCTTACTGGGCATATGACAAGGCACAAGTCTCTTTAATATCCTGAGTTTCAAATTTCTTCACTTTCAAAGTGAGGATTATTGTGAGAAATGTGCTTAAGGCATTCTATATTGAAATATTATTATTAATATCATTATTATTATTATTATTAGAAAATAATATTTTGGAGGGTTGTGTGTGTGTGTGTGTGCACAAATTTTTTTCCTATCTCAGGTCCAAAGCTGAAGTTATCTGATTATCTTTCCACATAACAGAATCCAGGGCACTGTTTACATATCCAAAAAACGGAAAGGTGTCTTGAAAAGTCACCTTCTCAATCCTTTTTCCTTTAGGGAAGACCATAACTAGTCACTCACAGATACAATCCCAGTGCTGATGAGTAAGAAGTTTGAACATGCTCTGTTTTTCCAACTTAAACTTTCTTAGACAAAGACTGATGGTCCTCCTTTCCGGGGGCTACTTGCAGAGTAGTTTCAAACAACACAAATACATAATTGACTTTATTCCAACTTCAACTCAGAACTCCAGACTCAAGCAATCCACCAACTTCAGCTTCTTCCAGTACCAGATTTCCAAAGGCCTAACACCAAGCCCAGTTTTTGCTTTTTACTCCCAAATGAGAGATTTAAAGTTTTTGCTTGTTAACAACAAAACAAATATCCTGATAATGTGTACACTAAATACTGCTACAATTTAATCCATGTACTTCCAAGTTTTGGTCTTTCTGATGAATTTCAAATGAATGGATTGTCCTCAAAATTGAAAAATTACCTTAGAAGTTATCTAGTCCAACCTCTCTTCGGTGTAGAATTTTCACAAGTTTCATGAATTGATTCTTTGTGAGGGAGAAAAAAGATGCCACCCTGAAGAAAATTGGAACGTTTTAAAAAGTAAACAATTCAATTTGTCAGTTTTTGAGCATTTGTTGTTCAAGTCAAATTTAAGTTTTAAATTAAGGAAGTCTCACTTTCTTATTTCAAACCTGCTTTCAGTTAATCCCAACTTATGAATTATTTCTTCATGGATATGATAAAGGGTCTTAAAGTTAGGTTCTTCACATTTAGGAAGAGCAAAGATACACTTGATAAGTGAAAAGATCTTTATATATGTAGCTCCTTTATAAAGCACCTAATGGGTGCCAGGCACAGTGGGGAGTGGAATGGGGGACAAAAATAACAGTCCTTGTCCTCAAGGAATTTACACTTGATTGAAGGGTGATGATACATAGGCAGACAATGAAATACAAAATATTTGCAGGATAAAGATATGCAAGCAACTCAATGGATAAGGAAAGGTTTTTGCTTAGAGTACAGGATTTGAAATGTCTTGAAAGAAACTAAGGATTCTAAGAGATGTGTGTGCAAAGAAAGCACACATTCTGCTTTTGGGCCATGCTTGCACAAAAGCACAGAGATTTAATATACTTCATCACTTTGGAAAACAGATGCTAGATCAGTTATATTGGAGCATACAAACAAATCTTGAAAGGTCATTGGGAATCAGATTGGAAAGTTGAGTATTCTGTGTTTTATACTAGAGACAATCCAGGGAGTCGCTAATTATTTTTGAACTGGAGAATGACAGAGCCATATCCATTCTTAAAGAATAGCATTTTGTCAACTACATAGAGAATGGACTGGAAAAGACAAAAACTGATACAAGGAGCACTATGAGGAAATTATTGCAATAATCTAGGTGAAAGCTGATGAAGATTTGAAGACGGTAAGGGCTACATGAAAAAAAATGAAATGGAAAGAAGCAAGAGAAACTATGGAAAGAGAAATAGCATCCAATATATTTCAAATCCAAAGAATAATGTAGGACAGGGCTATCCAAAAGTTTTTATTGAAACAGTTGACAATATATTTTTATTTGCCATTTTACTTAGAGCTCCATGGTAGCTTAGTTTTGTTTACTAAAATCACCCTGGGGGCTGCATATGACACAGACCCACATTTTGGACAGCCCTGAAGTAAGATATAAATTCCTTTCTTTGAACTTATATTTTAGGCCTTTTAAAGTAGTTAAATAATCTGCATCATAACTTAATTATTGAAATTATCAAGGGGGCGGCTAGGTGGCGCAGTGGCTAAAGCACCAGCCCTGGAGTCAGGAGTACCTGGGTTCAAATCCAGTCTCAGACACTTAATAATTACCTAGCTGTGTGGCCTTGGACAAGCCACTTAACCCCATTGCCTAGCAAAAAAAAAAAAAAAAAAAAAAAACCTAAAAAACAAAAAGAAATTATCAGCTTATATTTGGAATCTCAAAATCCCAGAATCTCAAATGCCTAGAATTTCCTTCCTCCTCTTTGTCTCCTGGCTTCCCTGGCTTCTTTCAAGTCCCAGGTAAAATGCCTTCTCTAAGAAGAGTTTCTCATTCTTTGAATATTAGTACCTTCTCTTTGAGTCTCCCTTAACTTTATCTTTCATATACCTTGTTTATCTTGTTTGCATGTTGTCTCTCTTGTTAGATTCTGATATCCTTAATAGTAGGGATGTGGAGTTTGGGGACTTGAGACACAGTGAGGGGGGAGGGAGGGGGAATGCATTACTTTATATCACCAGGCTTAAGACAGCGCCTGTACATAATAGTTGTTTAATAAATACTTGTTGATTTTAAATGCTCATTGTTGACTCAAAAGTGTTTATTTTAGAAGAATCAAATCACAAGGAAAAGACACATCACAACAATACAAGGAAAAATAATTCCTTCTGCATGAAAGAATCATATATAAATATAAATAGAATTATTTTCAAATCAAACACTTATTCCATGAGTGGCTAAAAAGCATTTTAAAATAGATATTATAATATATGTTAAGAGATACTTTACAGGGCCAATTTCCCTTCCATACATTAAAAAAAAATTGTTTAACAAAATGTTTTACACTCACTATTACACATTGTTTCTGTATCTCCTTTCCCATCCGTTGCTAATTACCAAGTCATTTTGAACACATGTAAAACTAGTAAACTTGGCCCTAGAGGCCAATCTTGACATATTTTAAACAATGACCTCCTTCTTGCCAATTGAAAAGTCTCTTCTCAGTCTTCATCCCTTTCAATCCTTCTACAGCATTTGAGGCTATTGACCACCCACTCATTCTTGAAACTTTCCTTCTATTCAGCAGCATAGAGCTTTGCCAATTCTTTTTTTCTGAACATTCTCTCTTAATCTTTTCAAGTCCCCCCCTTCCTACCCAACCCTACTCAGCCTCCTAATTATGGTACCCCTACAAGGTTCTGTTCCACACTCTCTTCTATTCATTCACTCTCTATATTCACTTTCTTGTGAATGCATTCATGCTCATGATTTTTATTACTAAGTATACAAAGAAATGAGGGAATTTTAATCTTAATTTTAAAAAATAATTCAATTCCACAAAGGAAACTGGGCTCAATCGGTCAATCAGTAAACATTTATTAAGAACTAACTATATTACAAACACTATGCTAAGTGCTGGGGGTACAAAGAAGGCAAAAAAGTCACTACCCTCAAGGAATTAAAATTTACTGAGGGAAAAGGGATGAGATCTAGCAGGGGAGAGGCTGATGTGCTAGGGGAAAAAAGTATGATAGTATCCTCTATTTTGATTCATTATTCTTACTTTCTAGGTATTAAATTCAATTGCTTCTGCCAGCTGAAGGTGCTACTAGAGCCTTTTAAATTTTGACACCCTAGGACATGGTCTCATCTTCATTCCTGCTTTTTCTAAAACTTTTTTTTTCCCAACGCTATTCCCATCCCCACAAAAAAAATTCATATATCTCTTTATACATCATCCTTTTTGAATAAGAAGTAGTCACCAGCTGACAAATTTTATAAAGATTATGTATGACACTAACCTTCCCCAAGTAAAGGACACATGATATTAAATTATTTTTTCTCATTAGTGGTGATGGAATTGAACTGACCCTCTGACGCAATTTTATTCAGCTTTCTTATAAACAAAAGCATACTAACTGATACTAAAATCTAACTGGGATTAAAATTGGGGGTTGGGTGGAGTGCTAACCTTTTAAGGTCCTTTTAAGGACCATGGAACAATGAAAAAGAAGTTGATTGATCTTCTAAGGCCATGAGGACCCTTATGAAAATGTAGAAGATTTTCCAAGGTCATGCCTTATAGTAAATATCCAAGGCAAAATTTGAAATCAAGTTGTCCTGACTCCAAATCTAATACATTATCTACTACCACCTAATTGCCTCTATCCTTTTGCCTACTGAATGAAATACAAATGCTTCAACCTGATATTTAAAACCTTTCTCTAATCTGACTCCAGTCTTTCTTTCCAGTCTTATTTTCCATTGATCTCCTTCACATATTTTCTAGACTATGTGCTATTACCAAACTTAGTATTCTACTTTAGTGGCAGGTCTTTGCCCTGCCATGGTACTTTCCCCTTGCCTAGGATGCACTCTCCATCCCTAATCAAACTCTTTCAATACTCAGTTCAAGTACCTTCTGCCATGGAAAGGAAGCCTTTTCTGATCCTCACATTGCAATTTTTTCTCCTTGTATTTATTTGTTTCTAAGATATATATCATCTCCCTTTATATAAACCCCTTTAACATTTTTCCATGGTCCTTTTGTCTTTGAACCTTTATGCCTTGCACATCGTAAGCCTTGTTGAATTGCATTAAAGATTTTTTTCTGCATAATTCAAGCAAAAAGTTTTGATCATCCTCTACAAATCTTTTCCCTCACATTAAGGAAACTTTGGTCTTTGTTTTTTTTTTGTTGTCGATTTTTTCTTCATAAAAATCAGTAGGTAGGACATTGCTAAAGACCTTGCCTAGGAGATGGTACTTGTATTGGGCATTACAAGAGTATGGGGAATCTATGAGACAAAAATGAGGAAAGAATATATTTCAGATGAGAAACATTTAAATGATTGATTTTTGGTTTAAGGTCCATAATTATTGTTTTAAAATAAATAAGTAAATAAAAAATAATAAAAATATTGAAAATGTTCCCTTTTTAGGAGATACAGAATATATTAGCAGTGATCTTGTCATCTCTGGGTTCAGTCAAAATTTCTCATCTTCTTTACTAATTGACTTGAAAGAATTAATTCCCTAATAAAGTCTTTCTGGTTACATCAGATAGTTCATTATTATGATTTACTGGGGATAAGAATGCAAACTGTCTGCATGGATTTTAGGGATGAGCATAGCTTGAAAATTTATTGTTATCACAACTATTGAATTTTCAACATTCAAAAGAACTTTGAACTACTGTATTTTAATTCCTGCAGAATTAAAGAAAATAAGATTTCCTCCCTTCAAGTTAACTTCAAATCATAAACTAGAGGCATTAAAGAACTAAGCTTCCTGGGAGCATGATGAAAGAAGGGAAAAGATGCAATATTTGGCCCAGGAAGAGAGAGTTTGTTTCCAGGGCATGCTCTGTAGGTGGAGTCAAAGTCATAAATATGTCAGTAAAAGAAATTTATTGCAAATAGAGACCCCAGGAAACAATAACTTTCCATATTGTTTTGCTAATAGGGTATTTATGGAAAATCCTTTTTTTTTTTGTACACTGGCCAGGAGGCTTTCATCAATGGGATCACTTTTTTCTGAATCCAAAACATATCATCTAAGATTCTTCTCACTCCAATTCATCCTACACCCTGCTGCCAGACTAATCTTTCTAAATCAACACTCTTTTCAAGATGGCACCCAGTGTCTAGTAGATGAAGTCCAAATGCCAAAGCACTCAAATAGTTTCCTAACTGACCAGACCCTAACTTAATCAACTCAGGACTACAAAACATTAACTCTGTAATAGACAAACTCATTTTTCTTTTGTTTCCTGAATACGACCATGATCCCTCCCAGCTGCAAACTTTTGTTTCTACTGGTCTCCACCTGGAATAACTCTATCCTTCCTTCCTTATGCCTATCCAGAGATCACAAGAAGGCTTCTTATTCTTTTATAACATGGCCCCCTTTGTATGTCTAAATGAAATCAAAGGATGCCTTCTCAGAATACTGCTATTAAATGTGTTTTTAAAAATTCATATGATTACAAGGAAATTATATATATTAAAACATAGCTATCATTTTTTTAAAGTTCATCAACCCTACATTAAGAAACTCTGCTCATTGTGAATGACTTAGTTTTTCTCAGCAATACTTTGCTCCAAGAGAACTCCAAGGACCTATGATAAGGAATATTTACCATCCCCAGAGAAAGAACTGATGGTGTCTAAATTCACCTTAAATTATACTTTTTAACTTTATATTTCTTGAGATTTCTTTTTGGGGGGTGGGGAGGGATCTATGTTTTCTTTCATAATATGACTATCATGGAAATGTTTTGCATGACTACACATTGATAACTTATATCAAATAGTTTGCTTTCTTAATGGAGGGGGAGAAGGGGGAGAATTTGGAACTCAGTTTTAAAAATGAATGTTAAAAATTGTTTTTACCTGTAACAAAGGGAAAATTAAGTACTAAATAAAAATAAATTTTTGCAAAAAAAGCCCTCCTGTAGGAATATATACCCAAATCCTCTCCCATCCATACGAGCCCATATAGACCTTCTCTGAACATCTAAAACATCAATAATTTCCATCATCTACTGAGGGCATTTCATTATATGTTGCCTTATATTTATGATATAATTCATTTATACACATATCTTCTCTCCTCAACTAAATTAAAAGCTCCTGGAGGTTTGTTTGATTTTTCTTTCAAGTCCTAGCATAATGAAAGGACCTAGGTTCTCAATAAACATTTGTCAAATGTCACTCCTCTCCTTTAGAAGAGTCAGAAACTCTCTAGTGCCTCTAGGATACAAGACAGATTCATCCAATTCTTTTTTAATAAAGCCTTTTACAATCTGTCCCCAGATTACCTTTCTAGGTTTAATTAAACATGATGTCCCTCAAGCCAAATTAGCTTATTTGCTGTTTCATTTTCCAAGTCTGTTGTTTTGCATAGACTGTCTGCCCATGCCTGAAGTGTTCTCCATCTTTGCTTCTACCTTTTAAAATTCACAGCAAATTTCATCTACTTCCTTCAAGATATCTTGCCTGGTTCTAATTTACATATATATATATATATATATATATATATGTATATATATGTATATATGTATATATGTGTATGTATATATATGTATATATATGTATGTATATATGTATATATGTAGACCAATATTAAATGGCTTGTCCAAGATCACATAGCTAGTAAGAGGCAAAGCCAGGACTCAAAGCCAAGCCTCCTGACTCCAAGAGGGAGTTTTTTTCCATAGCATCATTATCTGATTAATAAAATTAATGGTCATTATTCCTCATCCCCCTACACTGTCATCAAATTGAAAACTTGTTAATTATTAAATGACTCTATGATGTTCTAGAATGACTAGAGTTCTGAGTTTTCCCCTCATCACTGTGACATAATGAGGCAAGTGACATTTAATCTTTAAGCCTCATTTTCTTCATTTGTAAAACTAAAGGATTGAACTAGAAAAATATAATCCCTTCTAGTTTATCTAAGCTTTAATTTAAAATTCAATTAGAATGCTCTTTAATAAAATATTTCAAGCATCTGTGTTTTGAAAGGGATAGATCTTTCCCCACCAAGATAAATCAAAGTTTTTGGTGTTCTACCCTGAAGTCTCTGAAAGCATTTCTTCTATTGCATATATCACAACCAAATCATATCACCTCATCATGAGCCATTTTTGTTCATGACCTCCCATAAATACTCTTTAAAATATTGATTTCATATTCTGATGCCTTCTCTAGCCAGTTGTCCTTAATATGGGATTCTTGAACTTGTGCTAATATTTTGATCACTGTCTTTCAATATAAATGACTTTCTTTATTATACTGTGAATTATACTTCATACATTTGAAAATATTAATCTGAGGAGTCGCTAGGTTTCGCTATACTATTAAAAGGGGTCTATGCCACAAAAGCAGCCAAGAACCCTTGTCACAGGATGTTGGATGGGCAGAAGGAAAGAGGAACAGAGACATCCTAGGTATGGAGACCAGCACAGAAACAAAAGTTTGGGGCCAGCACAAAATATGATGGCATTCAGAAGACAAGGAAAAAATGAATTTGATTAAGTCAAAGAGTTAATATTTGGTAATACTGACAGATGATGCTTTAAAAATGGTTAAAAGTTCCTAATCTAAACCAATATTGAAGTCTTCTATATCTTCCACTAGTATGCTAGCTCACTTATTAGTCAAGGACTAATTAAGCAACAATTAAATAAACAATTTAAAAATTGAATAGCTCTTAGCACCCTCTGCCCCCTTCTCTGCTTCTCTCACATAATCACTGACAAAGCAAGAAGGGATCAAAGGTCTTTTTTTAATTTTCCTGATTTTGTACATGGTCAAAGACATTTAATTCATGACCAAGTCATTAGTCTCCTATGATATGCCTTTCTGTACTTTTGCAGGTTTGTCCTCAAAAAACAGTTTGTTGTCAATCTTTTCAGACTGATGGAATAACAATAACAGCAACAAAAGAAAGTTATAGAACTTTAAGTTTTTATTCATTACATTTATTGTTTCATTTGGTTCTCACAAGAGCCCCACGATATAGGTGCCTGTTTCATAGATGAGAAAACTGAGGTTGAGGAAAATTAAATGATATGCCCAGAGTCACAAAACTAGTATATGCCACAGGCAGAATTTGAACTCTTCCTGGCTCTCAGTCCAACACTCTATTTTTAGAGCCCATGGGACCTTATAATCCATTGGCATTGCATTCAAGATCCAGAGTCACTTCCATGCCACGATGGGGCATCAGAATAAGGTTTTCATTATCAGTACTTGGATGAATCTAAGATCTCATCAATATGAATACACTTTTTATTGGTTCATATCACATTTCACTCATACCTTCTTATCCTTTGTAACACCTATTCATGTCATCTTATAAATATTCTTTATCTAGTTCACTGAACATGTTAGGGGCTCTTCTCTAGTCCCTGGCATCTTGTGAATGCCAATGGAGCACATGAGGCTGTCCATCAAGATCATCTCATTATTGATACATGACTGGCTCATATTTTTGTCCAATCATAGTAACCTTCATACTGCTTCTCCATGGCAATTCAATGTATGTAATTTGTAGTAGCTCATTCATGTCAACCATGAACCTTTCTATTGCCCTTTAAGCAAAGTTTAATTTAAATTCTTTAGAAGCATTATATTCTAAGATTCACATAATACAATATCACCATAACACTGAGTTTTTATTTCAGAGAGGGGGAACTGTTTGTCATTTTTATTTTTCCCAATATAATTTTATATTTTTCCAATAGATATTTCTCAATTATATGAAAGAAATTTAACATTTTAAGAAAAAATTTGAGTTCCAAATTCTCTCCCTTCTTTCTTTTCTCCCTACCCCCTTGAGAATACAGGCAATATGATACAGGTTGTACATATGAAGTCATGCTAAATGTATTTCCATATTATCCATGTTGCAAAAGAAAAACAAAGAAAGTAAAAATGTATGCTTCAATCTGCATTCAAATTCTTTCAATTCTTTCTGTGGAGGTGTGGAGGATATTTTTTAACATATAGTATTTCCCCATGAACAAGACATACCCTTTTTTGAAAAATTTGGGGTCTAAAAACTGGGAGCATCTTATACAGTGGTTGCATATTTTTTACTTGCATTTCCCACTTCTTAGAACTTGTTTTTGTCCTCATTATTTCAGATTTTTTTTTAGATCTTTGCAAGGCAATGGGGTTAAGTGGCTTGCCCAAGGCCACACAGCTAGGTAATAATTAAGTGTCTGAGATCGGATTTGAACTCAGGTACTCCTGACTCCAGGACTGGTGCTCTATCCACTGTGCCGCCTAGCCGCCCCCCCGTTTAGATTTTTTTACTTGCATTTCTTACTTTTTTCGTGCTCATTGTCTGCACTTATTGTTTCGCATTTGTTACTGGTACATTAGGTTACATTTTGCCATGGTCTCCCCAGAAATAGTTCAGAAAAAAATTTTCATATAGTGTTGAATACAAGTTAAAAGTGATCCAGATTGCAAAAGAGAATGGAAATCGTGTTGTTGAACATTAGTTTGGTCCTCCTCCAACTGAGAAAACAATTCAAGGCTGGCTTCAGGAAGAAAAAATCCTACTGAAAATTCCCCAGCAGAAGAAGGTCTTGAGATGCAAGGCAGCCAAATGTCCTGAGTTAGAGTGAATTGAGCCAAGAACAATTGTTGATGAAAAAGAAGTGATTGATTTCAAAGGAGGATATAATTGATGCTTCAGGCTCATGAATTAGAATGGACTAATCATGCATCCATGCACCAAACTTGCCCAAAAGATGCCTGAAAGCTATGAGCAGAAGGTCCTTGAATTTCATGTTGAATAAAACTTGAGTTCAATCATTTTATTTAATACTTTTTTTTTCAAATTTGAGACTTCAAAATTAAGGTGTGGAGATATGGTAAGCCTTTCAGAATTGTCTTAGATCATTGTATGCTAAAAATAACCAGGTCATTCATAGATGATCATTGTTACAATATTGATTTTACTGTGTATAATGTTCTCCTGATGGTCAATTTAATTTGTATCATTTCATATATATCTTCCATGTTTTTCTGAAATCATTCTGCTCATCATTTCATATAGCAAAATAGTATTCCATCACAACTGTATACTACATGTTATCCAGTCATTTCTCAATTGATGATCATCTCCTCAATTTCCAATTCTTTAACACCACAAAATGAACATTTCTGAATATATAAGTCTTCTTTTCTCTCTTTGGGAAACATCACTAGTTGTGTCACTCTGGGGTCAAATTTTATAACCTTTTGGGCATAATTCCAAATTGCTCTCCAGATGGTTGGATTAGTTCACAGCTCCACCAACAATTCATCAGTATCCTAATTTTTTTTTACATCCCCTTCAATATTTGTCATTTTTCCTTTTCTTTCATCTTAATCAATCTGACAGGTGG
Organism: Macrotis lagotis; assembly: GCF_037893015.1. Lineage (NCBI taxonomy): Eukaryota > Metazoa > Chordata > Mammalia > Peramelemorphia > Peramelidae > Macrotis > Macrotis lagotis. The sequence goes on along the minus strand of NC_133660.1, from coordinate 121,371,982 downwards.
TATCTTAGAGTAGTTTCAATTTGCAATTCTCTAATAAAAAGTAATTTGAAGCATTTATATATGACTATAGTTTTGATTTCTTTAACTGAAAACTTTATATTCATATTATTTGATGATTTTTAAGTTGGAGAATGATTTGTAGTCTTATCAATTTTTCAATTTGAGAAATGGTAACTTAATAATTAGAGAAACTGGGGTGGCTAGGTGGTGCAGTGTGGGGCGGCTAGGTGGCGCAGTGGATAAAGCAACAGCCCTGGAGTCAGGAGTACCTGGGTTCAAATCCAACCTCAGACACTGAATAATTACCTAGCTGTGTGGCCTTGGGCAAGCCACTTAACCCCATTTGCCTTGCAAAACCCCAAATAAATGAATGAATGAATGAATACATAAATAAATGAATGAATAAATAAATAGATGAGCAAGCAGATAAATAAATAGAGGAACTTTCTGTAAAATCCTTTTTACTAGTTTTCTATTTTGCCTCTAATTTTGGCTTTGTGCAAAAATTTAATTTAATGGATTGAAAATTATCTTTTATATCCTGTAATGCTATATCTCTTATTTGATGCTAAATTCTTCCCTTATTCGTGGTTCTGGTCAAATTTTCCATATTCCCTTGATTTGTTTATGATGAACCCTTTATGTCTAAACATGTACGCATTTTGGCCTTAACATAATATATAGTATAAAATGTTGGTTTATTTATCATTTTGCCAAATCAGTTACTAATTTCTAGCAATTTTTGTCAAATGGTGTGTTCTTGTCTCAGAATTGGGTTTATCAATCACTAGATTAGTATGACCATTTTCTACTATGAATTATGTACTTAATCTATTCCAGTGGTTCATTATTGTATTTCTTAGTCAGTACCATATAATTTTGAAGTATACTACTTTATAATATAGTTGGACATCTGATAATACTAAACTTCCTTTGCATTTTTCATCTATTTCCTTTATATTCTTTAATTTTTGTTCTTCTAGATGAACTTTATTATAATTTTCTATAGCACTATAAAATAATTTTTTGGGAAATTTGATTGGTAGAATTGTCATTTGTGTTATATTATCGCAATCTATCCATAAGCAACAATTATTTCTCCAGTTGCTTAATTCTAATTTTATTTTTATGAAAAGCATTTTGTAATTGTGTTCACATAGTTCCTGTGTATATCTTGGCAAGAAGACTCTCAAGTATTTTATATTGTCTACAGTTATCTTAAATGGAATTTCTCTTTCTGTCTCTTTCTGCTGGACCTTTTTTGGAATTTATTGGTCATTTCTTTTTTAAAAAAAATAATTTTACAAGGATACTCCAATTCTAGGCCCAATTCATTTTTCATCTACTATTTCAAATAATCATACTCATACTTATTAAATTACATATTACATTCCCCCCCAAAAAATGAAAGCTGCTTGTTTTTGTTTCTTTTTTGTATATACAATGCCTATCATAGTGCTTTGCATATAATAGGTGCTCAATAAGTGCTTGTGATTGTTTGCCAAGATATAGATAGATAGATAGATAGATAGATAGATAGATAGATAGATAAATAGAGATAGACAGACAGATAGAGATGGACTGCTTCTATGATTCTTCCATATATATAGTGACTGCTCTATCTATCCACCTATATGTCTAAAAATAGATATACTTCATCCACTTGGTTTTCCCAAATGGATAGTTAGAAAGAACTCTTCTGAGTAATTATGGTTACCGTTTAGAAGGTTTTTCAATCAGGGCTTGTTGCCATCAGCCTAGTATCATCTCAAATAAGAATACAAGACCTTACTATTTGCATCTACTTTAGAATAATAAAAACAGGCAAATTCCCTGAAGACCAGTGTTTCATGCATATTTTAGCAGGGTTCAAAACTAATTAGATCATCGGAATTTACTGCTACCAGACAATATAAGTCAAATATTATAAGTATCAGGAGAGTAAATAATGCAGTTTGTATCTTTGGAAATCATTTCTTATAAATGTGCCTTCAATTCATTTTTTAAATCTTTAGTTTAGATGATCATTATGGTTTTCTGATTCTTCTCTAAGTGCTCCATTTAAATCATAGTATTCCTAGTAAGCATTGTGATACTTGAATACTTGAGTTCAGAGTTCAGGGACTTATCCTGTGGGAGTTAGCAGTTATAAGAGGCATCTGTCATTTATTTTTTAAAGAAACTTGGACTCGATTCCACTTTAACCCAGGGAAGCTAAGGTTTCACCATAGCCTTGAAAGGACCATAGAGGTCATCTAGGCTAACCCCCTCACATTCCTCATATGCAGTAACTGAGGCCTGGAAAAGGAAAAAAAAATTTCAAAGTCACACATCTGCTTAAGTGGGAGAGCTTAGCTAGACTCAAAAGGACATTTTCTGAACCTGTCTACTGCTCTATTGTTCCAAAACCAAAAGGCTAAGTCTTAAGTGCCTCACAGTCTTTACCACTTATTCTTTCAGTGTAAGTCTATAAAAATAATGCTATGTTTGTCAAAATAAATACAGTTTTTAATATAGTGGCACTACAATTAACTGGCAGCTCACCAACTAGAACCTTCAAGTGATCAAATGGAACCCAGGTCAACTCAAGCTTGTAAATTTTGTATTTTTATGTACTTTATATTTGTTCATCTACATATACCCAGTACCCCCTCTACTTCCTGGGAGAATGTAAGTTATTTGAGATCTGGTACCCTTCAGTGTTTGTCTCTGTATAGTATCTTCATTGCATATAGAGGGCATTGGAATTGAATTGAATTCAAAAAATTTATATTCAAAGGTCTGATTTCCAGAAAGAAAAAAAAAACAAGCTTCAGAAGTTCATAAAAAACAGACATAAATCTGAGTGAGAAAGGATAAGCTAAGTATAGAAAAATGCTTACTATCTTGGAGGAAGGACAGGTGTTGATTTAATGAAACTTTATGTTGAACCTATCTACCTGTCATTTTAACTTCTAAAGGAGGAGGGAGAAGCTGGCCCTGATGGGATTCCCCCAACTCCAAGTATAATAACCTTGGCATTTGAGATGAAGCAACCCTATTCTCTGAAGAAAAAAGACAATCCCAGTTTTGCTGGGATTCAAGTATGCCTTAGTAGAGGTAATGATAATAAAAATAATAATAATAATAATAATAATAATAATAATAATAATAAAACAATAATAATAATAATAATGACTCAAGTCTATATCATACTTTTATAGCACATTTATAAAATCTTTCCCTATGACAACTCTAACATATTATCAAATATTTTCAAATCATTTTGGAATGAGAAAATTAAAGGATTAAATGATTTACCTATGATCAAAAATGGATAAATGACAGAATGTGGGTTTGAATATGGGTTCTCCACCTTCCCATTCATTATTCAGTCCACTATATAGTTGCTACCTCCAGATCTCTAACCCCCAAGGGATACTTTTCCATCCTAGGATCCTAAAATTGGCCTCTTCCAACTTTCCTAGCTACTAATTTCTATTCTTCCACCCAAGAAGGTTCTCTCCCCCTCAGGGAGCCCCATTCTGGCATCTTTTTTCTTTTAAAGCTGCTCTTGATTTAATTTCATCCTGAATCACCACCATAAAAATGTCCCAGAGGTTCCAGACAATGTGATTAAATTAAAGTTTGAAAAGTCCATAAATTTTGCTTTGGCAACTACCCTTCCTTCCTTACCAAATGCCTCCTTTACCCACTGCTGCTTCTCTTTCCTTCAACTGCATTTAAATTCATTTATCTGGGACTACTTAGTTCTCATAAAATTTAAGTTTTCTGAAGGCTCTTACTGTTCAGTCACTGTACCCTGATATTTTATCTTCATTGTACAGAGTGGGTACTCAAATTGAATCAAAAAAACTCATATTCAAAGGCCTTGTTTAATAAGGCTTTTTTTTTTCATTTTCTACAATGTTCTCTCCAAAATTGTACATTTTGACATTCCAACCAGACCTAGTCCACAATAAAGTTCCTGTTTTCTTAAAAAAGACTCCTATCAGGGTGGCTAAGTGGCACAGTGGATAGAGCACCGGCCCTGGAGTCAGGAGTACCTGAGTTCAAATCCAACCTCAGACACTTAATAATTACCTAGCTGTGTGGCCTTGGGCAAGTCACTTAACCCCATTTGCCTTGCAAAAATCTAAAATAAAAAAAAAGACTCCTATCTCCATTTCTAAGCTTTTCTCCCACTCCTAGGGCTACTTTTTTAATTTCATATGTTTTAATAAATATAGTGTTTTAACATATTAGTAGTTAACTATTCCTTAATTAACAAATTGATCAATTAATTGATTGATGGATTAAACAAGTTGGGCCAATGGAAAGGGTGCTGGGTTTGGAGTCTAATAACTGCCACTGTTATCTGAGTGACCTTGAACAAGGCTTAACAATTAGGGATGCCTAAATGTGAAATGTCTTGCCTTGACAAGGGTAGATTCCCCATCTTTGGAGGTCTTCAAGTCAAGGTTTGATAACCACTTGTCAGAATGTTATAGGTGGGAAATCATTTTGTTTATGGGTTGGACTAGAAGTTCACCGAGGTCCCCTCCAATGCTTAAAATCCGTGAAGCTACTTCATAGCTATAAACTCTCAGTTTCCTCATCTGCAAAAAATGAATGGATTACACTAGAAGATTATTAAATTCTCTTCATTTATCACTTCCTTTTCTTCTTCTTATTTCTCCCCTCTTTCCTCCTCTTTATTTTCCAGTTTCCCTTCACCTATTTTTCTGCATCATTCTATCTCTTCCCTGGCTCTTTATCCCCTTGTAACTTCCTTTATCCCTTTCTCTTCCTTTTTCTATCCTTTCCCTCCCTCCATCTCTTTCTCTTTGTCTTTTTTTTTTAATTCTCTTCTAATTCTTCTCTTCCTCTCCTAATTCCCTTCTCTTTTGAGTTTGGTACACCATTCAATAGAGCTTAGGTAACTGTTCTTATTTAAAGCAGATGGCATTGTTGTGATGAAATATTGTGTTTTACTTTAATGTGATCCTCATTTGCCTTTTTTCCTTTCCTTGGGTACATGGTCATTAATCAAAAGAAGTTACACTAGGCCTGCTCTAAAGCTTTGTACCTTCTCCTTCTGGATTTCTACCATAATACAAGATATCAGAGTATAGTAGAGACAGAACTATATTTGGAACCAAAAGTAAAACTATCACCAGCCTAAACTACTCTTGACAAATTTAGTTGAAGTAAATGGAAGGGCACTCAGGGAACTCAGAGGATATTATGGATAAGGGAAAAGGAATGTAGAGATTCAGAGATCAGTCCCATCTTGAATAGAGTTGAGCCAGGCAGACAGCAACCTGTACCCTAGAGGGTCCCTTGGGGAAGTTACCTCCCAGGCCCCCACAGAGAATGATCAGTCATGGTGCAGGCACAGCAGTTAAGAGAATAGGAAGTAGAGAATCACCCTCCTCTAAGTTGGGACCTTAAAGGAAGGTTCTGTTTACTCAAACAGGTGACAGCTCTAGTCAAAAGAACTGAATTCAAATCTTGGCTCTACCATACAGGATGACATTCTCTGTGCAACTTAGAAAATTACCTAGCACACTGAGAGATCCAAGGATTAGTTGTCAGATGTATGATTTGACCTCAGGTCTTCTATTCTTTCAGGCCACTCTTTCCAGTATACCATTCTCTTACCCATCTCTTACCCTGCAGTATATTTGTTATTATTTATATTTGTACATGTTGTTTCTTTCCAAAAAAAGCTTCCTTAGGACAGGGATTATTTGGGTTTTATCTCTGTATACTGATCACCTCATATAGTGTCTCAAATAAACACTTAATAAATGCTTGGTGACTGATAGACCAAGTAAAAGAATATTTTTATTATTAATGAAGAAGTACTTCAGAATTGTCCCCATTGTATTTGAGTCTACTCAAATTTCTTTAATAATTGGATTTCATTTTTTAAATAACTGTCATTTTTTAGAATTAAAGTTTTCTGCTTGCTTTCCCACTTTGAATTTTTTTTTGAGGGTAAGAAAATGTTATTTTTTTCTCTAAGTTAAGTATAAACAATAAAAAAATATCAATGACAAATTTAACATTGGCATGTTGGTTTGATTTACACCACCAGGTCCCCAGAGAAACCCTCACTCCACCAGCTGACTGATACATAAAATTATCCAATTCCTCTTCCTGGCATTCAAGGCCTTTCTATTCCAATTTTTTCTTTCCATTATTCCCCTTATAGGTTTTATATCCACAAGGACCTGGGCTAGTCCCTCTGCCACTGACAATCAATGTGCTCTCATGTCTTGGTGCCTTTGTTCACACTATTCTTTCTCACAATTCAAATACCAGCTCCTCCTGGAAGCCTTCCCTCATCCATCTTTCCCCTGAGACTTCATAGAAAGTCAGACAAAAACTGAAAACAAATGAACAACAGCAATGAGAGAGTTGACCTCATACAGTGGATAGCTGGCCTGGAATCCAGGAAGTATGGATTCAAATCCTATCTCTGACACATACTGGTTGTGAGCCCAGACCAAGTCACTTAATCTCTCAGTGCTCTCTGTACAACCTCCAGAGAAGATGCCCATTTGCCTTTTATATCAATGATATTTTACCTCCTGGTTCACTGCCTTGTCCTGCTAGAGGGGCTTGAGTAGCTCTATGAAATTATGAGCTATTCTGTGCAAGGTTACACAAGATGTCATAGTGAATGCTTCTGACAAAAGGTGATCCACTGGAAAAGGAAATCGCAAACCACTACAATATTTTTGCCAAGAAAACCCCATGGAAAGTATTAAATGGTTCTTGGAAACATGATAGTAAGATGGGGAGGAAACAAAAGAGGGGAAAAGGAAAGGAAAGAGTTCATATTGATCACTCTGCCATTAATATAAAAGTAGTAGGCAGCAAAGGAACCTGGAACATAGGAGCACCATTCTGGATTACAGCATCATAGCAAAAATTGAATGACTTATCTACCAATGACGTTAAAAGATCCAGTCCCTATCTCATTTCCCCTCTTCTGAATCAATATTATCTATTATCCTGAATTTAAATTTTGATTGGGACTGAGTGTTAAATCAAGTCAATAATCATTTCTTAAGCAAGTGCTACACTAAAGAGCTGTGCTAAACATTGGGGACACAAAAAATACAAAATAAGTACCTGCTCTGAAGAAGCTCACAATCTAATGGTGGATGGAGATATATACAAATAAAACTATATACAACAAAATACAGACAAAGGAGAGATTATCATAGAGGGGAAAGACTTCATTATTTAAAGAGATTAGGAAAGATTCTTGTAGAGGCCAGTTAGGCGGCACAGTGGATAAAGCACCAGCCCTGGAGTCAGGAATACCTGAGTTCAAATCCAGCCTCAGACACTTAATAATTACCTAGCTGTGTGGCCTTGGGCAAGCCACATAACTCCATTTGCCTTGCAAAAACTAAAGGAAAAAAAGATTCTTGTAGAGAGTGAAATTTTGTTTGTTTGGGACCTGAAGATTTGAGAAAAAAGGATGAAGTGTATGTGGAAGGGAGGGAGAGAATCTCTTGGGCAAGAACCCTAGTTCCTAAGCTCTGGTGGTTGGTGGATACAGAGAACTTCTAAAATAAGATTAATGGGAGGAGACTGAGACCATTGAAGAAAAATCTCACCTCCTTAAAATTTGGCCTAGAGTTAAGTAGATTTTTATGAAATCTCTTTTGCTGAGACTAAAACTCTGGTTACTAAAGCAGATTTGTGGTTGGGTAAGTGCAGCATTTCTAAAAATAAATGACTGAGAGATTAACTGATACAATTGTGCAATTGTGAAAGTGAGATCCTAAGATTCAGATCCCTGCTTATTCTACTTAAAGGAATCTTCTTGCCTTTACAATGCTGCTATATAAATCAGCTGGCTAAACTCTTAGTAACAAAAAAAATTCTTTCTCCTTCATTGTTCTATCTCCAACTACAATGGTTAATTGAAGTGCTTGTATTAACCACATTCTACATATCATGCATGCCTTTTCTCAATACTTTTTAATGACTCCCTATGGTCTAACAAATCAATCCCATACTCCTTACCCTGACTTTAGAGGCCCTCATAATCCAGCACCAACTCAACCTTCTGGTCTCATTTCACTCAACAACCCACACTTACCAAGCTCTGGGCTGCAATCAAACTGGACTATTCACCAACCCACAAACATCTCACATTGTTTTTGTTCTTGTAAATGCTGACAACTGAATAAAACAAACACAAAATGTTACCTAAGGTCTGAGAAAGAAGAAAGATAATAACCATGGATGGGGTGATTAGAGAAGACTTCAGTTAATCATACAAGCATTTATTAATCTCAACTATATTCTGGACACTTCACTGGGTGTTCAGCTTGCAAGTACAAAGAATGAAATGATTCCTAATTGGAAGGAGCTAACCTTCTAACAACAGAGACAAGAAGTGCATATAGAAATATATTTAGAATAATATAAATTAATACAAGGTAGTTTCAGAGAGAGGACATAAGAATTTGGGGAAATCAGGAAAGGTTTCTTTTAGAAGGTAAGGTTTGAGTTGTACCTTAAAGGAAGAAAAGTATTCTTACAGGTAGATGTGAAGAGAGAGAGCTTGTTTTAGGCAAAGGAAATTGAGGTTGTCCTTGCCAAGATTTGGGATGGGAAATGCACTGTGATAAAGAAGGAACAGAGAGAAGATCAGTTGGTCTGAGTGGCAGTGTAATAAAGTTCAATGAGACTGGAAAGATAGATTGGAGCCAGGATTCTAAAAGTTAAACAAGAATTTCTATTTTATCCAAGAGGCAATTGGAAGGAGGTGGCATTTGAACTGAATCTTGAAGAGGGTTTGGATTCCTAGCAGGAATGAAATGTGTTTTGGGTTCCAAAATTATGATTCCCAGGATAAGGTCAGGAGGACTAAACCTTTCTAGTAGCAGTAACAAAATAGTAACTAGCATTTCAACAGCAACATTTAAGGTTTACAAAGCACTTTACACATTTTAACTTATTTGATCCTTATAACAACCCCTGTATGATAGTTGCTAGTATTATGAGGAAATGCTAAGAATCTTACCAGGGGTCACATAAACAGTAAGCATATGAGATAAGATTATATGGAGGTCTTCCTATCTCCAAGTGGCCCCAGAACTCTATACGCTTTGCCAACCAGACAACTATCAAAAATCCTAAGGCTGCTAGGCTAGGTCTTTCTCAAGCACACAAGTAAATCCAGAAGTCATAAAAGATGAACCTAACCTTTCTCTTTCCTTAACTGGGAAGGGAGACAAAAGAGGGAAAAAGGAAAGGGTTCATTAATATGAAAGGAGTAGGAAGCAAAGAAACCTGGAACATAAGAGCACTATATTGGATCATAGAATCATAGCAAAAAACTTTAGATATTCTTTTGTCTAACCTCCTTGATTTGCAAATGAGAAAAGGAAGCCTAGATCAGGTCTAGTCATCTACCCAAGGTGGAGCAGTTGGTACAAAAACAAAAACGGTACAAAAAGCCTAAGTGATGGAAATGCTTTGTAGAGACTCCATTTGCAGTGCTTCAACAAATGGGATCATCAGTAGAAACAATTTATCTTGGCATCTTATGCTACAATCAAAAGTAATTGCTGATTTTGTAGACTGGTAGCTAGGTAGCACAGTAGCTAGAGTGCTGGGTCTGGAATCAGGAAGACTCTTCTTCCTGAGGTCAAATCTGGTCCCTAATACTGACTGTGTAACATTGGTTAAGTCACTTAAGTTTGACTCAGTTCCACATCTATAAAATGAGCTAGGGTAAGAAATGGCAAATCACTCCATTATCTCTGCTAAGGAAATCTCAAATAAGGTCACAAAAAATAGGACACAACTGAACAATAACAATTTTATAGATAGCAACCATCTCCACTTTCAATCTGTCTTTATTAGCAGATTTTCCCAATCCCTAAACTCTTCTCTGCTCTTCAACCCCCTTCCATCCTTCTGACCAAGCTGCCTAAAGGGCAGATGATTGCAGCTTAGCTACTGACTACAAAATATCCCTAGGAATAATTCTATGATGAGATTAAGGGGAGCATGTAGTCACAAAATGAGTAACAATGCTAACCAAACCCTTTGGATTTGTTGGCAACCTTGACTTTTTTATAGTATCTTTTTTCAAATTACTTGTAAAGAAAGTTTTCACTTTTTTCACTTTTATAAGATTTTGAATTCCAAATTTTTCTCTCTCCCTTTATTTCCTCCCCCCTCCCCAAGATGGTAAACAGTTTAAGATAGGCCAAATATGTCCAGTCACAGCAATCATATTTCCACATCGATCAAGTTGTGAGAGAATCAAAAACAAAAGAAAAAACTTCAAGAAAGAAAAAAACAAAAAGAAAAGAAAATATCTGCATTTCAGACTCCAAAGTTCTTTCTCTAGATAAGGATAGTATTTTCCATTATGAATTTTTTTGGAACTGTCTTGGATCATTGTATGATGTAGAAGAGCAAACTGTCATAGTTGATCACCACCCAATTTTCCTGTTACTGTGTACAATGTTACCCTGGTTCTGCTCTTTCACTCAGCATCTGTTCATGTAAGTCTTTCCACAACCTTGACTTTATTCTAATGAGCTAACTGGTTCATGGTTAAAAGGTTGTGTTGAGTAAGGAACGCCAAATGCAATTCTCTTTCAGGTTTGGCACTGAAGTTCCAACCCTATCTGGTTTATGATTAAAAGGGATTGGGTGCCTTTGAAGGACGTGGTTGAGCAATAAGACCCACCTCACAGAATGCTGAAACTAGAAGAAACTTAAGAGATCAATTAGTCCAGGCGTATCCATTTGAAACTGAGGAAAACCGACTGCGAAGCGGTTGTGTGATTTGCTGGAGGTCACTCAGGTAGTTAAGTGGCAGAACAGGGACTAGAAACCAGCTCTCCTGATTCCTAATCCAGTGATCTCTCCATTGTTTAACTGCTGCCTCCTGTTAATAATCTCCTCCCATTCAAGGGCTCATGGGATCATACGACTGAGATTTGGAAGAAATCTTAGAGGCCAACTAATGCAATCCCATCACTTTACAGATGAGGAAACTGAGACTCAGAGGGAGAAAGGAGCTTAATCCAAGACCACACAGGAAGACAGTATCAGAGCTGAAAATCAGACCCCGGTCCTCTGACTCCTTTCAGTGTTCCTTCCAACTGAAGGAACCTCGGGGAGGAAATGGTTAAAAGAAGTCTGAGCTCTCCAGTGCCTGGGAGGCACATGCTAGGCAGCCTCCTTGGGGCTGGAGGTTTGGGGTTGGTCTGGTTTTTATGGAGTGGAGGTGGAGGAGGGAAGTCTTTGGGGGCAGTAGGGGGAGGGAGGAGTGTGTTGCTTGGGAGTTTTCCCTTTCTCCCCTGATTTCGCCCCTGTCTCCTCATCCCTTTACTCTCGGTGACCAGCAGAGGTGGAGATTCTTATTCCCACTCAGCCAGACCGAGACGGGCGAATTTGGAAGACCTCCCCCCAAAAGCCACAGTGAGGAAGTTGGCGGCGGCGGCGGCGGCAGCTGGAAGGCTTAGAGCCTCGCAGCCACCTCTGGAGCCCGCGCCTGGAAGGACAGTCCTGCTCGCCTTGACTTTGTGGGGCTTCGGGAAGCTCATGCCTGAGACGGGGGCTCGGGCAGCTGCTAGTGCCCGGAAAACCTGCCCGGCGCGGACCTCCAGGGTATTTGAAACTTAAGCTTTTCGGGGACTCCAACCTGGAAGGGGAGAGGAGGGAGGGGGGGGTCGCTTGGAAAGCCGGGGTGAGGGGAGAGATAAGGGGTGGAGGTCGGAGTAGGGGTCTATGCAGCCCTTACTTTCAGAGCCACTGAGTCTGATAGAAACCTCCAGTTGGAGGCTGTCACAAATACCTGCAGAGTGGGCCCAGCCCTGGGGGAGCGGAGGGATGAACTCTGCAAATTTAGCCCTGCTGCTATTGATTCAGAGGGAGACTGCTGTCAGTGGAAGGCTATAGGGATCAAAAGCTTCTGAAGACTGGGGGGGGGGGGGGTTCAACTTTTAATCTTCGTTTGGAAAGTCGGGGCTCACTCTCTTTGTCTTTTCACTAGAACTTTTTTCTCCATCGTCTTTACTTAAGGGTTCCCCTACAGCCCTTTTATGCCCTCTCGTGCTTGAACACACTGATCCGAACAGATTTGCTTCTATCTTCTCCCCCCAGTCCCCCATTCTCTCCAGTGGAGAAGGTTTGGTGGAACAGGGGGAGGCGCCTGGTCTAAAGAGAGTTACAAACTCCAGGGCTGGGCATTTGGGAATCGAGTCTTGCCTGCGAACGCGTCTGGCTCCGAACAGGCGTGTCTCTTACTGAAGTCTCAAACATTTGGTTCTCGTGTCCACTGAGGAGTTGAAGGGGTCTGTGCACTTTCCCCAGAGATGCAGCCTTTCCCCAAGAGACCTAGCTTCTCTGGGGCTCCCATTGCTTTCACTCAGTCTAACTGAAGAAGTAAGGACGTGCTCTGATCATCCCTTGGGATTGCCCAGAAATTCACACATGGCAGTAACCCATTCACTCTTCTTCCTAATCGCCTTCCTTCCAACCAGTTGGTGTTTTCAAGTTGTCTAGAAGTTTGTTCTTTTTTCCCATGGAGTTGGGTTAATAATAATAATAAAAATCCCCTTCCACTTGGGGTTAATAATAATAATAAAAAAAAATCCCCTTCCACTTTAGGGTGTCAATCAAACAATACTAATTACCTTCACTGTAATTTCTCACAAGAAACCTTTTTCTGAGTTGTTGCTACTTTTATAAGGGGGGATTTCCAAATTGCTGATTAGAGGGGATCTTGTTGCTGAGAAAGATGTTGCTTTGATAGTTGAAGTCTCAGAACATGGAAGTTTCTAACTGGCCCAGTGGAAAGAGTTCTGTTCAATCACCTATCTGGAACTTACTGGAATCTTGGATTTTTTTCATCTACAAAATAAGGGAGTTGAATTAGATGATTTCTTAGATGATGATGAATTAGATGATTCCTTCTACCTCTAAATCTGTGGTCCTATAGTTCAGCACAATTATAATCTTGATGTCTGCAATATGGAAGAGGAGTTAACCCAGTTCTGTTTCACCCGCGAGGGTAAGACTTCAGCCTAGAAGTTGTATAAGAGTAAATTTAGGCTTGGTTGTAAAATGGAATTGCCCTCATTCTCCTCAAGAACCTCTTCAGAGGTTGGATGACCATTTGGTTCAGGACATTCATGGTCAGATTAAATAGCCTCTGAGTCCCCTTCCAACTCTGAGATCCCCTGATTCCATGTGGGAAAAGAGCTGCAGATGTTTTTAACATTTCTGTCCCAGAGTGCCAGTGGAAACCTAGGGTGGTCCTAACAGAGGCAAGAATTTTGCATTCCCAAAGGCCATCTCATGAACATTTAATAAATGCTGATTGAACTGATTTAAAAATCATATACCATCTTGCGTGTTCAAAATAAGACACGGACCCATCCTCAATTCATCACTCGTTATTAAGCACTTACTATATACCAGACACTATGCAAAAAACTCAACAACTTACACTAGAATGGGAAAGACAAACACACACACACACACAGTGAAAAGTACAAATATGTGCTTAGAGTTAAAATTCAAAATAGTTGGGGACAGAAGGAGTTGAGGAGATCAAGAAAGATTGTATGAATAAGATGACGTTTGAAGGGTTCTATGAGGAGAGGGCAAGGAGAGAGTGTATACATATATATATATATATATATATATATATATATATATATATATATATATGGATATGGATAAGGCGTGGAGACGAGAGATGAGAGTATCATATGAGAATGCCAGGTTGATTAGTTCAATGAGTCCAGGTTTTGAAAGACTTTAAAAAACTAAACAGAAGAGCTTATATTTTATCCTAGAGGCAATAGAAAACCACTTGAATTGATTTAATAGAGGATTTTCTGGAGCATGCTTAAATTAGTCTCATGGAACCCACCCCAGTATACTGCCTTGATCTAGCCACATATGTTTCTGAGTGGGCCGATAGAGAAATGATGATTAGTAAGAGTAGAGTATATGTGTGTGTATGTGTATATATGTATATATGTGTATATACATACATATATATATATATATATAGTAAATTTGAGGGGGGAGGTGAAATGTGAAGTTGGACTGATCCCAGGATAAGAACCCACAAACCTTGGCCTCATTAGCACCCTGCTGTAATCAGCCAAAGCTAATCAGTGCAAACTGGTGATGTTCAAAGCCTCTGGAGCAATTCTGATGAAAGATGTGATAGTGTCAGGCAATGTTAACTGTGATCCTATTAGAAGGCGGTCATGGGCAAGCAGCCCATTCCACTTCTGGGAAACTACATCTCTTTTTAGAAAGTTCAAACGCATGGTTCACCTGCAGTGGTCAAACTGAGAAGCTTTAGTATGGCACAGTCAGTCTTCCCTGCCCCTTCTCTTTGAGCAAAGAACTATGTTGCTTTGTCCATGGGACTTATAGCTGCTCAGCACCTCAGATTTGTTTGCTTCTCATAGACTCCATTGGGAATAAACCTCCTACATTTTGTGTTATAAAGTACAGAAGCTATGATGGGCATTCACCTTTCACCAAACTCTTGGGGCTAAGCATTTATCAGGATATATGAATCAGGACTCATAAACATAGGGGTTCCTTCAGATTAAATTCAATTAAACTCAAATAACTATGTTAGGTGAATATGAAAAAAAATCACCATCCCTTATCCATACTTTATTGGGGGGGGGGGATAACATAGACATAATAAACATAGATAGGCAATATGGTATAGAGGAAAGAGCATTTAGTTCAGAGTCAAAGGAAGTGGATTCAAATACAATTATGATGTGTGTGACCTTGAGCAAATTATTTAACTTCTCTGGGTTTCCTCTATGTTTCTGAACCTCTGTAGTCTATTTCAGACTTTAAAACTCTCCCAAGGACAAACCACAATTCCGAAGGACCAAAAATGAATCACATTACCTATCCACCTTTTGCCAGTCAAGTAATTGTCTTAAATAAAAGATACCTTTTTGGGAAACAATGGGAAAATTAGTTCTGCTTCACTATGAAAATTTGTTGGAGGGGTTTTCAGTTTCCTTTTTTTCTTTTTTTTAATTGAGAAATGAGGTGGTAGGTAGGAAGGAAAGAATAAATGCTTGTTAAATGAAAATATGATAAAAATTAAAATTTTAAAGTTCCTTTATCTCTAAATTTATAATCCTACAAATAAAATAGAAGACTTTTTTTTAAGGAGAGAGGACTAATAACTGGAAAGATCAAGAAAAATCTCTTGTAGGTAAGACATTTGAGCTGAACTCAATCAAAATTTTAAAATTCTTGTATTAGGGTAGAAATGTGCTACTACAGAGATTTAAAAAGACATTTTTATAAAATTGAGCTTACTTTTAAGGCATCTGACTATTTTATTATAACATCCATATTTAATAAAGTTCAATTCTGATGAAATTTTTAGAAGTTTTCTGATTGCATCATCCTTTAAAATTCATTTTCTTACCTTCTCTATCTTAGCAACCAGTGCTTTCTCCTCTCTGTGAAAAAATGAGTGCTGACAAAAACCAGTCCATATAACTGATGATCATAACATCAAGATAGATTGAGGGTTGGAAGGGTACTTGGAGTGAATGAAGAAACCCAGGCCCTGAAAAGTCACTACTCAGGGTCACATACACAATATAGTTTCCACAGCACCATGTTATTGTATAATAATAATTATGATAACAACTTTTACCTAATACTTTAAGATTTTATTTTATTTGACTCTTGCAACAACTATGTGAAGTAGGTTTTGATATTATCCTCATTTTATGGATGAGAAAACTGAGGCTGAGAAAGAGTAAATGACTTGAAAGAGGTCATGTAGCTAGTTTAGTGACTGGATTTGTACTCGTGTCTTCTTGACTCCAGAAGGTTGGCATTCTATCCACTCTGCTATTTGACAGTTGAAAGCAGGGGTCTTTTCTAAAGAATGTTTCTTTTGGTATTTTGTTAAATGTTCAGGCCAGCTTCATATTGAAATGCCTTACCAAGTTACAAAAGGTTCTCTCAGACCTTTGGTAATGGCAGTTTGATTTTATAGTCAAATGTCTTTTCCTTTCTCCTTACAGGTGAAAAAAGTGACTACACAAGACTAGTATTGTGAGACAGACTACTTTTGTTTCATTTCAAGATGAAAACACTTTATCTCAAGGCCTCTTTTTGGCTCCTGTTGGCTGGCTGTGTGGTTAGTGACAATCCTGAAAGTTATCAAACAAATCTGAGTGACCCTATGGATGATTTGACCACATTTCGTGGGACAGAGCCCAGTCTCCCCTTCACTACCCAGCGCCCCACTTCCTTGGTCCTGCCAAGTAATGGCTCAATGCGCAACTATTGCCCTCAGAAGACTAAAATCACTACAGCTTTCAAGTACATCAACACAGTGATATCGTGTGCTATTTTCATCGTTGGAATGGTGGGGAATGCGACTCTGCTCAGGATCATTTACCAGAATAAATGCATGAGGAATGGCCCTAATGCACTGATAGCCAGCTTAGCCTTGGGAGACCTAATCTATATTGTCATTGATATCCCTATCAATGTATTCAAGGTAAGTAGCAATGTAGATTGAACTGCAATTTATTTATATGTGATTACAAAGTCATGATCTTCTCGGGCCTCCATTATCTCTTGGCCATTCCTTCTGTTTACATTTAGAGCTATCCTCTGGTGCCTTATGGTGGAAAAGTTTTATTTTGAAAAGGAAAAAAAACATACTGCTTCTCTCCTAGTTAGTTGTTTTTGGAAAGTATCTTTGAAAGCATAGTCTTTGATAAAATAAATATTTTAAACTTCCCAATATTAATTGCAATCTTAATTTGATTGCTGGGTATATGTTGTACAAAAAGGAATACCAGAGACCTAATGAATTTTCAAGAAAGAAATGGACTTTTTTTTCTCCTCAGTTGTCTGAATAATTCAGGGAATCAGATTTTTCACAATTATTGTAATGTTATAGCTGTGTTGACCTGATTGCCCCATATTAGTAGACTTGGCAGAGCAGATTCCCAAAATATGGATTAATTTAGTGCCTTTAAAGAAACAATTTTTTGAGAAAGGAAGAAGTTTTTACATTTAAACTTAGTAAACTTCATAGAGCAAGCTTGGAACATGAAGAGAATGCTTGAAGCCAGAAAGATCTGGGTTCAGATTTTGCCTCCATCACATTGGCTACTTAACCCTAGAAAAGTCACTTAATCTGCATGATTCAAACAAACTCAGTAGGAGAGACAAGCCATGTACAATTCGCTTTCTGCTTTGGGATAGTGAATTCCCACACTGAAAAAAATCACAGATCCTTCTGTGTTAACTGTTTAAAGGATTAGAAATAGCTTATCTTTTTACCAACATAGACACTATTAGTACAGACACAAGCCAGAAAAGATTTGATTCTCTGTTTTTTCACCCTAAACATGCTAGGAGAAAAGGAAGACTGTAATTTTAATTTGTTTCAACTGCAGATTTAAAACCTAAGACAATTCTTCTCCCAATGATTAGATGAAATTCAAATTAATTTTTTAATGTAATACTCTACTTTGTAGAGTAATTATGGTCATACATGTAAGGCTTGACTTATGTGAGTGTTTTATATCTTTTTTCTGTTTTGAAAATATTATCACTCCCTTTCACTGTCTCAACCCCACCCCCCAAAAATAGTAACAAAACCCCATATAATCCAGCAAAACAAATTCCCACATTGACCTTGCCCAAAATTGCATGTCTCATTCTGTATTTTCAGTCCATTACCTCTCTGGCTAGAGTAGGTAGAGTGATTCATTTTTCAGACCTCTGGATTTGTGGTTTATCATCACATTACACAGACGAAATATTCCACTTATTTGCCCTAAACAAAATCAAAAGCTCTACTATTAGATCACTGTCTTAGGATCATAGATATAAAGTTGGAAGGAACCTCAAGGACTGTCTAGTTCAATCCCCTCTTTAGTAGAAGAGAAAAGCCAAAAAAGTTGAGGTGTGTTTTGGGTGACAGTTAACAGGTGAATGATAGGGAGATTTGAAGCTAAGTCTTCCAAACTTGAAATCTAATACCTTGTCCTCTACAATTGCTACCCTAAGACCAAACAAGTAATAAGTGATGGAACCAGACCTTTGTCTCTCCCCTTTGTTTTTTGTATTTTTCTTCATTTTGTTGTGGTTAGAAACAATAATATGTAGGATTATATATTATAGGCCCTCCATAAAACATTATTTTAAGTTCAAACATTAATTTGTCCATTGAATATGTGGTAAATTTTATGTGATTAACAGTGAATGGACCTATCATACTGTAAAGAAATCAAACCCCTGGCATAAACATGGGAGGCAATATGAGAAGAAGAAAATAATGGAATCAGAAAGACCTGGGTTTAGATCTCACTAGGTATGTGTGTGGCCTAATCTCTTAGTATTTTGGTCCAATTCTCAAAACTATGAGATAAAATTAATTTCCAATATATGTTAGTGACAGAAATTTCCACAATGAGAATTCTTTAAACCAATGAAATCATTCATCCAGACCAAAAAACATGAATGACACAATGAAAATGATGATCAAAATCTACATTTATTTTGCAATTTACAAACATTACAAATGGGAAAGTTCCAAACAATAGAAAAACATTTCATATTAAATAAGGTAAAGTTAGACTATATCAAATACTTTACATGTTTGTTTTGTTATAGGATCTTTTCCCACCCTGGGGACAAACTCATGTGTTTCCTATTGGAACTTAAAATGGCAATTCCTTAAAGAACTTTGATAAAAAAAAAATTCTTAATGTGGAATTAATTTAAAATGCTTTGTATTCCTTAGAGAAAACTTGTCTTACTTTTCTTTTCTTAAAAATGTCTCCTGAATTTTTCACAAAATAACTTAAATTGAATTCTTTTTCAAAGCAGTTGTGAACCTATCACATAGGGCTTGAAACAAACAGTACTAGAACTAATGATGTCCATGTCCATTCTTTAATGACACCATTTTAAAAAAGTTGAAATCATGTGTAAATAAAAAGAGATTGAACTCTGTAATCTAAACCAGCCATATTAATTACTGCTATTGATGTGTGTGTTTTTTCCAACACATTTTTATTTGATCATAAATTTTACAAGGTATCAAGTAAATCATGTTAGTACTATCTGACTCTGGTGTTTGATCAGTCAAAAAATAAGTTTTTATTAATGTTCTGTGTGTGCCAGGCCCTATACTAAGTACTGGAGAGAGTCAGCGACTGAGAGTTAGGGGGAGAAGGGAACTGGGAAAAAATCTTATGATCTTCTTTCTATAAAGGAACATTTAATCCAATCTTATTTTGCATATGTAATAACTCACTTAACCATCTTTATTTTCTATAGTCCTCCTTCTTGAATAAGAAATTTCCCTATAGTAATTTCAAGTCTACCTAGAGGCACAGTGATACACCATTCATTCTAATGATGAGTAGTTATGGACCAATCAGTAAACAAAAATAAAACCTTCACTTTTAGAGTCATCTTTCCTAACTCTTACTATGACTTTTTCACTGAGTTCACAGACTGGATATGCCATCTGAATAAAATCCCTGGTTAAGAAAAGTCTTGAAATACTCGAAAATCTTTCTAGGCCATGGACTCCTGAGGTCCCTTGTCCTTGTTAAGGGGTCAGTTATAGTATATTTGATAGTACTTTCAAGACCAGAGAATCATAGAATTTGGCACTGGATGGGAACTTAGAGGCCATTGAGTCTACTTCCATCATTTTACAGATGCAGAATCTCAGGAACAAAAGGATTAAGGGACTTGCCCAGTACAATACAGTTTGTATTCCACTTTTACCTGTAAAATCATCTCTCCATTTTGGTCTGACTTCTACAGTGCAAATTCAGAGAAAAACTAATGAATTTCCCATCTCATTTATCAGTGACCCATGATAAGTGTAAAAGTATTAGGTGTTCCATGGTCTTGGTGAACCCTACTCAAAGCAAGCTTAAGCCACTGTTATCTCACATAATATTATAAATCAACTGACGGGACACAGTCAAAATGACCACAGGAAAGATCAGCTTTCAAACCCAGGCAGAAAGTCTCAAGATTTTAAATATGTATGTGATAAGTTTATGTACTCAGTCCTAATTATTTTCCCCTACAGAAGTACTTTTTCTTAAGCAAATTTCCACTGAATGAAGTTTGTCAGTGGATCAACATGAATGACCAGGCCCAGACCATTGCATTTTTCTCTTTTTGTTCAAGAACTTTCAATGGCTTTTTCCTACTGTCTCAATCTAAATGAGTGATTTGTGCTTTAGGCCCTCATGATCAAGTCCCAATGTAACCTGCCACCCAACTTCCACATGAGTTCTTAGATCCATCAAGGCTAGTCTCTTTCTCATATATTGTGATCATTTTTATCTATGTTCTTTCTTTCTGAATCATCTTTTTTATTGGCAATTCTTTTTTCAATATAGCAAAGAACTGGAAACTCAGAAAGTTCCCAGTGGGGAATGGCTGAATAAATTAAGATATATGAATGTAATGGGATACTATTATGCTTTTAGAAATGATGAAAGGGATGATTTCAGAGACACAAAGATTTGTATGAAATAATAGAGAGTGAAATAAACAGAATCAGGAAAACAATTTAGAGAATAAAAATATACTGCCTGAAGTATCTTTTTTACTCTCCCAAATTTTATTCTTTCAAGCACAGTTCAAGTACTGACACCTCTATAAATCCATTCCTGTCAATTCCACAATCAACCTTGACCTTTCCTTGTCTCTGAATTGCTGCTTAAGGTTTTATTATCTATTTTTCTGTTCTATACTCTAATATATACTTCATTATTCTCTCCCAATCTCTGTCAGTCAGTCTATTCTCCACCAAGATTAGATTATAAATTCATTAAGGTTAGGAACCACTTCTTCTATTCCTCTTGTATTTGTTTTGCTTCTAGATCAAGAAGGGGAAAGGGGGAGAAAGAGAGGGAAGATGGCAGAATGCCCAGAGTGGGGGGGGGGGACATGAAGCATCGTCTAGGACTGGCTACATAATGTTGAACTAAATAATTTTGCCCTCATTCATTAATCCAGAAAGCTCACCCTTAAGGAGGAGTCCTTATTCTTGGTAGGTTAACTGACCTATGAAACCTTGAGGCTGGACACAAACACTGGTTGGTGGGGGGGGGGGGGGGGATGGAGCCAGAGTTTAAGTGTCAAAGAGCTAAGAAGCCTCAGTTCCTTTGTGTCTCAGTCCTGTGTTCTTTACCTGATAGGAGACTGCTTTTCAATTATTTCCTATTTGTTTCTTACCAAGCAGACAAATGTAATTTTTATTCTTGGTGAAAATGTTGAATTTATACTTCTCTAAGAAATTTCTGAATTCCAAGTTCTTTTTTTATGGAGAATGAAAGGACAAAGTACTGTACAATAAGATAATCTCAGAAAGAAACAAAGGAGGGTACACATTGCCTTACGTGAAGGATTTACAGGCCATAAAGTAATAATATAGATCTAAAGCTAGAAGAGAGTTCAAAGACCATCTAGTTCAATCTCCTCATTTTATAGATGAGAAAACTGAGGCAAAGAAGGCTCAAGGAACTTAGATAAGGTCAAAGAGGTATGTAAAAGAGGCAGAATTTGAACACATGTCTTCAGATTCCAAAACTAAATTTTTTCCCACTGTCTAATAATGACTGACATTTATATAACAGCCTAACGTTTGCTAAGCACTTTTCTTCCAAAAACTCCATAGGACAAATATTACTATTATTATCCCTGTTTCATAGATGAGGAATCTGATATTCAGAGATTTGAAGTGATGTCCTCAAGGTTACACAATCAACAAGTGATAAAAGTAGGTCTCGTCTGACTGCTGATCCAGAACTCTCTCCACAATTCCACAAGTTAATGTGATAGTAAAGTAGAGGGCCAGTCTGGAAGTCAGAAAAAGCTGTCTTCAGGTCCAATATGTGACATATGGTTGTGTGACTAGGAGAATGATACTTAAACCATTGGTTACCCCAAGCAACTTTCTAAAGCTGTAAATCTCATACCAGTTGCCAGTCTGCTTTGGTTAATAGTTTCACATAGGGAGTCCCTCTCACTAATGAGCTTATAGAACCAGACCAAACACATTGTAAATCAAACAGGTAGCATTAAACAAGGAGAATAAAAATAAGTGAAAGAACATTAGTCAGTCTCCCAGTTTCTCAAGCTCCTCCTCCTGATTGTAATATCTTGGCACCTGGTGATTTTGACATCCCAAGAAAAGAGTCTGGTGATAGCACCAAGGCTTATTAAAAATAGAAGACAGGAGCGGTGGCTAGGTGGCGTAGTGGATAAAGCACCAGCCCGGTAGTCAGGAGTACCTGGGTTCAAATCCGGTCTCAGACACTTAATAATTACCTAGCTGTGTGGCCTTGGGCAAGCCACTTAACCCCGTTTGCCTTGCAAACCCCCCCCCCCCAAAAAAAGTAGAAGACAGGGCAGCTAGGTGGCTCAGTGGATAGAGCACCAGCCCTGGAGTCTGGAGGACCTGAGTTCAAAGTCAATCACTCAATCCCATTGCCTTAAATAAATAAAATTAAGGTTTGCATCAACTTTCTAAAATATCCAAATCATGCTCTTCAACTAAAATTGATTATATATTCTTTCCAACAAATAATTTGATATTTTAGAATTAGAGATATCCAGAAGTTAGAGAAAGCAATTGGTCTATTTATAAAATGTTTGTAACTATCAAATTATCAACAATGGCCAAAAGGGGGCAGCTAGGTGGGGCAGTGGATAGAACACCAGTCCTGGAGTCAGGAATACCTGAGTTCAAATCCAGTGTCAGACACTTAACTGAGGCAAAGAAGGCTCAAGGAACTTAGATAAGGTCAAAGAGGTATGTAAAATACCTAGGGGTGTGGCCTCGGGCAAGCCACTTAACCCTATTGCCTTGCAAAAACTAAAAAAAAAAAAAAAAACCAATGGCCAAAAAAATTAAAACATTTCCATGTTGCTTCCCCCATTCGATTGTGAGGTCCTTGAGAGGAGGAACTGTCTTTATTATCTTTATAGGTATGGTATAGTGCCAGTACAGTCGCTATGAATTCATAAGTACTTAACAAAGCATGTTGAGGGGCAGCTAGAGGCACAGAAGATAGAGCATTGCCCCCTGGGGTCAGGAAGGCCTGAGTTAATCTGGCCTCAGATCCTTTAAAAAAAATTTATCTATCTGTGTGACCTTGGGTAAGTCACTTAACCCCACTGCCTTGCCAAAAAAAAAAAAAGCATGTTGATCGACTTACTGGATAATACCTAGAGAACTAATAACTAAAAAGTTTCTTCATCTCTAAAATGAGGGGTAAAATTTGTGACCTTTAAGGTACCTTCTAGGTCTAGGTCAATTATCCTATGATCCTTCCTCTATGATTCCTATATGTGGAAAGAACAGATGTCTGCTCATCAAAGCAGAGAAAATAATAAACAAATTAATGAATTATCCTTTTATTCACACTTCAAACAAACTCTGTATTGTGTTTGTGCATTGGAGCTCCAATATAGGTCATTGGTGGAAATTTATTCATAAAATGTGGGTTATATTACACAAACTTCATACTCAACCAAGACTTTTATATACTAACATCTGGTATCAAGACGCAAAAGATGTTTAAACAAAGGGCTGCTTCACATTGTGAAGGTTAGTGGATATATATCTGGCTCAAACAAGAACCAGCACACCCCTTTAACATATGTTTCCCAGGATTCTGTAACTAAAGAACCTGTGGGGTTCATTTATACCCAGTTACTTTAAGCATTGATTAGATTCTTGGGTTGAAAGCTGCTAGACTACTCAATGCTGGAATTTTGAAGCTATAGACAGCTTATTCATGTTCAGCTTAAGTCATTTTGTTACAAGCAAATGGACAACCTAGAGTGGTCAGAAGAACTCAATAAACTTTCTTATGGTTTGGTATTTCCCTCCTTTTTCTCTCATCTCATACTGGTTTAGAACCAGAATGTTTTATGGAAGTAGGACACCTTTAAATGTTCTATGATCCCCATGATCCCTATGCTTTCAACTCTGTCATTATAAGATCATAGATTTAGGATTGGAAGGGATCTTAGAGGTCATTGAATCCAAGCCTGCCTTTCAGATGAGAAAAGTGAGGCTCAGAGTGCTCCAGACAGATAGTATCTAAGACAAAATTTGAAAATTTGAACTACTTTCCTGATTTCAAGGCCAACACTATTCCACTATACGAGACATCTCTTGTTCCTTTTCCCAGAGACCCCCTTTTTATTTTTTTTTTTAGGTTTTTGCAAGGCAAATGGGGTTAAGTGGCTTACCCAAGGCCACACAGCTAGGTAATTATTAAGTGTCTGAGACCGGATTTGAACTCAGGTACTCCTGACTCCAGGACTGGTGCTTTATGCACTGTGCCACCTAGCCGCCCCCAACCCCCTTTTTTTATTTCTAAACAAAGTTCAGAAGACTTTACTTTGAGACTGTGTCAGTCTTTAAATATTTCTTCAGTCTTTTGTTTCCTCAAAGATCCACCATTATTACAAGTTGCAAAAGCCATTGCCAATAGTTTTAAGTGGGGAAAAGGGGAGAAAGGAAAACTAAGCATTTTTATTTTATTATTTTACTTTTATCCTAAATACATCAAAAAACATTTGTAAGTTGGTTGCTAGAGAGGTGGTAGTCCTGTTTTATCCTACTCTGATCAGACAACGTTTGGAATATTGTGCACTGTTTAGGGAGTAATAATTTAGGAAGAATACCAATAAGCTGCCAGCTATGCCATGGCAGGTGGTAAAATGGAGAGAGCTCCAGACCCAGAATCAGGAAGACTCATCTTCATGAGTTCAAATCTGGCCTCAGACACTTCCTAGCTGGGTCTAGGCAAGTCACTTAACCCTACTTGCCTCAGTTTCCTCATCTCTCTAAAATGAAAAATAAATCCCAAGCCACTCTAGTAGCTTTGCCAAGAATACCCCAAATGGTATCATAAAAAATTGGATATAATTGAACGATAATAACTAATAAAGTAGATGGTACCAAAGAAGAACAAGCAGGATGGTGAGAGGTTTTTAAGATCATGCCAAATGATTATCAGTTAAAAGAATTAGGGATTTTTAGCTAAGAGAAGAGAAGACTAAGTGTGATATTTTCTCTATGAAACAATTCAAGGTTGTAGAATTAGAGAAATTCAGAAGTTAGAAAAAGAAATTGGGTCTATTTATGAAATGTCTGTAGCCCTATGGATCAATTAGAACATCAATGGCAAAAAAAATTTAAAATATTTCTGTGTTGTCTTTCTCATCAAATTGTAAGCAGGGACAGAGAGCCTAGAGGGGGAAAAAAAGACTGAAACGGGACACAGTAATTATTTCTAAATTTCTGAAGTTTATGTGGGAAAGGTTTAGATGCATCCAGCTTGGCCACAGAGAGCAGAGTCAACAGAAGTGGGTAGAAGCTGCAAAAAGATAAACATAGAATTGATGTCAGGAAATACTTCCTAACAATTAAAGAGACCCAAGAATAATGGACTATCTTGGGGAACTGGGTATTCTGCTGAAGAGATTCTTGCTTCTCTTCTCCCTTGTCTTCTTTTCTTTGGTTTTGGTTTTGGTTTTGTGAGGAAATGAGGTTAAGTGACTTACCCCAGGCCACACAGCTAAGTATCTAGTGTCTGAATCCAGATTTGAACTCAAGTTCTCTTGACTCCAGAGTCAGGGATTCATTCACTGAACCACCTAGCTGCCCCACAAGATTATTGATTGAGTATATGTTGAACTATGACCTCCAAGATCCCTTCCAACTCTGAGTCTCTATGATCTGTTCTCTAGGCTGAGAGACAGGGACAGAAAGGAAAACCCTGTCTAGAAGCAACAAGTGGTGACAGGGAAAAGGAAAACAGCAAAGCCTTTCCTCTAGTCCTTGGAAGAAAAGGAAAATGGTGACAAGGAGATAGCCCAGCTTGGGAAGTATCTTAAGAAGCTTACACGGGCAGAAAGTCAAACAAAATGATCCCCCAATAGCAGTCAAGAAAAATTGTTATTAATTAAATGTTTAAGTAATGTTTATTGTAGTCATAACAGTTTTGTATGGTTAAAAGCACAGACCCTAGGAGTCAGGAAACTTGAGCACTAGATTGATCCTGCCATTAACTGCCATATCATCTTAAGAGTGTTATTTTGACTTCTTGGGGATTCATTTTCCTCATTTATAAAATATGAGGATCAGAGTAGATGATCTCTAGGGAACCATCCAGCTCTCAGATTTCATGCTTTTATTTTATTCTATGATTTTATAGTAAACTTTTTGTTTTAGGTGACTTTTCTCTTGGGTAAAGTGTTTTTAAAACCTGTTGAGAAACTTTATAGATAAGTCATGTAAGAGAAGAGACCTCAGATCTCCTCTACTATGTATATGGCAAGTAGTAATCTAGACTTTGCTTGAAGACTTACTGGGAGCAGGATCCCCCTAGCACCTGAGGCAATTTATTCACCTTTTAAATAGCTGGGGTTTATCAAGAAGTATATCCGGACCTCATCTAATTTGGCTCCTGGGCAACTTCGACCCAGTGCTCCCAATTCTACTCTTTGAGACCAGGAAGAACAAACTTGAGGAGAAGAGTGGTGTTCACTCTTGTCAAAGATGACACATTGGAAGCCTATCATGGCCCCCTGCCTAAGTAACTTTGGAGAAGAAGATCCTTAACTTTTCTACATTTATAAAATGAAGTATTTGCCAAGGTGATATTTAATGCCCTTCCCAGCTCTCTAAATGTATGGTCATAAGTGTGATTTCAATGTCTATTACTATTAGATTCAGAACAAAATGTTCCTATTTCAAGTTACAATAGAATAATGGTTCATTTTTGGTTTTTGACCCATTGTTGGTGATATTCCTGTGTTGTTGTTTTTGTTTATATTAATGTTGTTGATATAGTTCTAATGCAAAAAAATTGGGCAAAAATACAATATCCAATTCAACATACTTTCCATGGGAAAAGAGGATCCATTTTTACAAAATTTTCAAGGAATTTTCCAAGTGTGAACTGCCTATGTATATCTCTGGTGGAAAAATCTAAAGCAAATGTGGAAATTGTAATGATAGATTTAGAATTAGGAGTGACTTTTATTTTACTTTTTTTAAGATTTTATTTATTTTGAGTTTTACAATTTTTCCCCTAATCTTACTTCCCTCCCCCCACCCCACACAGAAGGCAATTTGCCAGTCTTTACATTGTTTCCATGGTATATATTGATTCAAATTGAATGTGATGAGAGAGAAATCATATACTTAAGGAACAAACATAAAGTATAAGAGATAGCAAGATCAAACAATAAGATATCAGGGGGTTTTTTTTCTAAATTAAAGGTAATAGTCCTTGGTCTTTGTTCAAACTAGGAGTGACTTTTAAGATCACTTTAGCCAACCTCCTCATTTTACAGAAGAGGAAACTGAGACCTAGATTTTCTAATTCCACATCTGCCATTCTTTCTAAGGAGCTCTTCTGTCTACCTCACCAGAAAGTTAGTTATTACCTTGATTTCCATATGCTATTTGACATCATGAGAAACTACCCATCTTTCCTGTTTAAAACTGATTGTGGGGGCAGCTCCATGGTTCAGTGGATAGAGCACTGGCCCTGGAGTCAGGAGGACCTGAGTTCAAATCCAGTCTCAGACACATAATAATTACCTAGCTGTGTGACCTTGAGCAAATCACTTAGTCCCACTGCCTTGTGAAAAAAAAACTTATTGTGTCTCATCCTTCTCATATGCCTAGAAGATTATTATTTCAGTTGCTATTTAGTTGGTCATTTGGTATCTTGCACACAATTTGATCAATAAATACTTGTTGAATTGGTTTGATTAGATCCTGTACTACTCTAATTTCTTTTAAAAATTCATTTAAATTTTAAAAATAATAATTAAGTCATAGTTTACCTTAGGATCTACCAATTATTTTTCAAATTTTGTTTTATTTGGCTTTCACAGCAATCTTTTGGGGTTAGGTACTCCTATCTCCATTTTACAGATGGGGAAACAGGTTTAGAAGTTGATTTACCTGTGGTTTAGAGCTAGTAAATGACAAAGGTAGGCTTCAAACTCAGGTCTTTCCTGACTTCAAGATTAACAATTTCCACTCCAATATACTATTTCTACAAACCTCTACCTAGAGACTCACTTGATCTAAACACACTGCATAAGTGAGTTAATCAAATTGCCCAATAGATTCATATGCAATGTACATATTGGTTCTCCTGTCCTGCCTCTTCAAAAAAGAGAAAGGACTTACGTTATTAATTGCTTTAAAAGTGTAGCTGTAATCACAATCACAAGCTAAATATTGGAGCAGTATTCTATGAGATTAAAGAGATCAAATTGCTCCCATAACTGAGGCTTCTGTCCATTTAGCAGTGAGATGTATTCCAGCTGGAACTTTTCCCAGTATGTATATGATATTGTAAAACAAGCATCCTGTAAAAAAAAAATGCCTTTCCCACACACTCATAATTCTTAAATTTTGTAATTTTTGATGCCTTTTGCTTTTATTTTTGCCATTTTCCTGATTAATTCTTCCCTTTGAAATCTTTGCAATAAGGAAAACAAATTGTTACAGTGACTACATCTGACAGAATATACAGATCTCAGTCCTGTAGAATATCACCTCTCTATTCATAGGAGGAAAGTGTTTTATCTTCAGTTCTCTAGAAGCAAATCGGTCATTGGAATTGATCTGAATTCTTATTTCTCTTATTGCTTCATTGAAGTGATTGTGTATGTCACTTACATGATCAGGTTTTTTCCCATCATATTAGCAGTTCATATGCTATCAGTTCCCATGATTTCAGAATTAAATCCTGAAAGAAAATTTCATCTGGGACCCTTTTTCAGATTTCTGTGTCATCCTCCACACTAAGAATGTGTCTTCTAGTCCATAAATCTGAGAGAAGCTTCTACAAATTAAAACCCCCTTTTCTTTTGTAGTAAAATTCTGAAATGGCAACAGTTCTTTTTCTATATGGTTCGATCTGCATGGAGACCAAATTCATTTCCTGTATCTCCAGCTCAGCCCCTACAAAGCTGGCCCTTTCCATGATTTTTTCTAAACACATACATGGAAATATAGCTTAGATTCAGGCCTGAAATATAGCAATGACTCATGATCAGAACAAACTTGCATATATCAAAGATTTGCCTTGTTTCCTTCACAAAGCACAGAGGAATGCAACCTTCACTTGCTGTGCTTGTGCTAGGAAAAGCGTACATTGCAAAATAAATTTTCAAAATCCAACAACTGCAGACTCTGGGTTGATAGAGTTGCAAAATGATTACCCCACTTTTGTATATTTTTTTAAAGTTCCTGTCTGGAAGCTTTCAGAGTCCCTTCCATCCACCCATACCTCCACATCTGACTGTTCATTTCCTGTGTCTGGGAATCTTATGCTCTTTCTCATAGTTATGTTAAGTAATTAGTCTCTTGTGAGATTACTCTCCTAACCAGCAGCATGTGGCTAATGGCAGAGCTGTTCCCACTTCAACAATGGCCACAGCAAATCATCATAGCTAACAAATTGTTCCCCTGAACTAGGGAGGCCAGGAGGTCAGGAACCCAGGAGCCCAGGTTCTGTTGGGTTCCTATTAGTTAGGTGTTGAGATGAAAAATCATTTTATATTCTTCTTTACCTTGCCATACATTTGGGTATGTGAAAGAGTTTGTTTGTCCATTATTCAAAAGTAATAAACATATGTCATTGCAAAAATAGCTTGTATCACAGCTTGCATTTTTTATGTGAAAAACTCATGACATTTCTTTTTCTAATATTTTATTTATTTATTTTTCTAGTTACATACAATGGTAATTTTCAACAATCATTTCTGACTAGGTTTTGAGTTTTACGTTTTTCTCTCTCCTTCCCTCCCTTCCCTCCCCCTCCCCCTGACAGCAACTAATATGGATGATACATATATAACCATGCTGATCATAGATCCATATTAATCATGTTGTGAAAGAATCAAATTGAAATGGGGGAAAAATCAAAAGCAAGGAAAAAGCAATCTCTAAGACAACTTTTAAAAATTGAAGATAGTAAGCTTTGATTTGCATTTAAACTCCACAGTTCCTTCTCTGGATATGGATGGTATTTTCCATCACAAGTCTTTTAAAATTGTCTTTGATCATTATGCTACTGAAATGAGTAAGATCATCACATTGATCATCACCCAGTGTTGCTGTTAGTATGTATAATGTTCTTCTAATGCTGCTCACTTTGCTCTGCATCAGTTCAAAAGCCTGCAGTTTTCAACTCGCTTTTCAACCAAATAATCTTAAACTGAACAAGACTTAAACTAGGAGTAGTTTCAAGACTCATCTTATGAGCAAATAGTTAAATAGTAAAACTATGGAGGAAGGTGGGTGGAGGACTCTAAAGAATATGTTCAATTCAATTCAATGTATTTATTAAACACCAGTTGCTTTACCAGGTTTTGTGCTAAATGTTGAGGAGGTGAATACAAAAAAAAAAAAAAAAAAGACAGTCCCTGCCCTCAAGGATCTTACATTCTATTAGAGGAAAATAATATGCCCAGAGATTAAAAAATAAATAAATACAAAGTAATTTCAGCAAAGGAGAAACACGTAGGATATCAAGAGCTTCTTTTGTAGAAGCTAACATTTAACTGTGCTAGAAGAATTGAACTACATGGCCTCTGAAGTCTTCTGCCACAGGTATGCTTCTATAACCTAGTATTATCTGAAACACTTCAGTGATGTATTATCCTGATTTAATGATTAACATGGTCTGGCACCATTGGTATTCAACTTATATAATAACTTTGTAAATACATAGATTCATCAGGACAATAGAAACTAAAACTTGGGGAGAAAATTCAAGTGACCTTCCTACTAAAGTTTGTCTATGGGAACAGGGAAGATCAGTAAAGAACATTCTCAGGAATACTATCAAAAATAAATCTGACACACTGCTAGAAACTAAAATAAAACAAAATTCCTCCTTTGCATATTGTGCTAAGTCTTTTGGGTAATAGCATACTCCTGGGAGGAAGAGTTACTAATTTCTACATCACAATCTGTTGGGGGGTTTTTGCTGCTTTTTGTTTTTCTAACTAGGTCTAGATTTTTGTTGGGAAAACTGTTCCAAGTTACATGTGTATTAGTCAGAAATAATATTCAATAATAGACATGCAAGTAAATATCATTTGATGTCAGAATTTTCATAAATATCCTTAATTTTCAACATGCATATTCTAAATTGCACAAAACTGACCACTTAGTTGGTGTTCTTCAATATAAACATGAAAGATACAATGATTTGTAATGTGGGGTTTCTGACCTCCAGGTGCTGCTTATGATTTAGTAAGTGAAATGAATCATGTATGCAAATACCAAGTATATGACCAAATTAATTGCAGTTATGGTTTAGTGGAAGTTTCAATTCATCAGAAATCCTGAGTTTGATTCTACAGAATAATTTGCAATGATGCCCAAAGGGCTATAAAATGTGCATACCCTTTGACCCAGTAAACTACTCCTAAATTTGTATCCCAGATTGACAGAAAAGGAATAGGATCTATATGTTCACAAATCTTTATAGCAATTCTTTTTGTGGTGACAAAGAATTAGAAATTGAAAGGATGCCCATCCACTGAGGAATGGTTGAAAACTTGTGGCATATGATCGTGATGGGGTTCTATTGTGCTATAAAAATTGACCGGGGGGATGACTTCAAAAGAACATGGGAAGATGTAGATTAACTCATGCAAAATGATGAAGCAGAACCAGATCGTTGAACTAATAATAGTAATATTATGATGATGATCAGCTATGAATGACTTAACTACTCTGATCAATAAATTGATACAAGAAAATCCTGAAGGACAGAGAAAATGAAAAATGCCAATATGATGCCATCCATTTATTCACTTAAATGAAATTAAATTAAATTAAATCTACCTCCAGGGAAAGAATGGATGCACTCTGAGTGCAAAGTGAAATACAGTTTTCTCATTTTCTTTATGGGGAGGTATATATGGAAATATGCTTTATATTATTTCTGTGTATAATTGATATGATAACACTTCCCTTCTCTGTGGGTGGGGGAGGGGCAAGAGGGAGACAGAGAACCTGAAACTCAAAAAAAAATTTAAATGTATGAAAAAACATAAATATATTTTTTAAAATACTGATTTGAGTCCTGGGTTCAATGTTTATTAGTTCATTGCCAAGTCACTTTATGTTTCCAGCCTCAACTTCTTCTCCTGTAAAATGGGGATATGAATATTTTCAGTGTCCATCTCATTAAATTGTGAGGGAGGTGCTATGAAACCACAAAACTTTCTGTAAATATTACCTATTATTTTTCAGTAAGGTTCCCTTTATAAAGTTCAACTTTTCAAAAGTTATTAGAAAATAATTATTAGCAAACAGATCATTGAGAAATCTTGAAGGAGAGTATAAGACCTTATACTGCACCCCACCCTATTGTCTTCAGACCTAAAAGTAAAAGCTTTGTAATTAATTGATTCCCATCCAAGTTTGCTTACATACACACACACACACACACACACACACAATTTAAAATACTATCAACACCTGAAATCACAGAATGAGTTTTATAACTATATGTAAAATTGGAAGAAACCTTGGAGATCATCTAGTTCAAACCCTTTTTTTGAGACCTGAGTCCAATGCTTATTAGTTCATTGCCAATTCACTTTACCTTTCAGCCTCAGCTTCTTTTCCTGTAAAATGTGAATATGAAAATTTTCACTGTCCACCTCACTATACCACAAATTTTGAGATCCAGAGAAGGAAAATTGCTTGTCCAGATTCACATTACTAATAAATGGCAGGCCCATTGAGCCTGTGACTCCCAATTCAATATTCATCTCTCTTTGTAACACACTAATCTTCATGGAATAATGAGTGTGTTGTGTACATTGTATATTTGAAGTTTCCTTTGGTTTTGTTGTTTTCCCAAAATTACTCTGATGAAATTTTACTTTTATTTTATTTTGGTGTTCAGGGTAGTATGACAAAGTAGAAGGTGTACTAACTTAAGGGTCAAAAGGAATTAAGGTCATAGCTCAGATATGTCAACAGCAGCTAAATGATCTAGTATAAGCTTCTTCATCTTTTTGATCCTTTTTTTCCTCCATCTGTAATATAAGGAGATTAATTATGAACTCCAAGGTCCCTTCCAAAACTAAATATACAACTCTGTGACCTACAGATTTTCATAAACATAAAAAATTCTCTTAACTAGTGTAGATGGGCAAGTCATCTGTAACTTAAAGTTCTTTGGGAGATTGAAAAGTTAAATGACTTAGCCAGGGTCACTTAGCCAATATCTATGTATCAGAAGTGAGATTAAAACCTATACTTCAAGAGTAGTTTAGCTCTCTATACTCTAGGTAATACTGCCTCTAACAAATTATTTGTGGTTATGAAATAACACCTTTTTTGTCCTTCTGTTTGACTCTTCAAGTAATTTTAAATGACTGCTTTTAATTTCAAAATTGTTGACTAATTTTTATTTCAAAATGATACCAATTTTTTTTTGGTAAGGGGAGTTTTAGAGACAGTGGCAGCAACATTTAGCATAGGAATTCCTTCTTTGCATATTATGCTAACATAAATAGTTTGAAGACTGTCCTGGAACATCTGGTGAGCAGAATTTTTGTCTCCCATGTTCATTTTCACGGTGGTAAAGTCAAATGACAGAAAGATGGCTAGAAACTTGAAGAACAGCTGAAAAGAAGAGCTGGGCTCTTTGATGAATCAAATTTCTGTTCTTAGACAGCATATGTGTTCCCAAGGTGATGTCCCATCCATTTATTGACTTAACTGATGACAAGTCTATGATTACAAGGCTAAAACAAAGGTCTACAAGTATCATTCTCATATTCAATCAAGAGTAATTTTAATGATAGTTTATAATAATTAATATGTTCATTATTAATTTTATAATCCATAATATGTCTAATTTAATTTAATGTTTCATTAATGATATGTTATTACATTGAGCTTTAAGATCCTCAAAACAGTGTGTATATATATATGACTAAATTTCCAAAATATAATTTGTAGAACACCAGAGCTTTCCTTTAAATTTTCCATTTTATTATAAACTCAATAAATATAAACAATTTCATATAACATTTCAATATAAACAAAAAGCAAATTAAATTGAAACTAAAGACTTCCATTAAGTATAGTTTTTTCTATCATACATAGCTTGCTGTTTTTAAAAAAAATAATTCACCTTCTTGCCTCTGACCTCTCCTCTAATTCCTTTTGCTCTCTTCTGCATATTTTTAAATGATACATTGACATACTTTTTAAAAATCTTTTTAATTCTATTGTCCTTCCAATTCTACCCCATCCCCCCACCAAAATAAACTCTTCTTTTGACACTTCTCAATATAAATATACAAAAAAAAAATTCCTGCCTTAGTTGTGTCTGTAATGTATGTCTCATTTTGGATCTCTATTGCAACTCGCTGCTATGAAGTAGAAAGCATGATTCTGGAATAATGGTCCTCTAGAATCATTATTGGTTTTTGCCTTGACTATAGTTCTTAAATATTGAACAGTTGTTTTTCTTATGAGGTTGTACTCATTGAATAAATTATTTTCCTGGTTCTTCTACCTTTATTCTGCATAATTTCACACAAGTTCTCCAGGTTTCCATCCTTTTCCTTACTTCGGAGAGCACAATAATATTCCAACATATTCAACTATTCTCCATTTTATTCAGTCATTCCACTATTGACAGACACTCTTCTCAGTTTCCAGTTCTTTGCTTCAACAAAATTTGTTGGTATAAATAATTTGTGTCTATGAGTCATTTCTTGCTTTCTTTAATCTCTTTAGAGTACAAACTTAATATGGTATTACAGGGTCCAAGTTTTCTTTTGGGGTCTAGTTCCATATTGTATACTAAAATGGTTTGAACACTTGAAAGCTATATTAGTGTTTCTGTCCTTCCATAGCCCCTTCAACTGTTATAATTGTTCAATTTTGTCATCTATGTTAACCTGATAGGATACTATTTTTAAAGGGAGAAAAACAAAGACAGAATTAAAGACAAAGAATTAAATTCATTATCCTTCTCCAAATATCATCACATCATCATGAAGTGATTTGTAAAATGATGTAAATTAATTTAATATGAAAATTCATTCTGTGTTTTAAAGTAAAAGGTCAGATAATATAAGTATATTTATACTTCTAGCTCATGAGAAGATTTGAGAGGTAAAGGCATAATTCTTTTCTTTGCTAAAGATCTGGAAATCCAATTCCTCTCTTAGTTATATTATTTCCAACCTTGAGATTTTTAGATCCTAACCAAATTAAATTCATATCACCACAAACTTCCAGAAGAAAAGAGACATTTATGAGGTAGAATTTTAGAATAAAAATGTTTATTTTAGAATATATGTTAGGAAAAGACATGTGTTTTATCCTATAAATGCTTTCATTCACTATTGCAAACTTGTAAGTTTTCCCTTAAACGTGGGCCTCAAACTTACATTTATTTTCTAGACACTCTTTGAGTCAGCATCTCTTCAAAAACCACAAATGAGCCTGTAACTTATGCTTCTTTTTTTCCCAGATCAAACTAGGAGATGCATTATCATTAAAAATTGGGGGGGGGAATAAGCTTTTATATTGAAAGCAAAGGCAATTAGTGAATGACACAGAAAAATCCCCTTCCCTGGCCTATTTTTCCCAAGATTTTTGCAGGACTCTGGGTGGGATCTCTGCAGATTTCTGCTTTAGGTGGATGAATCTAGAAATGATATTCCCTGTGATCCAATTTTGGCAAAGGATCTAGAATCTTCCAAATTCTAGCATAAAGCCACCTTCCACAATATAATCCCCTTATACTTTGGCGGTGATTAATGTCAGAGTAGTACTCAAATCACCTTTCTTGAGTACATCTGACCATTTCCCTGACTTGTTCAAGA
Source organism: Macrotis lagotis (assembly GCF_037893015.1). Classification (NCBI taxonomy): domain Eukaryota; kingdom Metazoa; phylum Chordata; class Mammalia; order Peramelemorphia; family Peramelidae; genus Macrotis; species Macrotis lagotis. Next base: position 121,336,000 of record NC_133660.1, on the reverse strand, counting down.
ACCTCCCAAGACTCTCTGTTGCCTTCTCAGTAAAAGACAAAATCTTGAATTCAGCATATAAAGCTCTTCACAATCTGGCTACTATGAAAAAACACAAATGCCATGGGAATTGTACATCCCTATAAAGTTATTCATCTATTCAGCAAAACCTCCTCTAGAGTTAATGTCAAAGTATATGTGAGTCCATTCTCAGTCCTGGGTCTCCCTTGATACCTAAGTGAACCTCTATTTACAGCATCTCATTTGTAAATTAACCAAACAGTATTTGCAAATGATTTATGCAATTCAATGGGTTGGTTTTATAGTAGATTCAAAGAACCATAAGACAAGTTAAATGACCTCAAAGAGTTTACAGTCTAGTCAAGATATTTTAGGTGTGAATTTTAAGGTAACCAATGCTAAAAAGCAGTAGATAAATGCCTGATGAATTATGTGTACTTTGGGGGAGGTGGTCAGAGCTAGTTTTCTGTCTTAATATTTCTGGGTTATTAGACCTAATTGAACTAAAATGTTCAGGAAATACAAGATATTTTCATACAGATCATATTTATTGAGTGTCGAGGGAAACAGAGAATCATAAATATAGGATCGGTAAGACCCCTTAAAGATCAAGTTCAATTCGCTCCCCTCTCTCTCCATTTTGTTGCTGCCATTCAGTTTAGTTAGTGTCTCATTTTTGGTAACCTCATTTGGAGTTCTATGGGCAAAGATACTGGAGTGGTTCATCATTTCCTTCTCCAGCTCATTTTACAGATGAGAAAACCAAAGCAGAGAGTTACATTATTTTCCTAGGGTCTCAGCTATTGTTATCAGATTTGAACTCAGGTCTTCCTGCTCCAGGCTTGGCACTTTATGCACTGTGCCACATAACTTCCTCATTTTACAGATGAAGAAACAGAGTGGTGATATTTGTATTAATATCCTATAGAAAAAGAGGCAATGATGTAATAAAATGTGATATTTTGCTTTAAGGATGAAAAAAAATTAGTTACAAGAACATGGCAACCACATGAAGATCAAAGACCTCACATTTTTGAAAAGAGATCAACACATTTTGAAATGAAGTTTGTCTGAAATTTGTCATAGCCATAGCCCAAATACCAGAAGAAAAATATTACCACCATTGCACTCCCTCACTTCCCACACTAACCCCCATCCCTGTCTCTAACTTTCAAGCATTTGATTGACAATTAATTGGTTTCAAATGGCGCATACTGTCTTGTGAGCACCAATCACCACTGCTTCTTCTTAATTTGTCTGTTGTATCAAACGTTATAAACTATCAACAGGATTTAATGTCATCTTTATTACTTATTCTGTTTCATCATTGCTTATTTTTGTCATTTTCATCAACTTCACGTCTAATCCTGGTTGTGGATACATTTAAGAACTAGTTTTGGTTTGCTATATATACTTTGATACATTATAGTGGGTTCATAGCCAAAAAAGAAATGTGTCTGAGGACCACTGAGTGGAAGTCTAGGACAATAAACAGGAAACCAGGCTAGTTCTGTGATGGTTCTTGTATGGAAATAGAAAAAGATATATGGATTCAGGTGTTCTCCCACAAATCATTATGTAACTAGGAGCATGTCACTTAGTGTCAATAATAATTTTCACTCTTTTGGTGTCAAAAAAGTAGTTTTCAAGGTTTTTATATATTTTAATTTATTTTACTAATAATAGATAAAAATGACGGCCTAGACCAAGTGTTCTTAAAGATTTAAAAGACTTTTAACCACTAATGACTGATGCCTGGAATGCATTTCAAATCTAGGGATTGTGTCAATCAACACAAATCACTAGAGGCTTTTCAAATGTGAGAAAATAGGAAAAGGTAGAGTGGGTTTTAAAAATGGGTAGTCTAGTTTGATGTAGAGTAAATGAGTGGGAATAATGTGAGATAAGGCTAGAAAGGCAATCTGGAATAAAATCACCCAAGGCCTTGAATGTCAGACTAAAGAGTTTGTACTCTATTCAGTAAGCAAAAGTGAACCATTAACTTTTATTGTTTTGGTTTAGCAGTCACATGTAGGGTCAGAGAGGTATGCATTAGGAAGACTGCACAAGCAACAGTGATTATGGCAATTTGGAAATGAGAGATACTACAGTCAAGAAGGTCAGTTTAAAAGCCAACATAAAAGTCCAGTTTCTTCTTTCCCTTCCCAGTCCTTCCAGCCCAAAAGAAAAAAATCAATTTGCAGATTCCTCTGATAAAAGAATTCATATATGACATTCTTGAGTTAAAGTCAGTTTGGCATAATGGATAAAAAACTAGCTTTGGAGTCAGGAATCCCTGAATGCAAAGTCTCTTCTTTGACACTTAAAAATTGCTTGACCCTGAGCAAGTTTCAATTCTAGAAAAGTAGGTACTAAGAATTGTTCTAAAAGTTGAGAATTCACATTAAAAAAGCAAGGTATTTCTTATCTTCAAGGATTTACATTTCAAATCTGAGAGGCAACACATGTAAGTAGAAGGAAGCTATATTTTGGTTTGGAATATTCTAGGGATAGCAAGAGAAGCAGATTGATACACCTTCTCTAGGAGAGAGAGAGAAAGAGAAAGGAGGAGTTAAGGAGAGGGGAAGAATGCGGGAGGGAGAGAAAAGAGAAAGATGGAATGAAAGAGTAACAGAGGGAAAACAATCTTCTTGGATTATTTACTTTGTCATATTAAAACCACTAATAGTCCTCCTCAATCTGAGAACCATTTGCAGAATGACTTGGTCTCTAAGAACAGTCATTTTGCACATTAGTTTTCAAGTAGAAAATGAATTTGCATTTTATAGTAGCCCTGACTAAGTACACATTTATTGCCATTTCTTGACAGACATCAGGATCAGACATTGTGCTGGGCCCATGAAAGGTGAGAATTCGGCTTTAAAGGATGCTGTCTATTCCTCTGAGTCAGAGAGCATTGAGGACTGGAAATAGAATCCAGATCTGTTTCTTTTCAAAAACCATCTTTAGGTAGGTGACAACTAAGTTCTCCTGTCACCTGATAGTAGCTCAGAAACTGCTAGCTTCTCAGTGACCTCTCCAGAGTCACCTAGGGGATTGCCAGTGGCATTTTTTTCAAGTGTCAGAAGAGAAGTTTTTGACTTACAAATTGATACTTCTCTTCTCCAAGAAAAACAGAATCCCTTTGAGCTAAACATCAGTGATCCTAGGATATTTCGACTTAAGATTTCTGGGCCACATTATCACTTAGAGTCATGGCAAAGGAAATTGACCTGCATTAGCTGTTTTTATTCATCCAGTACAATATCACAAATGTTTATGTGAGTTTCTCCTTATTTTTTTTAATATTTTAAGGTTTTTTTAATTTTTAACTTATTTATGGAATATTAGGATGGATTTTGAATATTGGCTTCATTCCTCCTCCCACTTGTTACCTGGTTTGTTTTGATGTTGTGTGGACATGTTCTGAGGTTGACTATAGAAAACACATTTTTATCTTTTTCCTTAGATAAGATCTGTGATTTTACTGGCATAGGGAATTCCCAGTTAGTAAACTCTTTCTACAAATGAACTGTTTGTAACTTGGAGGGAGTGATGTGAGTCAATAAGAGTTTAAGTGACTTGCAAAGGTCACACTATTACTATGTGTCTAAAATGGGATTTGAACTCAGGTTTTCCTTCTATTTAGGCCAGCCCTCTATCCACTTACTTCACAGGACTTTTCTCATTTTTATTTGCTAAATTCATATGATTTCATAATCCTTTCATGGGGAACTCATTTTTCCATTGCCTTAAGGAGAATTATCACTTGACAGTCCTTTTTATTTCTCAGATTTACAAAATAAAAATGCATTACAAATCCTTTGCCAATCTTTGCTTTTGTTATAGGCTTGGTTTGTGTTTTAATTTCATACAATGCCCAGGATATTTGAAAAGTCAAATAAGAATAATAGTACTGTTCTATTGATTGGTTCCAGTAATGAAACTGCTCTTTGAAAATTATTTTCTTTGGATCAGCTTTTTGTGAGCTTTTCTGTTACTAATACTTAACAAAGACTGTTATATTATTTTCAGTCTCAAGAGACTTGTTTGTTAAAATCATCCTCATTATTTTCTCTTTTAAAACCAGCCTATGTTGTTTATCAGATATTGGCAAATAACATGCCTTATTTTATTTTAATGCCTTCATTTTTTTTTCTTTTGACATAGGCCTATGATCACTTCAGCATGAGCATGAATGTAGAACAGTAATTTTTTTTGTTTGTTTTTTTGCAAGGCAATGGGGTTAAGTGCTTGCCCAAGATCACACAGATAGGTAATTATTAAATGTCTGAGGCCAAATTTTAACTCAGATTCTCCTGACTCCAGGGTCTGTGTTCTATCCATCACACCACCTAGCTGCCCCCTAGAACAGCAGTTCTTCAGTAACTTGTAATCTTAGAAAGTTGACTGGTGTCACTGAGAATCAAGTGACTTACCCAGGGTCACACACCTAGTATGTGTCAAAGTTGAACTTGACCTCAGGTCTTTCTGGATCCCTTTAACTACTATGCTATTGCCACTACTCATTATGTTTTATGATTTGTCAGTTCTCCCTTAATTCATGGGAGCATTGGTATAAATTACTATCAATCCACTTTAATTAGTTCAAGGCTTTGGCTCCATTCATTTCCTGACCCTTCCAGATGAGAAGAATGGATCCCAACACAAATAGATCCTTGGAAGCTACCTGTTCTGAGCAAGAAATTTTATACATTTCATATGCAACACGATACTTTGAATTCATGGGGGAAAAGTACCCCAAAGTATCTGTAATTAAACTATTCTCTTGTTATGACATATATATGGAGATAGTTTGACCAAATTACCTGCTTCCATTTCCTCATACCCACTCTTTTCTGAGCCATCCACTAATCTGTTTTATATTTCCCTCCATGTAAACCTCTCTCAGAAGGTACTAGTGGTGTCTTAATCACTAAATCCTAAAAACTTGTTTTAGTCTTCATTCCCTTTATTCTTTATTATTTATTGTTCAACCCCTCTTTCTTAATCCTCTCCCTTCCTTGTCTTCCAGGTCATTCCACTCTCCTGGTTTTTCTTCTGCCTTTTCTAATTGCTCTTTATCTGTCTCAAAAGATCCTGTATCTAGAACTTTAAGGAATCTCAGAGCAACTAAGTGTATGGAATAAAGAAGATTCATCTTCATGAGTTCAAACTAGCCTTAAGACATATACTAACTGTATGACTCTGGGCAATTCATTAACCCTCTTTGTCTCAGGTTCCTCACCAGCTGGAGAAGGAAATGGCAAACCACTCTAATCCTTTGCCAATAAAACCCTGAAAGGGATCACAGAGAGTTGTTCATGACTGAAAAACGATTTAATGAAAAGAAGCCTTAAAGATTACTCTATCCAATCCCCTCTATTTATAAATGAAGAAATTGATGTCTGGTGAGGCCACTGAAAGTCTTTCCTGACACCTTGCAGTAATTTCTAATTTTCCTCAAATAATCATTTATCTAGCTGTATGTTATACTGCCCCAGTAGACTATAAACTCTTTGAGGTCAGGAAGTATTTTTGTGTGTGTTTGTATTCCCAGCAACTGGCACATAGCCCAAAGGAAGTACTTATTAGATTGGGAAAAGTCAAATAAATTTGTCATACATAGCAGAGCCAGAATTTGAACCCATGTTCTCTGCCTGGAGATCCAATGTCCATTCCACTAAGCCAGTTTGTCCATTGTTTGCTAGCTGTCTACTTCCCCCACTCCATAAATATACATATTCCCTAAGATTCTATATTTAGCCCTCTTCTGTCTACATTCTGTCTCTGCTATCTTATCTCCTCTTTCAGTTTCAATGACCTCCTCTATGCAAATAACTCTCAAACCTTAATCTCCAGATCTGACCTGCCTCCTGAGTTCCAGATTCACTGTTAACTAAATCCCAGACATTTCACCTAGATATCCTGTTAGAACTTCAAAGGCAACAGGTCCCAAACTGAAGCAATCACCTTTTCCTCAAAACCTGCTCTTGCCTTTACATAGATTCATAGATTGTTCTAACTAGAAGAGTCCTTGGAGACCAGTAAGTCCAATCTCTATATTTAGATGAATGGGTACTCCATACATGTTTCTTGAGCTCAATTGAAAGATTTATTCAATTGCATATCAGAAAACTGATTTTTGTAGCTTGGAAATCTGAGGACATCTATAGAATCTAACTTTTAAAAAAATATAGACTTCCCCAATAGGCCCCATTGCTGTTCATCCAATGTGTGAACTCATGGAAACGCCCCCCCCCCCCAGTACTTTGATATCTTGCAAATTCATGATATAAATGGATAGAAGACTCACAAGATGAGCAGGCATGAATAGATGATGAGTTGCATTACTAGAATGAATATCCAGTGAATACCCACATTCCATATTAGAATTTTGGAGTCTAATCAGAGGGAAAGAGTTAAATTATGGTTTTGTTTGGACTTTTTAAGAGAACTATTGAAAATAGCACAGGGAAGTCCTCTAGCTAGACAATAATTCCTCTCAAGCTGTAATTCTAGGTAACACTAACTCATGTTGCTGATTTTCATGTGGGTCTACACTCATTGAGTCCTTATTACATACAGAGAGAGCTATGTACCTGGGTCTAAAATATTATATAATGTTATGTAAATATTGCATAAACTTCTATTCACATCTTAAGAAAAAGCTGATAGACTCATGATGAAAATTTCTACTTCCAGAGAAGCTGATATCTGAATGCAGATTGATGCATACTATTTTTCATTTTATTTTGGAGTAGGTTTTTTGGAAATATGTTTGGCATGATTGCATATATAACCTGTATCAAAATGTAGGAAACAAAGATAGGAAAATAGAGAAGTTGGAATTCAAGATTTAAAAAAGCAAATGTTAAAAATTGCCTTTACATGTAATTTGGAAAAAATAAAATATTATTCTTTAAAAATCTTTTTTAAAAAAGAAATTAAGCCTGATAAGATACATAAGTGTGTATGTGTGTATACACATGTATATATGCATGTGCGTATGTATACATTGTTCTGTAAGAAATTACAAATATGAGGAATTTAGAGAAGAGTGGGAAGATTTTAATAAACTGATGTTAGAAAGTGAAAATAATCAACCATTCAAACAAAGAACATTGATTGGTCCTCTAAAGCATGCCAATCACTTTTCTAGGTGCTAGAGATACAAAGACAACAAGGTACTGGCCTTCAAGAAACATTCTAGCAAAGAAATGAAAATAGAACCCAAATAACTTGTTAATTAAATGACCAAAATAATGAAAATGAGATGATAAAGTAGTTTATTTCCCATCAAATCCAATAAATTATGTTAGTCCAGGATGATATAACATAATGGCAAGAGTGCTGAATGTGAAGTGGAGTCAGAGGTAGGTTTAAATTCCAGCAAAGTGGCACAGTAGGTAGAGCAAAGTACCTGGAGTTAGAAAAATCTGAGTTCAAATCAGCCTCAGATACTTACTAGCAGGTGACCCTGCTTGCCTCAGTTTCCTCATCTGTAAAATGAACTGGAGAAGGAAATGATATTATATTTGCCAAGAGAAAGTCAAATGGAGACGCAAAAAGTCAAAAACACTTGAAATGACTGAACAATCTTGGGCAAGTCACTTAAGCTTGGTAACTGTTTTCTTATTCATAAAATAAAGTTACTGAGCAAGAAATGTGACTATCCTAGGAAAATATGAAATGTAGAAATAGATTGAATACAAATTTGTTCATTGTGTCCCAAAATATTGTGATTAAAATGTACTCTTTCATGTTTAAAAAAAATCAATTTAGAACAAATGAAATGGTAAATACCCACAGTGGTAAACCTACAGACTTCATTAAGAAGATGTGTATAACCTTTTAAATTTTTTATATTTTCAATTAATAAGCATTTCTTTTCTCTCCCTCCAACTCTACCTTCCCCATATAAAAATAACCATAATGAAGCAAAACAAATTCCCACATTTGACATGTTCAAAAATATATGACTAATTCTTCATCAGGAATGATTTTCAATCATTTTTTAAATTTTTTTTAAAACTCAGGGACCTTTCAAGATAGAGTCTAACACTACTGAGGTTGTTATTAGAGAAGAGAAAGTATTCCTCTAAAATGTCAGAAATGAATTATGGTTTCCCAGAAACATGGCTCATATAGCTAGTGTCTGAGGTCAAATTTGAACTCAAATTCTCCTGATTCCAAGACCTATGCTCTGATCCACTGCACCACTTAGCTAGCAAGGTTGGCAGGAATGTCATATTTGATCCTGAAGAAGAAAATTCATCTACAGACTCCAGGATGTTCTCACTCCTCATCTCCTCCTCCTGGTTTTTCTGGTTTCCATTTAGTCCCAGCTAAAAACTTTTCTGCTGAAAGTCTTTACCCCAAGAGAAGTAGGTAGACAAAAATTATAAAAATGTTGAAGAAAAGAATAAATGGATAGGGAAAGTATTCTTTCTAAACCCAAAGGATTAGTGGTTTATCCATAAATATATATATATATATATATATATATATATATACATATATATATACACACACATAAAAATGTTGTAAGTATTTCCACTACTCTGGAATGAAACAACATAGTTGTTTTCTCAAAAGACTAACCTTTAGTCCATAAAACTTGGGTTTGAGATTTGCATCCATCAGCTACTAACAGTGTGACCACGGGCAAGTCACTTGATTTTCTAATATTCCTTTACCCATTATAGTTTCCTAAAACTATGAACTACAGACTATTGCTGAACTACATTTCTGAAAAGAGTTGCAACACTGAGAGATGCCCAGATGAAAAAAGTTCTAAACCTTTATGTCACAATATTCTGCTTTAAAAATAATATTCTTTAAAAGATGCTATTACTAATGGATTCTTGAGATCCTGAAACATATGACTTTCACATCATATTTTTCCTGTATTGTACAAATAAATAACTTTTCTTGCCATTCTTTGAATCACACAAAGTATTTGCAAAAAAATATATGACCTTTTTCTCTTTAAAAATAACAAATTTTTCATTTCTTAACTCAAATGACTAGTCAGGGAATGAGTTAAGAGAATCTCATTTTATAGAATCATAGAACTAAAGCCATAATGGGCATCAGCAGTTATCTCATCAGACTCCCTCATTTTATAGATGAGAAAATGTAGACTCAGTAAGATTAAGGGACTGCTCATAAGTGTCACTTGGATAATAAATGGGAAAGTCATGATTTGAACTCATATCCTTGTCTTATTTGAGGAATGCAAGGAGGCCAATTTCATGGATATAAAGTACATGATGGGATATAAGGCATAAGAAGACTGAAAGGGATGGAAGATTCTTAAAGGGCTTTTAACACCAAACAAGGAAGGTTATATTTTTTATTGGGGTCCAGGTTGGAGACAATTGAGGTTAAGTGACTTGCCCAGGCTCATATAGCTAGTGTCTGAGGTCAAATTTGAACTCAAATTCTCCTGATTCCAAGACCTATGCTCTGATCCACTGCACCACTTAGCTAGCAAGGTTGGCAGGAATGTCATATTTGATCCTGAAGAAGAAAATTCATCTACAGACTCCAGGATGTTTTCACTCCTCATCTCCTCCTCCTGGTTTTTCTTGGTTTCCATTTAGTCCCAGCTAAAAACTTCTCTGCTGAATATCTTTACTAACTCCTCTTCATTTTAGTACCCTCCTTCTATTGTTTATTTTTGACTTATCCTGTCTATATTTTGATCCTTATTTAAATATTGGCTCCCTCATTAGATTAGAAGATTCTTGAGAGCAGGGACTGTCTTTGTCTTTCTTTTTATCTCCAAGGCCTGTCACAATGTCTGGCACAAAGTAGGCATTTAATAAATGTCTGTTGACTGAGCATTTTGACTCCAAATCAAGTACTCTTTCCAATGTGACTCACTGCCTCCTAGGGAAAGATGATGTAGGTCAATTCTCTAGGATTCCATCCTTCTAGTACATGGTCATGCCTCATGGCCATCATAATTTCTGCTACCCTGATTATTTTTTCATTTATGCTTCAGTTGAGGATAATTGTAGAGTTTTATTTTCTGGTCTAGTGTCTAGCCTTGCACAGATCAAATCACCTCATCCCTTGTTTACTACAAAATGCCCCCTTCAGCATCAATTATTTTGCTTTTCCATCTAGAAGAAACATATGGTAGCATTTTGTTCATGTTGGAAACTATATCTCTATGAACTGAATGGTTCACTGTTTCCATCAACACACGGGGCTAATTATGACCACATGACATACATTGCAATACAGAATGGACTCTTACATTGAAAAAAAAATAGTATAAGTTGTCGTTAAATGAGCCTTGGGCTAAATTAGAGAATTCATTGCATGTCTTTGAAATCTGTCTCTATTGACTTCCACTTTTCCCCTCTAAATCAATGCTTTCCTGATGAGATAAGGTTCTTTGGCTCAAATATGAGTATTTTCATTGAGAGGATTTCTAGTTAGAAAAAAAAATAAAAACAAAATCCAACTATCATGGTGTTTTCTTTCTCACTGATAGACTTGAAAATTCTTCCATATTATGGGTCTAGGGTGAGTGTATAAATTTTAATGAAAAGAGCCAATGGGATTGGGATAAATTTTATAATCATTGAAAGAAAAGAGCAAAAAGAAAAATAGAAATTTGAAAATATAAAACAAAGCATGGAGTCAAGGCACCAAACCTTTTGAAGTTAGCTGTGCTTACTCAAGTCACAGTGGAAGGGGACTTCAGCTGTTTCTCATTTTCTGAAAATGCTGTGAACATATCTTCCACAGCTCTCTACACATAATCTCTGATGGCTGAATTAATTCTGTAAATCTTGTTGGCAGTCTGGCATGGTGTTAGAGAACTGGACTGGGATTCAAGAAGACTTAGCTTCCAATGGCATTTCTTATTTTGTTTCTCTGTGACACTGGGCAATTTAGTAACCTCAGTGTCCCTGTTAGTGTATTCATTAGTCTTAGCCATTCCTAATACGAGAAGCTTCCAAAACTGAGAAAAGCACATACCCTTTGCTCACACTCTGTTTGCATATCCAGCACTTACAGTTTATCTTATTTACTCTCAGAACCCATTCCAGGATCTCTGATTAAAAGAACTATTTTTTTTTACTCTTTAATTTAGTTTTGCTGGGTTTTTGTTATACTTTTGATTTTATTGGCATAATTAACTCCAGGATGAAAAAGCTCCCTCTACCAATGTCAGTCAGTCTTAGAGACAGGCACTGAAAGTTGAGATGTAACTACTATTTATCTGAAGTGAGACTTGAATCTTGGTCTTCTTAACTGGAGAATAGGCAAGGGGCATTCTCAATGCACTATTGCCTCTTAGCCTTTTAATATTCTACATTTTTAAAATAATAGAAATCTTAGGTCTCTTTCCCATTCTTATAGCAAGTAGCCATCTCTTTAATACTCTAAGAATTAGGTGACACAGACACATAAAGAAAATACTGTCCTGCTCAGGACTTGCCCAGATTTTGGTCATTATTTTAGGTGAGAATCATTTCTTCATTGCCCTCAGAGACAGAGAATCTTTTTATTTTCCCTATATATGCCCCTTTTCTACAAAAGAATCTTTTCTCGGATGAAACCATATGGTATAGTGGCACTTACTAGCTATGTGCCCTTAGGCGAGTCACTTATTTTCTCTAGACATCAGTGTCCTCCTTTTTAAAATGAAAGGCTGATTAGGGGCTGCTAGGTGGCACAGTGGATAAAGCACCGGCCCTGGAGTCAGGAGTACCTGGGTTCAAATTCGGCCTCAGACACTTAATAATTACCTAGCTGTGTGGCCTTGGGCAAGCCACTTAACCCCATTTGCCTTGAAAAAACCTAAAAAAATAAAATAAAATGAAAGCTGAACTGGGTGATTTCTGCAACCCCCTTCCAGCTCTCAATCTTAGACTCCCTAAGGGCAGGGACTGCTTATTCTTTCTTGTATGCTTAATATTAGCAAAAGTACATAGTAAAGAGTGTTTAAAAATGCTTATTGACTGGCTGAGTGACTGACTAATTCACCAGGTGACTGATCTTTCAAGTCTTCCTTTGTCTCCCATAAATGCTGACAAGATTTTGCATTCATATACAAGATGGTACATCAGATGCCAATCCCAGGAAAAAGTTAACATAGCACCATAGTGAAAAGTATATTGGACATCAAGGCAAAACTCTAGGTTTAACCCTTACTAGTTGTATGACCTTGGACAGGTAACAATCATTCTGGGTCTCTCACTCAGTCATTGACATTCGAGCTTAAAGATTCTATATCCATATTCTATTGATCCTCACAACTACCCTAATATGTAAGTACTACAGGTACTTGGGGCAGACCTGTGATTTGATTGGGAGGGAAACTCCCTCCACCAGTGTAAATTGGTACCTGAATATGCAGCTTAGAGATTTGGAAATTTAAGAGTTATCTGGAGAACTGAGATGTTAAATAGACTACCTAGAATCACATTGCCAGTATAGTATGTATCAGAGGCAGCAATGGAGCTCAGTTTTTCCTGACTCTGAAACCAGCTCTCTGTCCACTATGCCATGCTCCCTCTCACTCCAAGTATAATTATCTCCATTTTTATAGAAGAGGACATTGAGACTTGAGGAGGTTTTTTTCTCAGACACACAGGTAGGGTCAGAGGAGATCCAAATTCAAGTTGCTCTGGACTCCTGTGTTCCTGCCACTACACTTAACACTGCCAAACTCATGTGTTTATTTCAAAATAAGTGTCTCATAAGCTTTAAAGTGCAAAAGAAATGAAATATTATTAAATGTACTGTGTCTACTGAGTAGAATTGCTATAAATATGGAGTCAGTTCTTCTCTATTAATGTAGTTTAAATCACTATAATCAAAGTAAATCACCATTATTATTATTATGATGATGATGATACTCTTCTCATAGTGCTTCAAACTCATGGTCCACTTGAGTACTTTTTCACAAGAATTAATTTGTTGGTAGAATCAATGGCTCTTAGACTTCATCTACTCCAGCCCCCTCATTTCACCAATGAAGAAACTGAGGTCTTGATAGGTTAAATGAGTTTTTTCAAAGTCAGATCCTCTGGCCCCACATCCACTGCACTTTTCTATCAATTGATCCTCCCCAGTGGCATCATTTACTTTTGGTTCTTGACTAGAAACAATGGATCTCAATCCTGAAATAATCACAGAAAGATGGAAGGAGAACATTTGTTCCTAGTCATGCAATATGATTTATTTATTTCATAGTATTTGCCTTTTAGACTTCTAAGTGCCAGAGAACATGTTTTCATTAAAGGCTGATCCCAGGCATCTTGGGCTATATAATCATCTCAGCCTGTGTTTTTGGAGTATTTTTTTTATTTAGTGCCAGTTCAACATTTGTGCCAACTTTATCCAGGTCTACAGCCTGGTTTGTAGGGAAAAAAGACAAATATACATATACATACATACATACATACATATATATATATATATATATATATATATATATATATATATATATATATATATGGAGGGAGGGGAGAACATAACCTTAAGAATCTTATTTTCTGAATTTCGGAAACTGTTGGGTCATATTCAGCTCTAGATTCTTCTCTAAGGAGAAATGCTTAGACTGTTTTAGCAGCCCTTCCAAATTTTACCCATAAATTCCTCATCCCAGTTCAGTGGGTGGGGTAAAAAAAGGAAGGAAGTGGGAATCCTCTGGAAAGAGTGAAAAGATAATTAGCAAAGAGGAAAAATGTGCACTCATTTTCTTTGCAATGTTTTGTGATGCCATGGTTATTTCAAAAACAATGTTCAAATGAAAGATATGAGCTGTATCACATCTTCCATGTAGCTAAAGAAGTATAAAATACTTTTTTCTTTTAAAAAATAATATATTGATGCTTTTTGGTTTTTATGTTTCCAAGAACCCTCTGGGAAGGTTATGTGGCAGAGAGAATAGGGTCCTGGATGTGGAATCAGGAAAAGATGGATTCAAATTTTGCCCTGTCACTTAATAGGAGTATGGTCTTTGTAAATAACTTGACCTCTTTCTGTGTCTCAGGTTTCTTATCTATAATATGAGGGATTGGGACTTGATGGACATTATGGTCCTTTCAAGCTCTAAACAAAGAAAACGTCAAACAAATTATTATTTGACTACAGTTAAGAGTCTCTGTAGTATATTAGACAGAGTACTAGACTTGGATCTAGGCTTGATCCTGACTCTGATGCTGACTATACTATGACACCTCTGAGCCATAACTTCTTCATATATAAAGTAAAGATATCACCTTAAAGTTTGCTATGAGAATCAAATGAGATAATTATGGTAGGCATTTTCAATCCTTAAGGCATCATATAAATGACAATCATTATTAGTATGAATATAGAAGGTCCTACCTTAAATAACTCATTAGATTATAGTTCACCCACCCCCCATAATCCATCATCTCCCTTCAATTAAGTGGTTAGCACATTTCATTGCTCAGTTCTTTGGAACCCAGGTTATCAAGACATTTCGTGTTATGGGAATTCTGATATCCTTTTGTGACATATTTTAGATGATAGTTTCAAATTATTAATTTAATTTGTGATAGATTTTATGAATAAAAATTTTTTTTACAGAATAAATACAAATACTGGCAAAAACCCAGTCTCTAGTGGACAGAGGTTAGAGAGTTGGGCAGAAACTACTACAAAAGAAGAAATTAAAAAATGCCAATAATGGTTTGGAAAAATGTTCAACCTGACTACTAATTTTAAAAATTCTAATCAAATCTTATTGCCTGATCTTACTATCTCTTATACTTTATGTTTCTTCCTTAAGGATATGATTTCTCTCTCATCACATTCAATTTGGATCAATGTATACCATGGAAACAATGTAAAGACTGGCAAATTGCCTTCTGTGGGGGGTGGGGGAGGGAAGGGAGATTAGGGGGAAAATTGCAAAACTCAAATTAAATAAAATCTTTATAATTCAAAAAAATTCTAATCAAGCAAACTTTCTACCCCATGAGAAAAATAAATAAAAATATCCCTAGGACATTGGAGAAAGGTGAACACTTTTAGATTGCTAATGACTTGCAAATGAGGCAGTCTTCTTGAAGAATCAATAAAGAAATACAACACTAATTCTGAAGTCATAAATCCTAGGTTCAAGTACTGCTTCAGACCCTCACTAACTTTATGCCCTGGGCAAATTAGTGTCTCAATCTCATCCAGAAAAGGAGGAAGTTTTGACTAGATGGCCTCTGAGGTTCCATCCTGCTCTAAATCTATGATCCTCAGAATGAGTCATAGCCTTAGACTCACTCAGTCGTACTACTATTAAGATTCGGTCCCAGAAAAAATAATTCAAAAGAAAAAAGCTGTATTTGTATAAAGATGTTTATAGTTGTTCTACATATAATAGCAAAAAACTGGAATTCATCCAAATGCTCAGTGGCTGAGTAAAGAATAAGCACAACGCGTCATATCAGTGCTACAGAGACATCATTTCTGGGAAGGATGGCAAACACAAGAACTTTGTAGAAACATGGACTGGCCTGGGCAAAGTCATGCAAATGCAAAACAGTAGAAATTTGGAATCATGCCTACCCAGTGATCACAGCTAGGGGTAGAGTCTGTTTGTGTAATTATAAGAAATAAAGAAAGGGTATTCAGAGTTGGGATTGTTTTAGTTAGTTTTGATATATGTTTGTTTATTTTTGTAACATTTACTAAATACCGATGGGTTTCCAAAAATTTATCTGGCATCATCATAAGTAAATTTTCCATGTAACTGAAGCTTATCTTTTTAAATACAGATACAGTTTTTTAAAATGTCAACCATTTCTGATTCGTTCATTCAACAGTATGTATTACTTTGTCCAGTATCTGGAGAAATTAAAAAGACCCTATGCTTTCTTAAATACAGATCATTGCAGCATAAACCTAGAGCTAAAGGAAACTCAAAGTTTATCTGAGGAAACTGAGGTGCAGGAAATTTAAATGACTTCCCCAAGGTAGTGCAGGTTGTAACTTTCAGAAGCACAATTTAAACAGGTCCCATAAACTAGGCTCATTGTTCTTGGACATAGTGAGCATGATGATTAAACAGTTTTTATACTAAACTGTAAAACATTAGTGATATTATTGTTGTTCACCCCTGCACTAAAGTATTAGAACAACTAGGTAGTGCAATAGATAGAGTGTCAGCCCTGGAGTCAAGAAGATCTGAATTCAAATGGGACTTCAGACACTTTCTGGCTGTATGACACTAAGTCACTTAACTCTATTTGTCACCATTTTCTCATTTATAAAATGAGGTGGAAAACCAAATGGCAAACCAGTTCGGTATCTTTGCCAAAAAAACCCAAATCAGGTCACAAAGAATGGAATATGAATGATCAAAAAAATAAAACAAAATAAAAAAACCTCCACTAAATATTTCGAGGTATGTTTCTTTTTTTAAAAACTTGGAACTATTTTATAGTTTTCTCCTTTCAATCCTTGTGGTCAGGTTGTTGGTTGCCACCTTTGCTGCCTGCCATCTTTGTGATATTAAATAAATGAAGTGGTACTAAATAATAAATTTTTTCTCTTACTCTAAATGTAACAACATACTTCTCATTGCACTGGCATGCATTTTGGTATCATTTTGGAGGTCATTATAAAAATATATTGCCAATTTCTAAAGCATAAAATAATCATGCCGAAAGTAGAATTTCTATTTGAACTGAATTTCTGATGCTACTTTTTTAAAAAGAGTGAGAAAAAGGGAAGAATGACCTGCCATGTAAAACAAATAGATAATGATTCTGTGATTTTAGCAGATGGAGAAACTTACATTGGTTTTTAATATTGTGAAGATGGGAGCTAAAATTAAAGCTTTTCCATTATACTTACCAGATTTAGGGACACTAGTACAGCCACTAAAGGTCATTTTCTCCACAAGTGTCATGCAAAAAGTAACAAAAACTCATGTTTGCACATTGTGCTTTATATGTTCCTCATCAGACCCACATACATATGGGGCTTGGGCAGTTGGCAATTTTGTCCGCTTCAACTCAGCTCCTTACTCTATCCACTAACCTCTATCACTCAAAAATGTTACATTCCAGTCCTCTCTTTAGCATCAGAGAAGATTAAATACTTCAAGGATGGGATCACCATGGAAAGGAAAGCTTATTTATTTTTGGTAATGTAATCAATTATTCCAGTCAGTGAGTGAGTCAGCTAATTAATCAACCAATTTAACAAATATTTGTCAGGTTCTTGACATATATCACCATAGCAATAATATTCCTCTCATTTTATGATTAGCGTATAATTCTCCCCTAGCCTACCCAAATAAAGATCTCAGTCCACAGATAAAGCACATGAGAATTAATTTCAATAATTAGATGGACAAGTGGTATACTCATTGAGTATTAGTAGATAGTGATGCGCAAATGTCAAAGAAAAAAAGCATGTCATCTTATATAATTGTAAAGTTCAGAGACTTAAAAGATCACCTAATCAAATCTCCTTATTCCAAAAATATGTGGCAAATATAAAATGATACAGTTCATTTGGCCCTTAGCATAAATGGAGGTACTCTAAGCTACTAATAGGGCTTCTTTCATTTTTGTCTTTGTACCCCTAATACCTAGCATAGTAACTGGTCTCTAATAGATACTCAAGAACTGTTTATTGAGGTCATGGATAGAACCTGGGTCTCTTAATTCTTATTCAGTATTCTTTCTGCTCCAGTTCCCACATTCTTCCCTCATATAATACTCATTCCTATAGTAGAACCCTTTACCATTCTGGGCATCCTTCTCAGCATGTTGAAAGGTTTTCTATAAGTATCCCCATCAACCTTTAGGTTGATCACTAGGTTATATAATCTTTGAACATTGAAATTCTTGAAACTCACTATGTAATAGTGATTTTCAAAATTAATATCTAAAAACTCTTTGAGAAGTTAGTCTGAAACAAAATTTGGGGATTTGTATATCATCTGGAATATTTTCTTAGTAGATGGCACTTGCTTATTATATCTCACAGAGGATCAATATCTTTTCACTAGTTACTCTCCACCCAGAAAACACGCATTTTTCTTATGATGGAGGAAATGAAAAAGGAAACAAGATCTCAAGGCTCTCTCAGTCCTCTTAGGGTAAACATCAGCATAAATATATGTAAGGGGCAGCTAGGTGGGGCAGTGGATAGAGAGCACAGGCCCTGGAGTCAGGAGTACCTGAGTTCAAATTCAGCCTCAGACATATAATAATTACCTAGCTGTGTGGCCTTGAGCAAGCCACTTAACCCCATTGCCTTGCCAAAAAAAAAAGCCCATAAAAAAACATAAATATATGTAAATGAGTCAATAGTAATATCATAGATTTCCAGGACACAGAGAAACCATAAGACTAATTATTCCAACATATACTTCAACACACACACACACACACACACACACACACACACACACACACACACACACACCCAAGGAGATGCCTGCTGAGGGAGAATCCTTAACTCCCAAGTCAATCCATTCCATTTATGAATAGCTCCTAATTACAACACACATACATTGCCCCTATTCTTGCTTATTTTGGACAAGCAAAAAAAATCTAATCCTTATCCATTTCATAATCCTTCAGATACTTGAAGACAACTAACATATCCTGCCTAAGTCTTCTACTCACAATAATAATAATAATAATAATAATAATAATAAACTTTAAAATTTACAAAGTACCTTGCAAATATTACCTTGAGAGTAGGTGTTATCTTTACTTCCATTTTATAGAAATAGGAGACATACAGAGATT
The DNA here is from genome assembly GCF_037893015.1 of Macrotis lagotis. Classification (NCBI taxonomy): domain Eukaryota; kingdom Metazoa; phylum Chordata; class Mammalia; order Peramelemorphia; family Peramelidae; genus Macrotis; species Macrotis lagotis. Next base: position 121,317,233 of record NC_133660.1, on the reverse strand, counting down.
ATGACTTGATCAGGATAACACAGCTTATAAATATCTTAGTTTAGATTTGAATTAGCGTCTTCCTGACTCCAGCTTCTGTGCCCTGTGGGCACCACCTAGAATATATATATTATGACACCATAATATAATATAAGATAAGATATGATTAATATAATATTATATATATATATATATATATATATATATATATATATATATAAAACAAGAAGATATATAATAGTCAAAGGGGATTACCTGTGTCTTGAAGAGTGCCTTGCCCCAGGTTCAAATGGAAAAGGAATCCCCTATGAAAGGCAAGAGTCTTCTAGATGGTCCATTGTGGATGGCCTCTTATTGACAGCATGAAGCCATAAATGCTATAAGTCTCCTCAATGAGATCCATAACTCTGCAAGACAGCTCAACATAACAAACCTCACAGGAAAACCCAAGTAAATGAATAATGTCTGTCTTTACAGATTAGGAAATAGAGTTGAGTGCATAAGCATATATCTTAGGGAAAGGCCAATGATAGTGTTAAGAGTCACATAGAATGAAAAACAATGTGTGAATAAGTTTTGATATGTTATTTTTTCTTTTTTTAACTGGACCTGCAATTCCATTGATTATGAGGAAGATGTTTCTTCCATTGAAGCTCAGTAAATGTTTGCAACATAAAGTTAAAAAGTCACCTGAGTAACAGTGAGATAAGCTGATTTGCCCAGGGTCATCTAGATAGTATGTGTCACAGGTAATAGTTGAATAAAGTACTTCCTGATTCTAAGGACAACTAATCATCCATTACCCCCAGGTGGCAAGAGAAGAGTTCATCTATGGGAATAACTTCATTTATAATCCTAAAACCTCATTTAAAATTTTTTTATTATCAAGTAATTTTTTTCTCCCTCCCACTTCACCCAGTTCTGGGGAAAAAAAGAAAGAAAAAGAGAAAGAAAAATTTTGTAACAAATGCAGGTAGACAAGAAAAGTAAATTTATAAATTATATATGTTTTAAAAGATATATCTCATTCTTCATATTAGTTACCTCTTCATTCTTCATTACTGTTCCCCTAGGATCATGATAGATTATTCTAGATCATTGCATTTTTTAAGCTCTTTAAATGCTCCCAAACTGTTGATTTTTATGTTGGTGTCATATATTAATTTTTCTTCAGGGTTTTCTCACTTTACTCTTCATTTCCAACACATTTTAATTACATTCAAGAAAGTCTGAATAGAAACTCCTATTCAATTTTTTTTTAAGAAAACAGCACTGTCATCCTACAAAATTAATTTTAAAGTTTTCTTTTCTTGGCAAAGATGTGAGTCATTCCTGGAATAGTACTTTGGAGGTGTCTCTACTTGCCCAAATCTTTGAAAGGGATTCTCCTTAGAGCACTAATTATCTGTTGTCTTTATGGAAAGCAGGAATTACCCCTACCCTATTTCCTAAAAAGCCCTGTGATCATGAAGTTTCAGAGATCTTGTCTCTGAAAATACACCAGAGTTCAAGAAAGAGAAATTGAATTGAATTACACTTGGAGAAATAATAAATAAGTGGCCAGAGACTGATCCAGATCTCTCTGGATGCCCTCTGAAGAAAAAAGTGCAGAGAGGTCCCTCCTGGTCTGCAAAGGGTCACTGGGGCGCTTCAAAAAAAAGGTTTTTCTAAGGGACAGGAAATAGAGCTCTTTCCCCGAAGGCATGAGGAAAGTGAGAAGCAGAATACAAAGATGCCTAGCTGAGTCAATTCTTACTGGAGAGAATGGGGGGGGGGGGGGCGGGGACAGGGATGAAAGAAAAATAACTGAAGGTCATTTGTAGCAGAATAGAGATTCAGTGTCTAGGGTGTTGTGGTGTAATAATAGCAAGAGTTGACATGTATATAGCATTATGCAAATTTCTTTATTTTCATTTTCTTATCTGAAGTGGAAAAATGTAGTGACTCCTAATGAGGTTAAGAAAGGGGAAATGAAAGGGAAAATAAAAGGAATAACTCCTAAAACAGAATCAGATGCAATTTTGAGTAGGAAAAAAGATAAGAAAAATGACTATATAATGATTAGATAATTTCCAAAATATTGAGACTCAATACAATTACCATTTATTAAACACCTACTGTTGCATGGTAATGTGTTAGATTCTGTATATACAAAGACAAAAACAGAACTGACCGTGCCTTTATTATATGCTAGAGGCTAATAATAAGCAAAAACAAAGTTCTTATTCCAAGCTCTTTCTTGTATCTTATTTCTTCCTTAGTTTTTATTCCAGGACCAAACGGTCCTGAGTTGTCTTATGATCTAACACAGAGTCATTGCTAATGATCATGGTGAGAAGGTCTAACAAAAATCAGTTTGTGCAGTGGGGAAATCTTGAGTATAGATTAACCCTTAAGATTTGTGAATGATGCTTCCCTGGCTGAACTTATCACCATCTTCTCCTAACCCTCCTAAGAGACTGACAGTCTGAACTACTGACCTCACTAAATATAAAATGGTAACCAGAAAAACCAGAATCTGCTTCGGATTGTTAAAGATACCAGACAAAAACAAGAGTCGTTTCCCTTACAATGATGCTTATGGTGATTCTTAATCTATGCTATAGTTTTAATAGTCATCAAAATCATATCAAAAATTCCTTTTTTTTCATTATTCACAAAGTACATTGATCTCCAGAAGTAAGATCAGGAACCATCTGAGACTGCAGCTAAAGCACAACTATAGGGCTTTATTCTAGAGTGCTAAAAGTTAGGAGGCACTGAAAGATCATATATTATTTTAATAGGAATTTAGCAGGTATAATTATTTAAACTAGATAGCAACTTTGACATGGTCAATATGGGAATTTGTTTTGTCCACTCTGCATATAGTCATTGTAGGACAGTTTGAGTGATTGTTGTTTGAGGGAGGGAGGTTCTCTATGTCCTCTTTCTGGGAGGGAATTGGGAGAGATAATAAAACTGCTTAAAAATAAATGTTATATTTTAAAAGAAAACATAAGATACCAAGGCATACTTCTTCCCTAAGTTTCTTCCCCATCCTCTGCCTCTAAACCTCCAGCAAGTTCCAGGTCTATTCTGCTCAGTTTCTCCCAAGAGCTCTTAGCCAGCTGAATTTGTCCACTCCAAAACCAGAATTGAAACTTATGACTCTGGTTCCATTTTTTCCTGCATCATCTAGGACAAGAGAAGCTTGGATAGTCTATACTTTTATTCTCATTGATTATAAATAGTTGCTAGGACTATTTCACTTTTTAAAACTTTTCATGTTTTTTTATTTCTTTCTCATGATTTCCCCCGCTTAATTCTAATTCCTCTTTCACAACATGACTAATATGGAAAAATGTTCAGCACAATTGTATATGCACAATCTCTATCAGACTGTTGCCATGGGGAGGGAGGGAGGGAGGGAAAGGAGGGTGATAGAAAAATGTGAAACTCAAAAGCTTGCAAAAGGATGAATGTAGAAAATTACTTTTGCTTGTAATTGGAAAAGAAAATAAATTAAATTAAAGACAAAAATAAATAGTTTTCCAGGAAAATACTTGCACATCATCCCAATTGCCAATACAGCTATTCTTCCTGGCTATGCTCTTCCTACCCACCCTATTTCTAGAATGGAATCAATCCTTTCACTTGAAACAAAGATTTCACATTAGTTGAAAGTGTTAGTGGAAGAAAGGCCTTTTTCTGAAAAGTGAATGATTCTGGTTCACTCTAAGTGGTCATGATTAGGGGGGATATCACTGGTCAGCCTATAGAGAGTCAGCAGAAAAATTGGGAACTGAAACAAACTCCTGGTGACTTAGGAATGGTGCCACATCCTTTAAAGTCCCTGAAGTACTAGAAGAAAGCCTGGTCATTACTTAGCTAATCAAGAATCAATATAACTCAAGTGCTTGCTTTCTCCAATACAGCTGCTCCAGCAGCTGTACTAGCTGTAAGTCAGCAGATAATTGATTCTCTAGACTTCACTGACTGCTTTGGCCAGAAAAGTATCCTCATCTCAAGGATTCATTTTATTTGATTGTGTTTAAATTGGTGGAGTTGTGAACCAATCCAATCAAATTATGTGCAAAAGGTTATAAAACTATGCATACCCTTTGATAAGCAATACCATCACTAGGTCTTTATTCCAAAGAGATCATAAAAAGGGGGTGGGAACCCACATGTGCAAAAATTTCTATAGCAACTCTTATTCTAGTGGCAAAGAATTGGAAACTGAAGAAATGCCTATCAATTGGGGAATGACTGAACAAAATGTGGTATAGGTATGTGATGGAATACTATTTATGTATAAGAAATCTTGAGTAAGTGGGATTTCAGAATAATCTGGAAACACTTACATGAACTAATGCTGAGTGAAATGAGCAGAACCAGGAGACCATCGTATACAAATTATCAGCAGCACTGTGGGATACAACTATGATAAACTTAGCTCCCCTCAATAATTCAATGAGCAAAGAATCTAAAAGACATGTGATGGAAAATATCATCCACATCCAGAGAAAAAACTATGGAGTCTGAATGCATATCAAAGAATGTTATTTTCATTTGTTAAAATTTACTTTGTGTTTTTCCTTTCTTATTGTTTTTCCCCCTTTTGTTCTGATTCTTCTTTCATAACATGACTAATATGAAAATATGTTAAACATGATTGTACAAGTACAAGCTATATCAGATTTCACCCTATTGTGGGGAAAGGGTATGGAAGGGAGAGAGGCAGAAAAATGTGGAATTCAAAGTCTTGCAAAAAATGAATGTTGAAAACTATCTTTACATATAATTGGAAAAATGAAATAATATAATATTTGACTACGCTTATACAACAAAAGTATCAATTCTTTCTCTAGATGCAAAGAGATCTTTCTTGATATGTTCTTTATAGTTAATTTAGATAGTTATAATAGTCAAAAATGACTCAAAGTCATTCTTAATAACATTACTGTTCAAATATGCAATATTCTCTTGGTTCTGCTCATTTTGCTCTTCACTATTTCATGCAAGTCCTTCCATGTTTTTCTAAGATCATTAAGCTCACCATTTCTTAAATTACAATAGTATTTTATTCCAATCATATACCACAACTTGTCATTCATTAAAAAAGAAATTTACATAATAATTTTCTGATACATTTTAAAAGATAGCAAGTTATACATAGTTGATTTGCAATTTTATGTGCAATCATCTTTTCATACTACTTTTTAGAAGCAAGCAAAAGAATGCTTGTTTTATTACATAAATTTAAAAATAAATAATTTTTAAAGTGTTACATGATACATGAGTTCTCTACTTTTTGCTTCCTTCTTTCTTTTCTTTCTTTTTCAATGGATGAAGGGACATAAGGAGAAAAAGAATTTCTTAAAAATTAGTCAGCAAGCACCTATACTTTAATTAGTGTTAGGAGTGCTCACATACAACACACCTGATTCTTTGCAGAGACCCCCAAAACACACTCTGCCCCATTTCTCTTGGTGGTCATGGAAGTTTGACATGCCATGGTTCTAATCCCTGTTCTTCCTTTCTTTAGCTCCTAGCTCAACGTTGGCCTTTTGAGCAGAATGAGTTCGGAGTCTTTCTCTGCAAGCTGTTCCCCTTCTTGCAGAAGGCCTCAGTTGGGATCACGGTCCTCAATCTCTGTGCTCTCAGTGTGGACAGGTATTGCATTTCCTTCCTTTCATTTTGAACTTGAGGAAATTTTTTTTATTTTTTTCTCAAAGATTCTTCCTGTTTATTCAGTCATTTCAATTGTGTCTTACTCTTCAGGACCTCAAATGAGGTTTTCTTTTCAAAGATATTGGAATGGGGCAGCTGGGTGGTACAGTGTATAGAGCACTGACCCTGGAGTTAGGAGGACTTAAGTTCAAATTTGTCCTCAGACACTTAATAATTACCTAGTTGTGTGATCTTGGGCAAGTTACTTAACCCCATTGCCTTGCAAAAAAAAAAAAAAAAAAAAAAAGATATTGGAGTGGTTTGCCATTTCCTTCTCTTCATTATGAACAGGATAAGGAAACTGAGACAAACAGGGTTAAATGACTTGCCTAGGGGCAGCTAGGTGGCGCAGTGGATAAAGCACCGGCCCTGGAGTCAGGAGTACCTGGGTTCAAATCCTGTCTCAAACACTTAATAATTACCTAGCTGTGTGGCCTTGGGCAAGCTACTTAACCCCATTTGCCTTGCAAAAAAAAAAAATAATTCTTAAGTTTTTAAATGACTTGCCTAGGGTCAGATGGCTTAAGTTGGATTTGAATTTTGGTCCTGACTCTAGGTCCAGCATTCTATCTAACCACCTGCTGATCATGGTGGATTAAGTGGCACCATTTTAGTTTTGAAAACTAGATTCCTGGAATAGCCTTGACAATAAACCAGAAGAAACCTAATTGTTCTGGAGTAAAAGAAAACATTAATTTATTTGTCATTATCTTTTATGACTGATTTCTATTCCTTCCTTCTATTCTGGCAGTCTCTGAGTTAGTTCAGTTCAACCAATTATGGTCATACCTAAAGGTGTGCTAGAGTTAGTTTAAATAATTTTATGAGAGTTGATTGGTAAATTTTCAGTTTCAAGATTTACAACTCAGAAATCAGCAAATGTAAATCAAGACTTGATTTGTTGTTTTGTTGATTGTCTTAGACTTTAAAAATGATGGAGAAAATTTTTAATAAAGCAAATTAAACTTAAAAATAGAATTCCTTTTTCCTAGATAGTCTGTTGTTAAACATTTACCAGTAGACAGTTACTGTGCCATTATTTAAAATTCTTCAGCAAAGCCATAGTATCCAAAGCAACTCATTCCTCCTGTTTTAATAAGCTGTATCCAGTCTCAAAAGAAACAGAAATATATATCTCTAATACCTATGCATGGCTTTAGTGAGAAATCACAGGAGCAAGATGAATAACCCCTGGTTAGTTTCTGAAAAATCCAGTACATGGTCTTCACTTTTCCAAAAGTAATTTCTCAAAGATGCCTGTCAAGAGCAGCTAGGTGGCCTAGTGGATAAAGCACTGGCCCTGAAATCAGGAGTGCTTGAGTTCAAATCCGACCTCAGACACTTAATAATTACCTAGTTGTGTGGCCTTGGGCAAGCCACTTAACCCCATTTGCCTTGCAAAAAACTAAAAAAAAAAAAAAAAAAAGATGCCTGTCAAAAATCTCCCTCACTTCTGAATTTTTCTAAAACTAATCAGTTTTAGATTGAGTTCCTTTACCTTTTGATCATACACAGTAAAAAATAAAAAAAGAAAATATCATAGTGTAAAAAATAGAAAACCAGCTCAGAGTATTCAGACCAAGTACATCATGTGCCATTTCAAACAGATTCTGACTGTATCATACCAATATGTTTCTCTATATGACTAAAATTTGCAGAAAAGTTGCTCATTGTGGCCACAGGGCACACTGAACTGAAGCAGTTCATGATTACCCAAGATGGACAGCTCATAGTGGAGAGTTTTGACAATAGATGATCCACTACAGAAGGGAAAGACAAACCATTCGAGTATATTTGCGAAGAAAACCCCAAAGAAAATATTTTTTAAAAAGTCAGAAGATATCCAATAAGCTACTGCCATGGAAACAATGAACATAGACCTGGACAGACCTTGAGAGATAATAGAGGATAGAAGGGTGTAACATGCTATAGTCATGAAGAGTCAGATTCAAATGAACAACCACAACAAAGCATAAAAAAATAAAGAAGGCAAAGAATTTTGAAATTGGTATAAGTGAGTATGGTACATTCAGATGTTGGGTCCAGCTCAATAAATGTCATGAGATTGCTTATGAAGTTGCTTGATGAATGACTTAGATTGAACTAAAATTTCAGAAAAATGTTAAATTATGCATTATACATGAATGTCACTTACTGATGTTTGACTAAAGCATGGCATAGTACTTTCCATATGCCAAATGTGGAATAAGTGCACTCCTCCTCATTGACCCCAAAAAGCTCTTACTATCTATGGAGAGAAAGCAAGTACTTTCCCAACACCCCCCATACCCAAAAACCCCAGTAAATTCAAAGTATATTTAAAATATCCATAGAATAAGTTGAAGGGGGGAAGTGGCACTATCAGCTAGAGCCAATCAGGTCTTATGCTTATGTTGGCATTTGAATTGCGTTTTGAAGAGAATTTGGGATTCTGACAGTTGAAGGCAAGGAGGGTGTGTGTTTTTTGGCAGGGGCAGCCTCTGCAATGTCCTGGAGATCAGAGATAGAATGTCATTTACAAGGATCAATAAGAATTTTGCTTCAGGGGGGAATTAGATTTGGTTCACATCATTATAAGCTCTGTTTGAGCACCAGACCATGCCACAAATTCTTGTAATCCTCTCAGCTCCCCCTTGTCCCAATGTCATAATGCTTAGGACAGTGCTCAAAACAGACCAGGAAACGCCTTAATCACAAACTCATATAAGTAAAAGTAAGTAATGAATTATAAAGGTCAGCTAGGTGGTTCAGTGCTTAAGTGTTAGACCTTAAGTCAAGAAAATTCATCTTGGTGAGTTCAAATCTGGTCTCAGACCATTACTAGCTCTGTGACCTTAAGCAAGTCACTTAATCCTGCTTACCTCAGTTCCTCAACTGAAAAAAAGGAAATGGTAAACCACTCCAGTATCTCAGTCAAACAACTCTCAAATGGGGTCACAAAGAGTCAGGCACAACTGAAAAGTAACTCAACAATAACAGCAATGAATTATCAAATGAGAAAGCTATCTCTAAAGTCCCAACCATGGAAGCAACGTGGTGTTTTCTTTGAATACCTGGACCTGGAGGTAGAAAGACCAGAATCCAAATCCTACTAGCCCATCTAACAATGGACCAGTCAGCTCATCTCCATGTGCCTCATTTTCTCGAACAGTAAAATAAGGATAATATTATCTCTCCACCTTAGCTCCTTGTTGTTTTAAGGCTCCAAAGTGATAATACAGATTGTTTCAAATGTCTTTGTGCAGCTAAATTTAAGCTAAAATGTCACTATTTTGGTGATGCCCTGAATATATAAAGTGTGTCTCAAACCTTAAAACTCTAAGTAAATGTCAGTTTTCATTATCATTCCAGCACTAGAAATTTCTATGAGTCTATTCCCTACAATTTCCCTGACTGCAGGCTAAGCAGAATAGTCACATGTTATTAATTAGGAGATTACTTCTAACTACCTGTGATATACAAAGAAAAAGAAACAAATCATTCTGCATATAAACATTTATCTAGAATCCATTCTATTGAAAAGTTGTTCTAATTTTATACAAATAAGTCAAATCATTTTCATATTTCAATCTTTCTGGAAAACAGTCTTAAGTAGGAGATTTTTTTCTTGAGTATCAAAGTTGATCACATTTTCTTCTCTGTTCCTTTAGGTTTCATTTTAATATTTCAACTAATACTGTAATAGCTCAGGGAGGTAGGTGGCACAGTGGATAGAACTCCAGACCTGAGTTCAAATCCAAACTTGGATACTAGGTATGTGTCACTGTGCAAGTCACCTAATCCTGCTTGCCTGTTTCTTCATCTGTAAAATGAGCTAGAGAAGGAAATAGCAAACCATTCCAGTGTCTTTGCCAAGAAAATGCCAAACTGGGTCATGAAAAGTAAAATACTACAAAAAAACAATTAAACAACAATTATAGTAGCTCATATTCATATAAAATTATGAGGTTTACAAATCACCTTACTCAAAATAACCCCAGTGAAACCAGAAATGTAAGTCTTATTTATTATCCCCATTTTTTCAGATGAAAAAACAAACTGGTACTCAGAGCTATGGAGTGATGTGAGTTGGAGAGAGTCTTAAACATTGGTCTTCTGGCTTCAGGCCCATTATGTGTTCTAGTATCTTAGGCATTCAACTCTAGGACTTAAAACCACGAGACACTATGCTGATATTTTTACTTTAAAGGCTTCCATACCACAGCAAGAATTATTATGAGTTAATTCCTAGAGATAAGATATCATCAACTCTGGATGTTTGTGTGGATAAATCTGATCTAAAAGAGTCTACCATTTTCCTGCAATGGATAAGTGGGGAAGCTTTGGGAATCTGCTGCAAATCCTTCTGTAGTTCGAGAAACACAAAAAACCCAAAGCTTTTAGCTTTACGAGCTAAAGTCAATTACTGCCTGTGAAAGGTCTTCAAGAAAGAATTTTACAGTATAGTATACTAGTCGCCTATGACATTTGTTATGTCCCAACTAGAGGACATAATGGAAATCTATAATGGGAAAAAAGTGAATACTACTAAGGGATGACGTAGAAATTGTATATAAATTCCAGATGTGAATTTTGTTGTTCTCAGCATTTGGGATCCTGGGCTTTAGACCTGGAAAGGACCTTGGAGGTCATCCAGTCAAAAGGTCTCATTTTACAGATTAAAAAAAAAAAACCACACATACTCTGAATTTGTAAATATACTGCATGACTAAGGGAAGGCATTTCTCATATATCTGAGATTGGTTTCTTGAGATCCAAGAAAAGGATCAGATTAGACTATGATCTCCTTACTACTCTAAATGCTATTTTTCCTATTAGACTGTGCTGAACAGAATGCTGAAAAATAAATGAAACTCAAATTTCAACTAGATTTTCAAGATCCCTGGTTTCCTCCAAGGCTCAATTCAGTTGCCATCTTTGCTAAAGGAAGGCTCTCCTTCTTGAAAGGAAGTCTTTCTGGCATTCAATCTGCTTCTTAAGGTTCCAAATCCTTCCCCAAATTACCTTGTATTTTCTTATCTTTGAAAATATTGTTTGCTTACAATAGAGTGTAAACTGTGAGTTCAGGGGCTGTTTCATCTTGTCTCTGGACTTTTACCTAAGTGTAATGCTTCACAAATAGGAGCAACTCAATATAAGCTTGTTGAATGAATGAATCATAATGGCTAGCATTTATATAGTGTTTTAAGGTTTGCAAAGGGCTTTATGAATATAATCTCATTTATCCTCACATAAACTAGAAATTGTTTGAGGCAAGAAACTGAACTCAGATCTTTCTTATTATTCATACTACAAGAGGTGAAGGTAGTAGATTTACATTATAAAAAAATTCTCAGCAAGAGTCTGTTCTTTATTATATATATATTCATATACATATATATATATAGTCTGTTTTGCATTATTTCTCAAATTAGTTTCTGTCTTAAGGAAGGGGGTAGGGTGGAAGGAAGAAAGGAAGAGAACTTAGGAGTCAAATTGTTTTAAAAGAATGTTGAAAATTCTTTTTTACATGTAATTGGGAAAAATATTGTTAAAGACATTAAAGGGAGTCATTTCTTAGCTCTTTTACCCATGAGATTATTATGTGCTTTGTGGATGAAATATTAATCAAATAAAATTACACATTTGATCACTTAAGCATTTAAAAATTAAAAATTCATTTATAGAAAGAACTTTGGAAAATACTAAGTGATCTTAGGAAAATGCTTTGTCATTATCTGTCATTCCTTACTGGCTTTATTAGTCAAAGGAATTTGTTGAATGCTAAAGAAGGATCCTTGAGAGGTAAACAAACTTTCCTCAGAAAAATGGACACAACAGCTCTTTGCTATAATTTAAACAATACTTAAAACACCAAGAAGTAGCATCATATAATAGAGAGAGATAGTAGAGATAGATTTTACTTAAATACTTCTGACATACTGGCTAGGCAACTCAATATTTCAGCATCTTGGGAAACTTTCTAAGACTAAATTGCAAAGCAAGTGCTAATATATATTGGTAAAGGGAATCTCCTTGTTGGAAATTTCCTAGATATCATAGATCTGGTCCAAAATAAATACCTTTAAAACATAAATGTTGATATGTTTCCTTTTAAACAAACATAGGTCAACAACCTCATTTAATAAATTTTCAAATGACTGAGCTCATCCCTGAAAAGCAGTCTGACTGATGATCCAAATTCCCATAAAATGCTGTCTGGTGAGGGAAGCTGACAAGATGCAGCTTCTCTAACTACTACTATTATATAATTAGGTATCCAGAAACATCCCCAGTGTTCAAAGAAATAGCTACCTTTTATGTGCTTCAAATGAAAAGGCTGATGTTACTTGCCCTTCTACTCATCACTTCACACATTGCTCATCAGTTCCTATGGGATCCCCAAAAATTCAGTCCTCTAAAACCAACAGGGCTCCCTCTTGTAATTCATGTGATAGAGTGAAGTTGTAAATAAAAAATCTAACTCCTAGACCTGGAGTTAAAAGAGCTGGTATCAAATCCTTGCTCCTGCATGTATCAGGGAAGGCACTTCTCGTCTCTGAGATTGGTTTCTTCCCCAATAAAAGGATCTGATTAGACTGAATGCTCTCTGAGACTCTTTATGACTCTAGAGTAACAATCAAACTCAGGATTTCCTTCTCCAGGATTCTTTCTCCCTACTTTCATTTCCCAAACTTTTCTAGGAAAGTGACCTACTGGGTTAATTTTTTTAAAGACTTAAAGATAAAAAATAGATTCAATGACCATGCACCCAGAGTAATCATGCCATATAAAATATGGAAAATATCTGTCTTTAGAAAGTTGGTGATGTGGACTTCTGAACATAAAAGGAAGGTGGAATATATCTATCTATACATATAATATACAAACACACACACACACACACACATATATATATACATATATATATATATATATATATATATATATATATACACACACATACACATACACATATACCCATCACTTAAAAAAGCAAAAGTATGGGTAGCAGGAGACAAAGTGGATAGAGCATCAGTCCTGGAGTCAAAAGGACCTGAGTTCAAATCAAACCTTAGACATTTACTAGCTACGTAACCCTGGGCAAGTAACTTAACCCCAATTCTCTCCAAAAAAAGAAAAGGAAAAGCATAAGGCTGGGTGACATAGTGCAAAGTACTAGTATTAGAGTCAGAGGACTAGGGTTCAAATCCCAGCTCTCATGCTTACTATCTATGTGATCCTTGTTGAGTCACTTAAGCTCAATGGATCTCAGTTTCCTCGCCTCAAAAACAAGAGGTTTGGACTACGTGTTCTATGAAGTCTCTTCTGTAAATCTAAAATCTTTTATTCTGGATTCTAAAGACATGAGTTCACAATCTAGCTTTCTGACATACTACTACTACTGCTACTGCTACTGCTGCTGCTGCTGCTGATGATGATGATGCTACTGCTAATTATATAGTGCTTTAAAGTTTTCCAAGTGCCTTACAAATGTTATCTGTTTTATCTTCACAATAATCCCAGGAGGTAGGTACTAATATTATTTTCATTTTACAGATGAGGAAACTGTGGCAGAAAGAAGTTAAGTGACTTGCCCAGGATGACATAACTAGTAAATATATAAGGCTGAATTTAAACTTAGGTCTTACTGACTTCAGGTCAAGTGAGCAACTTAGTTGCCTTGGTGAAGAATGATGCTCTTCTTGACTATAAAAGGAATGTCTAGTGGTCATCTAGGTGGTATAGTGTATAGAGCACTGACTCTAGAGTCAGGAGGACCTGAGTTCAAATTTGACCTCAGATTAGCTGTGTGACCTTGGACAAGTCACTTAATCCCTTTGCCCCATAAAAACCAATAAACAAAAAATAAAAAAAAATAAAAGGAGTCTGGAATAAAGGTCTGGAAAAAGAGAGGGTGAGGAAGGGAGGAAATAATGAATGACAGTATGATCATTTTGAGCCTCAGACATTTGTAGATCTTTATTCTATCTACTGTGCCATGTAGCTGCCTCATATTATCCACATGATTTGGAGCAAATTATTCCTTGGGTCCCAGTTTCATAAGAGGTTGTGCTCCCCAGTTCTAAATCCTAGCATCTTTAAGTAGCTCAATAGAATATGAATTCTCCAAGTCAGAACTGATTTGCAAAAATTGGAAAATATAGTTCTAAAAATGTGAATTAATAGTTAACTAGTCATTAAGAGAAATACAGGACTGATATATAGATAGTACTCACCTTACAAAAGTTCTACCCTTATCTCTATGTAAAGTGGTTTTTATGTAATGTGAATTTGCCCCACTCACCCACTTCACTTAACCTATATACCAAATGTATACACAAAATAATACCTGTAGACAAGTCATATTAAATACTGTACCATGATAATAAGAAGAATTATGAAATGAAAGAAAAAGTTAATGATAAAGTATGTACAGTACCCTTTGTCCCTACCCTTTGTCAGTTGGTGGTGCAACTATTTTTATGAATCTATAGAGAGACATTTGGACAGCAGCTCTATTTTTCCTCTTATCTCAATAGCAAGCAATATTATCCTCAACTAATATTTGAATTAGAACTTTGATCTCTTTCAAAATTCTTTCAGTAAATGAATTGTTATGCAAATTTGCCTCTTATTATCTTGTATGAGATAACAAAAATGCAAGTAAAAGACCCTTTTTCTTAGATCTTGGTGTCCCAAGAGCATAAGATCTATCTGATGTATCATCTACAACCAATTATACATAGTCCCTGGCAGTTATACCTCCTTCCTTCCTTCCATAATTCATATATGTTTCTCACACCATCTTTGAGTTAAGGAGAATCAAGGTGTCCTGGTGCGTGACCCAGGAAGAGAATAGAAGCAACTGCTCCACTCAGGTTTCTACTCTCTGCCTTGCCCTTCTTGCAAAGCTGCAAGTTACAGGTACAAAATTAATAAAAAGAGGAAAGTCAATAATAGCAGAAAGTAAAATAACAGCAGCTCTAGTGCTGGCTACCAGGGGAAAGTCTGGAAAATAGGAAATGGAGATTTGATCTGTACTTTTAAGATTTTCCTGATCTCCTATTTAAGTCATAAATATTAACTTTAAGTTATAACATTACACAGGAAATGGAAGTTGTGAGCATAATGGTAATGTTGAAAGAATACTCAACTTGGACTATAGAGACAGGTTCAAAATATATGGCTCCTTCTCTCCACATGTAATGTCATTTGTAAAATGGGGTTGCAGTCCAAAACACACCTCCTCAACATATGTTGATGGAGTAGCAAGGTTAGAGCAGTGGACAGAATTCTGGACCTTGAGTCAGTGAAATCTGAGTTCACACTCCTGTTTCAGACATTTATTAATGTGTGACTTTGGGCTAGGTACCTATCTAAGCCTCGGTTTTCTTATCTATAAATGAGATAATAATATCACCTACCTCCCAGGATAGTTGAGGAGCAAATAAGATAATAACTGTAACATTACTAACATGGTGCTTAGCATATAAGTGGGCAACTAGGTGGCACAGAGGCTAGAGCACCAGGCTTGCAGTCAGGAAGACCAGAGTTCAAATCTGCCCTCAGATACTTGTTAACCATGGAACTCCCTGTTTGCCTCAGTTTCTTTCTCTGTAAAGTGAGCTAAAGAAGGAAGAATCAAATCACTTTAGTATCTTTGCCAAAAAAAAACCCCAAATGACTCATGAATAGACAGGCACAACTTACCAACAACAAATTATTATTATTTTATTATTATTATTTCACAAAGCTGTTGTGAGGACCACACAAGTTACCACTTTGCAAACTTAAACAACTTGGATAAATTTTAGCAATTATTATTGTCTTTCCATTTTAGAATATAAACGCCTTCTGGGCAAAGACAATCTCACTTTCTTCCATTTTTCTCTCTAGTAAAATGTAATAAATAATTTTGCATTTCCTGCCTTCCAGGATTATTCTGAGGAAAGCACTTTGTAAACTCTAAAGTATGAACTGTTATTTTCCTAGTGCTGGAATAGTCTGGATGTATGTACAGTCTGAATGCATACTGTATAGCCTCTGCATGCAAGATACAGCTCTGCTAATCTACAATTAAAGTGACAAAGCTCTAGGCCAGCCCACTTGTCCAAGGATTGTTTGCATTTTTGAGGGTCCTGCTGTCCCATAGCTTTTCTGAGAAATTACATCTAGTGAAGAAAATGCAGCCTTACTTGGTAAAAGAGGAGACTCATTTGATATAATCCAAATAAGTGAATATGAAACACTGTGAATTTTAATGTATAACAAATCTTATGTCCCTTATTGATGAGAAGTTTTGAGAGAGACCAAAGAATGTCTCTCATTTGTGCTTGTACTCCTGTCAGTTCCAAAGACAGGACTCTAAATAATACTCCATAAAATATTAATTCATTTATTTGGCATTTACAGCCCTTCACAATCTGGCTCCTGACTATTCAATGTCTGAAAGTTGCACAAGATGACTAAATGCTTGTTAACTGATTGATTGGCAGACAGGTTTCACATTCTCTACCTTTATGTTTCATTCCAGCCAAACTGACCCCTTCCTGTTCCCTCAAACTTGGCATTCCATCTCCCACTTGTCCCCTGTGTTTGAAATGTTCTCTCTTCACCCCTGTTTGCTAGAATCTTTAGCTTTCTTTATGGTTCAACTCAAGTATCACATCCTAAAGGAGGTTTTTTTCTGTTCCCAAAAGTTGTCATTGCTCTCCCTAGATCTCCCTTTGAAATCATTTTGTCCATATTTTATACTTTATGTATCTGTGGGTATGTCCCCCACTGCACATCTCCCCAGGAGAATGCTTTTCTATATAGGGGAGGAACTCCTTAAGAATCCATGGAAAAATCACCTAGCTATGTGGCCTTGGGCAAGCCACTTAACCCCATTGCCTTGCAAAAAAAAACCCTTAAGAAAAAGAATCCATGGAAAAAATCATGTTTAAGAAATAACCAACTCTAACATGCTCTATTTTTATATAAAAGGCAGTAGGGGGGCGGCTAGGTGGCGTGGCCTTGGAGTCAGGAGTACCTGGGTTCAAATACAGCCTCAGACACTTAATAATTACCTAGCTGTGTGGCCTTGGGCAAGCCACTTAACCCCATTTGCCTTGAAAAAAAATTTTTTTTTAAAGGCAGTAGGGACTGGTAGATAGAGGATCAAATTCAAAGTCAAGAAAACTTGGTTCCAAGTGCTGCCTCCGACTTAAACTCACTTAGGATAGTGGATAAGTCATTTAACCTTTTAAAGCCAATGATACTACTCTGAAACCATAAATAATGAATAACTATCTATTGGTATTAGTAGAGTTTCCACACAAGGAAAAAAAACAAATAAAAAATCATTTTGTATTATTTTGTAAAATATCTCTACATATTCTAAGAGGGGAATGGAGGAAGAGATGGAAACAGTGAATTTTCTATTACAAAAACAATACAAATTTCAAATATAAAGTCATGAAAATGCCATGTCAAGCATTATACATTCTATTCTATAGAACCTTTCTCAAGAGTAAATCCCAAAGCACTTTTTATTTGACCTTCACACAAAACCAAAAGACATGCCATGCCTAAGATTAGAAGAACAACTTTTTCTGTATTTATTTTTTTTTGTTCTTGGGACTGAACTTTGAAATCTGAATATTGTAGTTTGAAGAACATTAAAGCAAAAAATAGTCTAAGCAACATAAGGTTACTTAATAAATGACCTTCAAAACATATATTCAAATTGTCCTTCTTCATGTCTGTTCAAGTCTGTCCTGGTTGAGGAATTGTGAGTTTCTAGAAATCAAGGAACAGATCTATTTTAAACCCTTTATTGAATACAGGGCCCTGTGTTCCAAGATAGGAAATGGCTTTTCTTGATTTACTCTGACAGCTAATTAGTTGGATATATAATTAATCATGAGTTTTTTATTCAGTTAGAGATGCACAAAGCAATCACTTTATCTCCTTTAATCCAGAAGGATCAGGGTTAAAATTCTACCAAAAACACTTGCTAGTTGTATGAACCTAAGCAAAGCATTTAATCTCTCCCTGCCACCATTTTCTCAACTGTAAAATAAGGATAACTATAGAATCAATGTCAAAGGGTTGTTGTGTAGACTAAATAGGATAATTTATATAAAGTGCTTTGCCAACCCCAAAGCCTGGTGTAAATGTCAACTACTGCTTTCATTGCTATTATCAGGATACCTACATAAACTCTAAAACTCCAAATCTTACTTTTTGAAGACCAGAAAATGGAGCAAATTGCCTTTGGAACTACTATTAGCAACTGCTACATCCACTTGTCTGCTTAAAATCTAGTCAGGCTGACAGATTTATTACTGCCTCCCTTAAATTTCCCTGAGATTTTGCTAGATAGCAAAGAATTTGACTTGACTTTATCTGCAGTTTCAAAAGGATTCTCTCTTCTTTCTTCCACTGGAGAAGAAAGATCAGTCTTGATACATGAAAGGAGGTCTGGAGTCAGGAAACTGGGGTCCATGTCCTGAGAATCTGTGTGATCTTGAACAGAGTTCACTCCTCTGGACTTCAGTTTCCTTCTCAGTGATTAAACTACAAGTGCCAGCATTATGCTAAGTGCTGGGGATACAAAGACTAAAACAAAACAGCTCCTGCCCTCAAGGAGCTTCTTTTTCATCCTAAGAAAGAACATGGAAACAGTTAGGTCAAGACAAAGGAATTTAGGAATGAAGGTGGGAAATGCTGTGATTTAGATTGTAAAATAACTGAGCTGGCTTTGATGACCCATCAGGTCCCTTCTAATTCTTAAACTATGGCCCCATGAATAGTTTGTTCAGTAGTTAAGAAAACCACATCGAATTTGTAGAGAAAACCTATAACAAAATCTCCAGTCAGAACCCATGCCTGCTGCTGCCTAGCACTTCCCTAATCTGGGTTTCTTTCTTCCACCTCAGAATTACAAATATAGCTCTCTTCAATAGAAGAGTCCTTAGAAATTTCTCTATCCTGGCTTGGATTTCCAGGGTACGGCACAGTCAGAGCAGTTGGTGTAATCAGGGTGTCTTCTTCCCAGTCTACAATTCCAGATGTCCATCGAATGGAGGAACAAGAGTCAGATTATTGATTCCTGGCCAATAGAAGGGAACACCTGCACAGACTCATTCATCAATGACTACAACAGGAAGACTGATTTTTTTTTATCATTCATTCTAACTCCTCTAATTAATCACAACGACCTTACCTAAATGAAACGTGGGAAGACAAATGGCCAGGAAATCAAAGAATCTCTGTGGAAAGAGCTCTCTGACAACTCATTTCCTCCTTACACACCTACACCTCATTTATGTATTCTACCTGACCCGCCCCCCCCACCAACTATTTTACTATGAACCACCTTCATCTCACTGAAGTTAGCTCAAGGAAGCTATCTGACTAAGCGAATAGCACATGGGGCGTGGATCCAGAAGACCTGAGCTCATATCCTGCCTCAGATACTAACTAGTCAGTTATACGACAGTGGACACATCTGTTAATCTGTCTCAATTTCCTCAACCATAAAAATGGAAATAATAAGCATTTAACTTACAGGGTTTTGGTGAGAATAATATGGGTAGAGCATTTTGCAAACCTTAAAGCACAATAAAAATGCTAGTACCTAATATTATTATCATTATCATTGACCCTGTGATAAACAATAGTTTGTGTCTTTTTGGCTTTTGCTAGTAACTTTAAGAGAAATATTTTGCACAACAAAATCTGACCAAATTAAGAAATTCACTCACTTAGTGACCTGAAAATTGAAAGACATTTTTAGGAAAAGGAAATCCTTGTTTCTTTTAAAAGATGTGTTTAAAGTTAATTGGCTGTTTAGACCTCATCTGGCAAGGTAGCAATACCTTGATGGATCTAGGGATCTGAAACTCAGCAACTTGATTCTTTCAATTTATCCTAATATGATGTGGGCCCTTTTTTTGCAGATTGATTAAAAGTTCCTTATTGGAATTGTTCAAACAGATGAGACTCAGACATATTAAAATTCTAAGGAAACCCTGATCCTTAGTTTCTGCTTCTCTTAATCATTTACACTATTTTATTTTGTAGAGTTTTGTTTGCCTTTCTAAATTATGACCTTAATTGTTCACAAGCATTAACAGTTTAAATATATAGAGTCAATCAGTAAGCATTTATTAAGAGCCAACTAGGTACAGTGCTAACCTCTGAGGATATCAAGAAAGAGATCCTCTTCTCAAAGGCCTCACAGCTTAATGGAGGACAGAAACAACATGCAAACAATTGTGTACAAACAAAATATAGACAGGAAGATATGAAATTACACAATGGGGGGGAAGGAACTAGCTTTTATACAGGATCAGGAAAATCAAAGAAGAATAAAAATAAAGTAGTATATGATGCTGTGAACTTTTGCACT
This sequence comes from Macrotis lagotis, assembly GCF_037893015.1. Lineage (NCBI taxonomy): Eukaryota > Metazoa > Chordata > Mammalia > Peramelemorphia > Peramelidae > Macrotis > Macrotis lagotis. The sequence continues at coordinate 121,297,159 of NC_133660.1, read as the reverse complement.
TCATTTTGGGGGGAAGGAGGAAATATACATTAATTTAACAAGGTATTTATCCTATTTTATTCTGCATTAAGTTACTCATTCAGAAGAGACAAAGAGAACATGGAACTGGAGGCAGAAGAGACCTGTTAAATTCTTCCTCTGCTACATCCTGGTGTAGATGACCAACAACAAATCACCTCTCTGACCCTATGTTTCTTCATCTATACAAAATGATGATAGAAATATTTAAAATATAATATTATTAGAAGGAATAAATATGATCATATAACTCTTTAAAACTTTATTGTTCCTGAAGGGAAGCTTTAGCTTTTAATAATCTTCAGCACCTGCTGAAGTCTCTGCATAAGGTGTGTTTAATTATGTTTGCTGAATAAGTGAATCCACCCAGATGTGACAAGGCACTGAAGAACTAATTCATAAAACCCAATTCAAAAACAGATTATTGAATCTGAATACTAATTTATTTCCAACATAAGAGCTAGCTGACTGGATAACCAGCATTGTATCAGTCATTTGCATTGACCACCACCTGCTGTTGGATAAGTCCACCAATAACAAATACCAAATTATAGCTTGCTTAATAAGCAAAGAATTAAATCAAAGTCTCTAAAAGATATTCTTAGATCTTTTTTATTATGCTCACTTCTATTTTAGGGATATTATTGTCTTTGTAACAAATATTGTCCAGTAGAATAAAATATACTGAAAAGTTCTTCACATTTCATCATCCTTTTATCAATTTCCATAGGTTTGAGAGTTTAAAGGGAATTTAGAAGACATGTAGTCCAATTTCCTCATTTTACAAATGGGGAAACTGAAGCCCTGACTGATAGTAATTAACCTAAGTTCTCACAAAGATTAACTAGAAAAGTTAGAATTTTTATCCAGGTGCCCTAACTGCTCTTTCTACTTAGCCAGGAATTGAGAAGTTGTCTTGTTCAAACTAGTCATTTTACAAGTAATGACAGTGAGACCAAGAGAAATAAAGAGACTAGGACACAGACCCAATAACATAGTCAGGATTTGAATCCAGCTCTCTGATTCCAGATTCTGACCTCTTCAATCAAACCACACTTTCTTGAAAACTCTTCTTCTTCTGGGCAGACATATTATCATCATCCTTGTAACTTTCCAAACCAAAACAGGTCCAGGTTGCCACCACTCTCTTTACTACATGATGCCAAGGATTATCTTAATGTTTGTTTTTGTACCCATAAGTTTTCTTGCAGTGTTTGATATATAATAAGAATTTAATTTCTTTCCATTTATTCACTTCAAAATTGCATTTTATTTCACGTTAATTATGTGAAAGATCATAGGATTTGGATCTAAAGAATATATAAGATATCCAGTCCAGTCCCTTCATATCACAGAAAAAAATGGCAATTTTGAAAGGAGATGCTTCCAACAGGATAGCACCTTTATTGAGGTTCATCCTTATCTTCCAGTCCTTTTTTTCCCATATTATTCCTCCTCACTTACTCTGTTCCAACCAAATCAGACTACTTGTTGTCCCCTTTATGTAATATTCCATTTCCAACCTCCCTGACTTTGTTCAGACTATCTCTTATACATTAAATGTTCTCCTACATCCCCTCAGTGCTTAAGTGCCATCTCCTACAGGATGCCTTTCCTGATTACCCAATTGTTAACATCCCACTAAATTATTTTATATTTACTTATCTGTGTACATGTTGAATCCTCCCCTAAAACATGCAATCTTCATCAGAACAAAAACTAATTTTTTGCCTCTGTAACCCTAATACCTATCATATAGTAGGACATGTAAGACACCCAATAGACAATAAATTCTTATTAAATTGAATTGAATTTTATAGTTATTCAGCCAAAATTATATACTGTTTCCAAGGATGGGCTGCTTTTGCAAATCTTATCTCAATCATTTAGACTGGTTTCACATGTATTTCTATTATTTTACCTAACCCCCCAAGATCTAATAGTTGTTTTTTTCACCTTTTTATTTTAGGTACAGAGCAGTTGCCTCCTGGAGTAGAGTTCAGGGAATTGGAATTCCCTTGATCACTGCAATAGAAATTGTGTCCATCTGGATTCTGTCCTTTGTCTTGGCTATTCCCGAAGCCATTGGTTTCGTCATGGTACCCTTTGAGTACAGAGGCAAAGAACACAAAACCTGCATGCTCAACCCCACAAATTCATTCATGGAGGTACTCAATAGCTGCATCATTTAATTTGGAACTGTTCTTTTCTAATTAAGCTTTGACTGTGTAGGCACTTGGGTTGTAGTGATGACTGAAAAATGTCTAGAGCAGGGCAATCAAAATGGTGAAAGTTCTTGAAGTTAAAGTAAATAAGGCTCAGTTGGAATTTAAAGAAAAAAAAGGACCTTGGACCAGAGAAGAGAATTCTTAGAAGGGATGTGATAGCTATATTCAAAAAGCTGTCATAGGGAAGACAGATTAGACTTTGTTCTGCTTGGCCCCAGAGGGCAGAGCTAAGAGCAATGAGTTCAAATTGCAGAAGGGTAAATTTAAAATTAATGTAAGAAAACTTCCCAGCAATTAGGGCCAAACAAAATTAAATGAGCCATATTGGGAAGTGAATTGGTTTCTCTTCCTTGGAAAGAAAAGGCTGGATAGCCACATAGTGAGGGTGTTGTATAAAGGATTCTTATAGATAGGAGTCAGACTAGATGACCAATGATGCCTTAGAACACTAAAAATTCTATTATTTTGGGGTACTTGTGTGATTCTAGGATCTGTGAATAATTCAGGGACTGTAAATCAGAAGTTGTCAACTTAGTAAGAAAATGAGTGAAATGTCATCTTTTAGCAGTTTTGTAAATAAGCAGGTTTATTTTATGTCATAGAAGATAGAGAGGAGAAAAGACTTGGGTTTAAACCTCTCCTCTGACACTCCTCGATTTGTGTGACCCTAGACAAAATATTTAATCTCTTGCCCAAGGCAACTCAAACAATAAACTGTGAAGAAACCTACATTGCTTAAGGAAATTTTCTTACCTGGGAGTTCTCTCTATGATTAGAATCACAAGTCTAATACATAGCAGTCTGTAAACAAAACTTAATTTGCTAATTTTTTTTCACTTAGTTATACCAAATAGTTCTGCATTGTACTGATGATCTCCAGACAAATTTACTAGATGGAGAAATTTACTACTCGTTATTATGTGAGAGAGAGCCTAGAAGAGTGGCTAGAGAAAAACTTGAGTTCAAATCTAATTTCTGAAATATCCTGATTGTGTGACTCTGGTCAAGTCATTTAATCATCCATGTCTCAGGCATCTCTTTAAGACTGTAAATTGCAAAATAGTTGTGGTACAGTGGATAGAACTCTGAGTTTAGATACAAGAAGGCCTGAATTCAAATCTCACCTCATTCAATCTTTGTTTGTCTCAGTTTCCTCGATTGTAAATGAGAATAATAATAATAATAGCATTTCTCTCCCAGGGTTGTTATAAGGAAAAACTGAAATATTTTTTAAAAAACCTGAGCACAGTGTCTGGAACATAGTAGATAATAAATGATTGTTTTATTCCCCCCCCCAAAAAATTATAGCTGTATCTATAAAATTATATATGTCATTAAAATATAACATGAAATATGGTAGTTGTCATGATACAATGGAAAGAATACTAGTATTGTTGTTAGTAGACCTGGATTTAAATCTCAACTGTACTGTTTACTTGCCTTAATATGAACTTAGAAGAGTTCTCTAACTTTCCTGGGCTTCAAGGTCTGTAAAATAAGGAGGAAAAGGTCTAAATGATCTTTCAGATACCTTTCAGCTCTAAATCTATAAGCCAATAATCTGTCAGACTCACAAATAAGATTACAATTTTCACATAGCTTGAGAAAATCCACATTCCTCCATCACATTTTTTTAATTCAGCAAAGTCCATAAGATTTATATACAAAATAATCTATCTTCACATATGGTCACATAACAACACAACTTAACTTAATATAAACCTTTTATTTTTTTAATTCCAAATTTTTAAACATGCTCAACTACAAAAAGTTCACTTCATTCAACCAGAGAGTACAAGTGCACCTGAAAATTTGTTTGAAATACACATTCTCTATGAAAACAAATTCCATATGGAACTAAGAAGGGAAACCAAAGGAATAACTATTTTTTTAAAAAAATCAGTATTATTTACTGCTTCAATGTAAACTTCCTGCTATGGAAATTCCAAAATTCAGTCATTCCCAGACAGGTCAAGATATGTTTCCATATCTTGGAAAGTTCTCAAAATTAGTGGTTTTACAAGTGATTTATTATTCAGTTTGTAAATCTTTTTTTTAGTAAAATACAATTCACAGGAGCTGCCGAACAAGCTTTCTGAAAACTAAAATCTTCTGTTGTTCTCAACTAATTTTCATGTCAAATCTTCTTCCAACTTCAAAGGACTTATGATTTCATTAATGTGGGGAACCTTTTCACTTTTCACCATTACATACTATACTCCACAAGGGAGTTTAACAATCAGCCTTTAGGTTTAATCTGCCTTATTAACATTTTCTCCATCACCTTTTAAATTCAAAACAATCAATAAAATCAAGCCCTGATACGTGGCACATGATGATTTCCAAGGTATACATGTTCACTCTAAAAATTTAACACTTTCTTGTGTTACGAACTGGCTCAAGAATAATCCTGCCTCAGTGCTTTAGGTGATAGCCTCCAAGAGGTACTATGACTCCCCCCATCCATTATCTATCTAGTGATAGATAAATGAGAGGAATATGATCCATGAAAGGTAAAAAGTTGGTAGTTACTGTCTGGCCAATGTGAGCAAATAACTTGAAATTTTTAGTCCAAAAGTTTTACATTTTCAATTCAATTATCTATATAAATTATCTTTTCAGTTAAATAATTTTCTGTATAATCAATCATTTGATGAGTGATGTAAAGTTGACCTAAAAAGGGTAGCCATGCTAATTCAGACTTTCTCTTAATTCCTAGCAGAAATGAATGGGAATAGAACACTCAGATTATAATTGAATAAAATTTAGTACTAAAATTTAGTAATATTAAGTTGTTGGTTAATATATTAGTGCTGAAAATAAAGTAGAACAAGTTGTCTAGGAAGTAAAGTGAAAACAAAAGCAAAAAGCCAAGAATCACCTGCTCAGAAATTGATAAACCTAAGGAGACTGGATATAATTTAGAAATTGGAGAAGTTTCTATTGGGTAAATACCCCAGTGGAAATTGGCATTTACATCCTCAATGTTACTACAGTATTCCATTAAGAATGGTGTCCCTAAAAGAAATCACTTGCGATCAGAAATACCATTGGTTTAATTACAGTAAATCAATTTGGAAAATATGAGACAAACTAAATGAAGCAGTAATATGTCTTCATTTTGGAAAGTGGGTAAAAATAAACATTCACCTTGCTGAACTTGGATCCAACATGTCCATGTTACAAAAGCCCAAAGACTTGACAACTGACCATGGGGATTATAACCTTAAAAATAAACAAGGGAAAGTGAGTATGACTTTGTCTCTATATGAATTACCTATTGATTATTAGGAAGGAAAATTTGTCTTCTGAATTTATTACATTTGAACCACTTTCTATTTGGATAATTATAAAACCTATCCAATTATTTGAAAGAGTTACTTAACCTAAGACTTCATTGTCCCCACATAAATTATTAAATCAAAACATAATAAATCCCATGTATATATTATATTATTATATTCATTATAATTATATATTATATTCATTAAGATGAATATATTTTATTCATTAAAATGAAACCCATAGAATATTAAAGTTCATAGAAAACAGAGACATCTAATCCAACTCCCCCTTTTTTTAATTTAAATTTAATCATTAAGTTTATCATTAAATTTAATCATAATTGAGGCCTATAGAGGTTAAATGAATTGACTGGAATCATATAGCTAGAGGGAGAATCCAGGACCCAGATCCAGACAGAACCTCCAATTCCAAATTCAGCAAGAAATTCTTAGATAGCATGACAAAATTGACCTCATACAAATACTTTATTAATTGATATTCAGTAACTGTCATTGATGAATATAAGGAATTAAAGTATGCAAATACTTCTCAGAACTAATCTTTTCTAAATGTAAGGAGTCTTTTCCTATTCAATGTTTTTTTTCTTGCTTCTGGAAGAAAACTTAAAAGCAAATTCAACTATAATAACTGTACTCTAGAGGTTTCTATATAGCAATCCCAGAGTTGCTCAAAGGGACTATTCTCCAAGAAACTTAGAGGAAAAAAAAAAGTCTTTTTCTATCTATCCTTCATGGAAACAAAGAAGAGGAAATACTGTAGTCAGTGGAGGAAAACAGATTCAGCTTATGAGCAGTATTTTCAATCTGAATTTGTATTTGAGAAATACTCTGCCTTTGTTTTGCATAATGCCAATGTGTCAGTTTAGTTCTAAAATAGCATGTCAGAACTCTCTCAGTAAGCTGAATTCTTCCCCGAGAAATATTTTCTCTTGAAGAAAAAAAGAATTAGTACTAATAGTGTCTTCTCATTTTTTTATCCTCAGGGTTATTATGGTAATAAGAGATCAACATATATTAATTACCTAATATGGAAAGAATCATAGAATGAGTAGAGGACAAGAGACCATCCAGACCAACATATACCTGAATAAGGATCCTCTTCATTGGCATCTGATCTTTGCTTGGAGGTCTCAAGGGAATCTTCTCCTTCCTGAAGCAGCCCACCTCATTTCTTCATAGCTCTAATTGCTGATGGCATGGGGAGGAATTCCTTATATCAAGCTTTAATTTACTTCCACCAGTTGTTTCTAGTTCTGTCTTCTAGAATCAAACAAATCAATTTGAATCCCTCTTCCATATGGTAGCTCTTCAGTTCTGGAAAACAACTAAGTCTTGACTTCCACAGGTTAAATCTGAAGACTCCAACTTATCAATAGTCTTCCTAAAATGTGATACCCAGAATTGAATGCTTTAATCTAGATGTAGATGGACAAGGGTTGAGAATAGCAAGAGTAAAATTTCTGAATTCTATGTCTCTTAATTCCATCAAAGTTAATTTTAGCCCTCTTGGTTACCATATCAGAAAGATTAGAAAAGAACAGTCATGGTATTCATGGAACCTATAAATTAATAGAAAGAAAAAATGCACAGATGCTTGGCTATACTACTTTGGAACTTCTCTGACTTCTCCACCCTGCCCCAGAAAATTCACTTTTGATATTAACCTCATCACCCTGCAAGATGTGTGTCAGTTGTTTTTACTGAATTATTTTTCTTAATTATAAGAGAGGGCAGGTTGAGGGGAGAAGGAGGAGATTCGGAAATGATTATGTTGCAAAAACAAAACATATCAATGAAAACTTCCTTTTCATTTTTAGTTTTTTTGAAGACTTTTAAGTGAAAGGAGACCCATTATCTCCTGAGAAAGTGGTAGAGATGACCCTATTAGGGAAATTTCCTAAGATGTTGTGGTTGTTGATCAGTCATGCCTGACTCTCTGTGATCTCATTTGGAGCTTTCTTGGCAAGTATACCAGAAGCAATTTTTCATTTCCTTCTTCAGCTCATTCTACAAATGAGAAAAACAAAGCAGACAAAATTGTCACTTGCCTAGGATCACATATTAGTGACTGAAGTAAAATTCAAACTCACAAAAGTGAGTCTTTTTGACTCCAGACCAGGCACCCCACTGCACTAGCCTCAATAGTCCAACTTAAACTACCCTTTGCTTCTCTGATTAGAGGATGGGATCATGAACTCAGAACCTTCAATTAATTAGGCAGTTCAACTCAGACATCTCATTTCTCACCTAGCTATACTACTTTGGAACTTTATCATGCTTCCCCAGTTGGGTATCTCCCCTCCCTTATCAGCATCTTTTTCTGTACTGACTTCTATTAAAATGTAAGTTCCTTGAAGGCAGGAAATATCTTTGGTTTTTTTTTCATATTTGTATCCACAGGGCCTGTCACGTACTTAATAAATACTTGTTGTTTGAGATAACCATAATTTGCAGCATACATTTTAATTTACAATGATAAGTACCTTAGAGAAGTTTAAAACTATAAATTCTCAAGGATAAAGTCCTATCTTACTGAGAGGGAAGGAAAATGTCATTAAGAAGTCACATTTTAAAAGATATTCAGAAGTGACTGTAATGTAAAAACAAAAGGCATCAATAAAACTTTATTTAAAAAAATTTTAAGACTTCTAATTGAATGGAAATCAACCATCAGTAGATGGGGGGAAGGGAAGGCATTCCAGATTTAAGGAGCAGTGTGAGTAAAGGAAGAGTAGTGGGGTGATGTAGTGTGTCTTTAGTGGGGCAAATGGAGTTCAATTTAGAATAGTCCATGGTGATTAATAAGAAATAACTCAAAAGGCAGATGACATAGGAGTTTGAAATTTATTCAGAAATCATTAGGGAGCTACTAAAGATTTAGGAGTTAAAGTTAAATGATAACATATAGCATCTCCAGTTATTACAATCTTGTGTTCAAATATCAAAATCCAAGATGTCCTAATAATGAGAGGGCAAGTCTGTGACCTGATTGCAAAAATTATTCTCTAAGGAGTGGCCTTCAATCTGTGGCCCTACCACAATCAAATAGAGTGTTAAGGGTGATGAAATCTTGCAGGATAATGAGATTATGCTAAAGAGTTATAAGGGACAGATTACAATTACATCTCTTTTTTAATTCTCTTGTTCCCCTTCTTCCTGCTATTAGTTATCCCCCTTAGATTGTATCTAGGTTATGTATTAGATGTTATGTGTGCCATATTTTAAGGAGGATATGAATAATAAACTGAAATGTGATCAGAAAACTGTAGCCCTTATGGTGAAATCATGCCATATGAGCATCAGTTGAAGGAACAGTGTATTTTTAGCCTTTAGAAGATTGGTGAAAAGCATTTTATCTGTCTTCAAGTAGTTAAAGACCTAGCATGTTGAAGAGTAAATAGATTTTCACTGTTTGCTTCCAGTGGGCAAATATGATAAAAGTTTCTAGAAGACAAATTTATTTGATTTAAGGGAAATTTCCCTAACAGAGTTATCTCTCTCACTAAATAGGTTTCTTCAGGAGATAGTGGGTCTCCTTTCACTTACAAGTCTTCAAAAAAACCTAAAAATGAAAAATTAGCTTCCATTGATATGTTTTGTTTTTATAACATAATCATTTCTGAATCTCCTCTTTCTCCCCTCAATCTTCCTTCTCTTGTAATTAAGAAAAAATAATTCAGTAAAACCAACTGATATACTGAGTCATCTAATCCACAAGCATTTATTAATTATCCATTGGGTTCTAAAAACTGTGCTAATGCCTTGGAATAAAAAGAAAAGTTAAAAACAAGGTCCTTGTTTTCAAGGAGCTCAAATTCAATCAGTAAATTAGATTTTTAAGTTCCTTGAGTGCAGAGACATCTTTGGTCCTCCCACCACCACCCCTTTGTATCTGCCACATTTAGCACAATGCCTAGCTTAATAAATGTTTATGGATTGGTTACTGATTGGGAAATCTGGGTGACCACTTGAGTATATTTTAAAGGAGATTCTTGCTTAGATGTGGGTTAGAGTAGTTGATCTCTGAGGTCCCTTCAAATTCTAAGATTCTGTGTTGCCTTTTTCCTAATCTTTTTTCTCATCTCTTATACTCTCTTTTTACCTTCTTCTCTGCCAACAAGCTAGGCCTGCCATTCCCTATTCCCATCCCACTCCTCACACTTTATTTATTTTAACTATGCTGGCAATACTCCCATAAAAAGAGTTTTTGACCCTTACTCTGGAGACATGAAGTAGTTTTTTTTCATCCTAAAACTAGTAAGCCTGCTTCCCAAAAATCACAGGATCAATATCCAGCTCTACACAGTTGGCAAAAAGACAGTGGACACTGAGAAAAATCCAGTACTGATAACCCTCACATATCTGGAAGTAGAGATAACAAAATAAGGAGATCTCTCTGAGGTGTGGGTTTTTTTTTATTTTTGTAATTACAAAGGTAAAAGGTTGTACAGAAAAAAGAAATAAAAGATGTCAAAGAAATCCATAAATGAAAAGGATGGTCTAGTCACATGACAAGCATGAGGCATAGATTTTGTTGATTATTTACTCACTCCTCTGGTATCATCATGCTGTTGGGAGAACAAAGGAAGCGAGCTCAGAACATTGGGCAGATCTGCTATGGTGAATTTACAAAGGTTACGTGCTAGAGTCACACAGAATGGATAAGTATTGATAGGTTGTGATCAGCAAAATTGGAGAGAATACTAACATCAGTAAGATCATAGCTTTATTAGAGTCTGTAATTTTTGTTTTGAAAGACATAGCTTAAACTTGAGTTCCTTGAGACTTTACCATTGTGATAGAGAATACAATGCTCAAGCAATCTCTCCTTCCACAATAATCTTGTGTTTACTCATCTTTTTACTTGTTTTTATTGCTAAAGAGAATAGAAATTCCTCAAAGGTTTTGATTTTATATATATCTTTGGTCAAGCTCAATGTCTCACCCATAGAAGGCACCCAGTCAATTCTTGCTCATAGAACCACAGGATCACAAAGTTTTAAGGAACCTTTGAAATCAAGTTCAATACATTTTACAGATGAAGAAATTGAGAAGATGAAGTGATCAGCATGTGGCAACCTAGGAACTAATTGGTAGAAAGAGGATTAGAATTTAGGTCCTCTCAGTCTTTGCATTGTATTATATGGTTAAATTTACATAGAATGAAATACTTCCAAGGAAGCATTTACATAAATAGCTCTAAATCAGTTGATTCTTTGTAATTTTGTATAAAAATTTTACTACTCAGTAACTATAAATGGAAGTAGTGTAAATTCTGCCTAGCAGATCTCTTATTATTTGCATTATAATCAGAAATTACCCCAGTCTTCAGAGACTAGTCCCTCATTGTTTTTACTATGGAAAAAGATGCCACAGTGTGGGGTAGGTCCTTGCTAAATAAATAATCTGGAAAGAAATGATGGGAAAGAAGGGGATGGGAAAGAAGGGGTTTCTGTCCATCTCAGATTAAACATTTGGAGGCAGGAAGTCATTGAAAATCAAAGTTTTCATTTTTAAAAATAAATAGTTCAGAACAATCCTTGGATTAGCGAGTTAGTATGATCACTTCCCAACCCAGCAGGAAAATAAAGTTCAGTGCTTCTTTAGAGATGGTATTCTCTTCAAATGACTTCCAGGTGGTAGGCATTTTTTTAAAAAGAGTAAAAAAAAGTTATTGATGGTTCTAATTTTCCAGCAATGAGGTCACATAGCACACATACCAGGCAAGGGGTTAACTGCCTATGAAACCAAAGTTCTCACATCAACCATTCATCAGCTTCACGCAATCCATTAAGAACTCTCCAGCCCAGGGGACTGAAGTAAACCAGCATCAATAAAATTCACTTGGAATTTATTAAGTGCCTTGCCTATGCTGGATACTTGCTAGGACCTAAAAATACAAAGACCGAAACAAAATAGTCCCTGCCCTCAAAGAGTCTGTGCTCCACTATAGTTGTGAATGAGTGAAGAAATAATAATTGACATTTATGTAAGATTTGCAAAACACTTAACCTGGCGCTTGAGCCTCACTATAACCTTGTAAGGTAAATATCCCCAATTAAGAGATTAAAGAAAACTAAAATTTAGAGGAGTAAAGTGATTTGCTCATGGTCACATAGTTAAAAAGAGCCAGAATAAAGATGTGAACATAGGACTTTCAGACTGTACGTTCAGCTCATAACTACCTCGAAATACTGCTTCTTATCATAAGAGCTGGTATATTTAGAGAGCACACTTGTCATATGCTACACAACATAGCTAGGACTGCATGTTTCAAAATACAGATTAATTTTTACCAGAGGTCATTGACCAAAAGTATTCAATTGAAACCAACTTTTTTTTTAATTTAAAGTATTTTCTTAAAAATTCATGATTTCATCCATGAGCTACTTCAACAACTGGTATAAATTACAGTCCCTTTACATTTCTTGAATTGCTGTGGCTAAAAAAATAATTAATCATTTAGTGGTTAATCTCCCAGGGTTGAGTTCCTGTGTACTTGGCAAGCTGATCCTTGGACAACTCCCATATTGTCTATCACTAGGACCCATACTTGAAGCCCTTCAACCGGGAAGCATTGGCTAAAACTAGCATTCCATTGAGAGAACTTTCAAGAATCCAGGGTCACCTCTATAGTATTATGGAATTAGCCTATGTGAAGTTTAAAAGTCTAAATGTTTATATGCTAGTAAAAGGGTAAGATAATTTTCCAAGGTGTTGACTTAGGAATTGACTTTCTGCTCCTTTGTCATCACTGAATTATTACAACTAGAGCAGGGATACAAACTTTTCTCTATTTATAAGGACTCTGCTGCTGCAGCCTTATCATTAGCATATTTCAGGGGTATTTTGCACTTAATTTGCATGATTATTCTTCTCTTCTTCCCCCCCTCCTTTATTTACAGTTTTACCGAGATGCAAAAGACTGGTGGCTCTTCGGTTTCTATTTCTGCGTACCATTAGCCTGTACTGCCATATTTTATACCCTAATGACTTGTGAGATGCTCAACAGAAGAAATGGAAGTTTGAGAATTGCACTCAGCGAGCACCTTAAGCAGGTAATAATTATAATAATGATTTGCATTTATACAGTACAGTACAGTACAAATGTCATCCCATTTGAGGCAAAAAGAAAAGAGAACCCAAAACTTGGCAGTAGAGTTCCTTCTTGAGCAGGATACTTTGAAATACTTCATTGTCCAAGTAGAGTTAAATGTAATATCGACATAGCCCTATTATGTCAAAACCCACAAGATCATTACCATCAAATTACAAATGTCGAATGATCTAAGGAAAAGATGACTTAGTCATATATTAAGAGAGGACATTGGTATCTTTACAATGTAAAGATATTAGAGAGCTTCCCACCATAATGGATGGATTCCCTTTGGTAAATTTTTGGTAGGATATGGTTGTAGATTCTTGAATAGTGTTTTGTTGTTTTAAAAGCATTTTCACATATGGTATATCATTAGCACTGAACTTAAAGTTAGGAGACTCCTGAGTCAGAATCTCAGTTCCAGCCAGCTAATGTGACCCTAGAGCAAAGAGAGAGGCATCATAATAACAACATCAGATTCTTTTCACAGAACAGGGGTTTGTGGGTAAGGTCTACTATATGCAACCCAAGAGAATTTTATCAGGGTATATTTAACCTCTTTGGTGGACCTCATTTCCCTCTTCTATAAAATGAAGGGTTTAGACTATTCAGAAATACTAGTCTCTTTGCTGTCTCATCAACAACACACTTCATTTTCCAACTCTGGGCAAGTCCCCAACATGGAATGCGCTTCATCCTCATCACCTCCTGACTTCCCTGGCTTTCTTCAAATCCAGGCTAAAATTCCATCTTAGGAAGCCTTTCCCAATCCCTCTTTTAAAACATTCTATCATCTTTCACTAGAATTATTATTTATTATTAATTATTATACTAGAATTATTATCTGTTAACATTTCTGTTTATCCTATCTATGTTGTTTGTACATATTTGTTTTCTTTTCACTATATCTCCAATGCTTATCACAGGGCCTAGCACAAAATAGGTACTTCATAATTGCTTACTAACTAATGAGCTTTAAATTTCCAATCCTAAATTACATATCATTTAAATCTCTGAGAACTTTCATTAAAAATTTAAGATCATAAAAAGGGGAAAAATTAAGATCACAATATTTATCTCCACCACCCTACCTCTCTCACTGGTTGCTTTGAAGAAAGTGTTTTATAATTTTTTAAGGCACTATTTTTTTAATTTATTTTTTACCCTTAATTGAAACTCCCACTCCCAGTAAAGAAATTGTCTAGACTAAAGTTGTTTGGCAACTCTTTTGCATCTCTGGAACTTAGAGAGTTGTCTGAGATACCTCAGTTTAAGAGATTAAGAGAATTGACATGAGTCATACAGTCAATATGTGTTCCAGATCTGAAAACTTATAAATGTGATTACTTTTTTAATGTGGCATGGAAAACAATGAAGAATGATAATTTTTCTTTTTCTGATTAACATACATTTTATTTTCTCTCCTAATAGGGAGGGAGGAAATGGTAAAGAAACAAAATCTTTTTAAGAATTTATCCCAGTCTCTATTTAGACAGCTAGGTGGCTTAGTTGTTAGTGTCCAGCCTAAAGTCAGGAAAATTAATCTTCCCAAGTTCAAATCTGACCTCAGACACTTACTAGCCATATGACCCAGATCAAGTCACTTAACCCTGTTTGCCTCAATTTCCTTATCTGAAAAAATGGTAAACTTCTCTAGTCTCTTTGCCAAGGAAACCCCAAATAGCATACCAACTGAACAATAGAAAACTAAGACTTACAGAGGCTAATGTCACACCATGAGTTACTGGTAGTGGTGGTGGGAAAAACTCATTTTACATAAAAGAAAACTGATGTCCAGTGAGAGTCAGTAACTAATTCCTCCAACATTGAAAGTTTTCTATTGAATAATCCATTGAATTGAATTGAACTGAACTGAACTAAACTGAATCCATAGATAGGAAATGATCTATTGCATTGTAATTCTTCATCTTTTCTGACACCTAGCAAACACTCATACCAGTTGACCTACCCTCAGACAAAACAATCCTTTTATAAAGCAGCACAAGTAATACATAAGATCTTCTTTCTGCAAGAGATACCTCTGTTCTGTTGTGTTCTACTTGAAACCACTGTTTTTCCATATTTCAGTTTAACTGGTAACTCTAGAAGATCAAATAAGTACTGACTGGGTGGAGAGGCGGCAATCTTTACTGACTCTCCTGAAAACCTTTTGTGTGGTTGTACTAGTCATGTGGGCTTATTATAGGCTTCCTATACTTAATACTAGGTGGTTAGGGGCAAGACAGTGTTATGCCTCCAATCCCCATTTCAATCACTTGTCTCTTGATGTTAGCTAATCCCAGTTACAGACACTGCAGTTTACATGGCTAGCTCAATTTCTAAATGTATATACTCTTAAAAAAAATAAACACTATATTCCCCAGTTAATGGCCAAAGAAAAATCACAACCTGTGATTTTGCTAATCCAATATAGACTTTGAAGTGCCTAGACCTTCAAAGCCAATCCAATCCACACTGGCTTCTCTGCTTCATACAATAGTCCTGTATCTAAAATGTTCAATGGTTGCTGATTTGGGGCTTCAATTGCCTCATTCATAAAATGAACGGTTAAATTTTGAGGGTCCTTCAAGCCACAGATTGTGTGTGGTGGTACAGTCCTTTCAATTACAACCTACTGCTTGAATCCCAAATATTATGGTTATAGTTATCCTGCATCTCCAACTTCCTTTCAGATATCTTGAACTGGATGTCCACTCAACATGTCCAAAATTAAACTCATTATCTTTTCCCTTAAAACCTCCCTACCTCTTGCCTTCCCTGTTATTGTAGAGGGCAACACCACCATCCCAGTGCCTCAGGCTCACAAAGGAGAGCTCCTCATTCTCTCAACCCTCCCATATCCAATCTATGGCCAAGACCCATCAATTTCATCTTCACAACAACTCTCAAATATACTTCCTTCTCTCCTCTGCCACCATTAGTGATATCAGCCACCATTTCTCCTGAACTACAATCCATCTTCCATTCAGTCTCTAAAGTGATTTTCCTAAAGTGCAGATCCAACCATGTCACTCCTTTACTCAATAAACTACAGTGTCTCCCTATTGCCTCCAGAGTCAAATTCAAAAGCCAGTAGGACACTCAAAACCTTTCAGAACTCAACACATTTCCAGTCTTCTTACGTCTTACTCACTAATGTGAACTCTCTTATACAATGACACTGGCCTCTTGGATGTTGCATCAACAAGGCTATCCCATGACTCTAGGTGTTGTCTCTACCTTTCTCCCAAGTCTGGAATGTTCTCTCTCCTCATGTCTACTTACTTGCTTTTTTGGCTGTCTTCATTTCCCTTCATTGACAAAGTGACATAAAAATAACAATAATAATAACAATAACAATAATAATAATAAAAACTAACTGACACTTATATAACACTGTAAGGTTTGCAAGATGCTTGCATCATTTGAGGTTCACTATTATAGAGATGATTCTCTAGCCCACAGTCACATCTGTGAACCCAGGGCCTCTCTGACTCCAAGACTCTATTCACTATTCTTTTTTTATTAGAAAGAATCATTAGATCATAGATTTAGAACTAAAATAGACCTTGAGAGGCTTCTGGTCCAATTTCTTTATTTTACAAATAAGGAACCTAAAGACAAGTAAAATTAAGTGACTTTCTTAGCTTAAGTCACCCAATGTCCATTGACTCAAACCCAGAATTCTGTCTCCTGCATCATGTTGCTTAAAATCAGTCCTAACCAAAAGAGTTCTAATTGCTGGTTTTCAGAATGTGATGTCAGAAGAAGAGGTAACCTTTATTTCTTCATCCCACCCTCACCCTGTGCACCATACTATTAGATGGCTAGCATAATTTATTTATATACAGTTGTTACCCTGAGTTAGTTAGAGGCCCTTGTCAGGAGATAAAATAGTCTTTTGCCTGCATATTACTAAGAAAAACTTTATACATTTTACAGCTTTCATTCTATTGCTCTAGCTCTCCTGACCTTTCTCACCTCTTGTCCTTTTCTACCTCATGACTGGAAGGCTGCCCACTCCACCCAAAAAAACCCCACACTATAACATCTACGTTGTAGTGATTGTAGAGAACAAATGATGAACCATACACCTTCCTCCTTCCTATTGACTGAGAAGTGAGGGACTACTGAACAAACCATTGAATTATCAAAAAACATCTTCAGGCATTTAACTATATTTTCTTTGTCACAAAGTGAAGAGTGCAGTGGAATGGAGTTTTCAATTCTGACCATTAGCAGGACAAAGAAAGAATAATTATGACATAAAAACAAAAATCATTACTTTTTTCTTAAATCACCAAAAAGGTTATCTAGAATATTGATTAATATTTAGATTCTTTAAGAGGCTTTTGGAAGACAGTTTACTTAATCTTTTGCAGGGACAGGTATTTTTCTCATGGTTATCACTACCACTATGATACTATTTCTCAATGTGAGCATAATTTTTTCTGTATTTTTTCCTCTTTAGCGCCGTGAAGTGGCAAAAACAGTCTTCTGTTTGGTTGTGATTTTTGCTCTTTGCTGGTTTCCTCTTCATCTGAGCCGTATCTTGAAGAAGACTGTGTACAATGAGAAGGACATGAACCGGTGTGAATTGCTTAGGTATTATTCATGCTATTTACCTATTGCCTCATTTAAAATGAGCAAAATGAAATTCTGTTTGTTTTGGTTTTGGTTTTGGTTTTTGGGGGTTTTTTGATTTTGTTTTTGCAAGGTAATGGGGTTAAGTACAAAATGAAGTTCTGAAAGCTAACCTAGAAGGAAATTAGGGCTTCCCCTAAAAACTCTATTCCGTACATGTTAATGGTCCTTTTGGGTCTCCACTCTCTACTCTAAGGCCCCCATTGTTTAACTGATCACTTGGGAGATTGGGAAAGGGAGGACCTACCTAAAGAAATAGTATATTACCAGTCATAAGAATAGAATTATAGAGAGGTTAAGTATTTTGCTCATAGTCAAATAAAGGTAACTCTGGAGTTGGAGATTGTAGCTCAGACCCCCAGACTCCAAATCTACTCTTTCCTCTACAACGGGCAAGGAGTTGAAAAAGGATACTTTCTTTCCTCAATGTCTATAATCTTCCTGCTATTATGTTTAAGAAAGTTGTTCAAACTATGTAGCAGTTTTTGTGGTCAGAAAAAAAAAAAGAAAGAAAAAACCCTTATGAACCGGAGACTACTATCCTTTAAAGATAATAGTATATGGGAAAGGTTTGTTGGAAATGGCTTCTGGGCAGGAAGAATGCTTACTTCAGGAATATGTTGTCATTAACAGGTGAAAAAATAATGTATGTTCTAATTATTCTACTTTATTTTCTTTTGCTCTAGTTTCTTACTGCTTATGGATTACATCAGCATTAACTTGGCAACTATGAATT
This sequence comes from Macrotis lagotis, assembly GCF_037893015.1. Taxonomy (NCBI): domain Eukaryota; kingdom Metazoa; phylum Chordata; class Mammalia; order Peramelemorphia; family Peramelidae; genus Macrotis; species Macrotis lagotis. The sequence continues at coordinate 121,279,129 of NC_133660.1, read as the reverse complement.
CATGTATAAACCCAATCGCCCTATATTTTGTCAGCAAAAAATTTAAAAACTGTTTCCAGGTAAGAGTTCTTTAGTAACTGATAGTAAGAAAAATAGAAAACCGGTAATAATAGCTTCTATTATGTAGCACATTGTTATAATTGATTTTTATGATTAATACTAATAATAATAGCTAATAAATAATACTTTATGGTCTGAAAAGCACTTTACTAATATTGTCTCATTTTATCCTCACAACAATCCTGTCAGGTAGGTAGTATTATTATCCCCATTTTTCAGATAAGGATACTGAAGAAGAGAGAGATTAAGGGACTTATCCAGTCACAAAGCTAATAAGTCTCTGAGGCAGGATTTGAACTCAAGATTCCTCTCACCTCAGATCCAATGCTGTATCTATGAAATCTAATTGTCTAGAATATGGGAAATAAGTAGCAGACCTTGCCAAAATTAGCCTTTAAAAGTAACTATCATTCTGGAATAATTGTAAAGAAATTAGACAAGATGATATTTAAAATATCAAACTTTTATTAAAGCATCTTTGTGCTAGGCACTATGCTAAAATTGCTCTTCCTGAGCTTATATCTTCCTAGAAAGGGAAGGGAGGTTAGAGGAGAATACAGTGTGTACACAAATAACTAAATACAAATCATATACAATATAATATAATTTCAAGAAGGAAAGTACTAATAACTGATTGTATCAAGAGAAAGACTTCTACTAAGAGGGGATACCTGAACTTTACCTTTGTCCAAGTCAGGAGGACCTGAGTTCAACTCCAGCCTCAAATATTTAATAATGACCTAACTGTGTGGTCTTGGGCAAGCCACTTAACCCCATTACCTTGCAAAAAAATCCCCCCAAAACAATAATAATAATAAAAAAAGAATGTTGTTGAAGGTTTCTCCAAAGCAGTAGTGAGGAGGGAATGCATACCAGATGGGATACATGCTGTAATCAAAGACAAGGAGGCAGTAAAATTTCAAATATATTGCAGAGTGCCTATAGAGTCAGAAACTAGAAAGTTAACTCCTCTAAGAAGGTGTTATAAACAACCATAATACAAGGGGTTAACATTAAAATGAAAGGTTATTTTTATTACCTGCCAACTGATTACTCCACTTAAAAGAAATAAAATAATAAAGTAAAACATCAGGAAATGTATGTCTTACCTCAGTGTACCAGCTTCCATTTTAACCTTCCAGAGCTCTAAACACCTATATTACACCAATTTCCATGACAACACAGTTCATATCAGTGGTTTGATATATTCAAGGAAGCTAATTGTGAATATTTATTGGCTCCTTAAACTAAGAGAGAAGAAAGAGTTTCCTCCAACTCTCAAAACTATGGTTTTGATTCAGTAGGTCTTCATGAAGGGAATATCAACAGCAAATCCACTGAAGTGGTTTGGCTCTCCATCCATTACAAGTAGATACACACACACACAATGAGATCATCTGCAGATAGTTCAGCTTAATTAAATTAGCATAGTTTTAGTATGAAAGTATGGTAATTAATCTAGCAGCCCATAATATAAAATTTTACTTGTTAGTCTATCAGCTGAATCTTTAGAGTTGGGGCTCAAATAGTGAAATATTTATAATAGTCATAAAACTGTCCATTAACCAGGAACATTAATGGCTAGACAAATGCTAATTATTTAATCCTGGGGAGACTGGGAGTCGGAGGATGGCTCACTTTGTTGATCTGTTGATCTAAAGGCCATTTTATTCTTTTAAAATCCTGTGAATGTTTTATTCATGTAAATTCCCTGAATACTGTTTATTCCCATCTTTATCCAAGCTCACCAGTAGATCCCTCCCTTTTGTAGCAAAGCATACAATTGCTGTTGCTCAGTCATTTCAGTTGTATTCACTCTTTGTGATGGCATTTAGAGTTTTTTTGGCAAAGATACTGGAGTAGTTTGTCATTTCATTCTCCTGCTCATTTTACAGAGGAGGAAACTGAGGCAAGGAGGGTGAAGTGACTTTCCCAGACTCTAAAGCCAGATTTGAATTCTAAAAGATTAGTCTTCCTGACCCCAGAATCAGCACCCTATTCATTGCTCCACCCAGCAGCCCCTAAAATACTACCAAAACAAATTGGTACACTGATGTTGTCAGACAGTATGTTCCTCACCCTTTGACTAGTTCTCTTAACTCTCTTCAAAAAGGAGAGAGGTAATGAACCAGCAGCAGTCCACTGATGTCATAATTAGAGTGTAATTATCTCTTTTTTGTTTTTTGTTTTTAAAGGCTACTTTAGGCACAGTTAGATGGTGAAGTGGATATACACCACCAGTCCTGTAGTAAGGAGGACTTGAGTTCAAATGCTCCATCAGACATATGAAACTAGTTAGCTCAGTGACCCTAAAACAAGTCACTTTTAACCCCCATTGCCTCACAAAAAAAGTTACATCACAAGAGAAGAGAAACAAAAAGTAGAACTTACTTGCCCATACTTTGTGACTATTTAGTCAATCTTCTCTCAATAAACTACAAGGTCTTCCTTTGTTCTTTGCAGAGGGGAAAGGATTGAGGAGGAGACTGAGTAACTGTTGACAATGTAAAGGATTGCTTTTTATTTTATTATTATTAAATACATACTGGTGTTGGTGGCAAAAGCCCCAGATTATTGAGTTTTGGGGGAAAATTAACTGATAGAATTATATCTTTTCAACATTTTTTCTCTTTTCCAGTCATGCCTCTGCTGTTGCTGCTATCAGTCTAAAAGCCTCATGACCTCAGTACCTATGAATGGAACAAGTATTCAGTGGAAAACCCATGAACAAAACCACCACAATAACACAGACAGGAGCAGCCACAAGGACAGCATAAACTGATGCCCAGAACCCTAATAATGCCTCTAGCTTTATGAAGAAAGAAAGACTGATCCCCACAGATGTTTTGCCAGAAGTTTACCAATTTTCGCATTCTTCCCTGCCCCTTCCCCTGAAAAATACACTTGGGAATTGCCATCAAGTAAATTGGTTATGTCTTTTAAGTCTAGTGAAGCTGACTGCTTTCAAATGACTTGACATTTTTTCAGAGATGACATTCAGCAGTGTTGGGGGAACCTGGAAAGAACTAACTCTAAAAGAGTTCTTAGCCCCCGGGGATGCATCTGCTACATTTGCAGGAAGTAAGAGTCTTCCCCATATATGACTGGCATACAGTGCACCTTCTGGCTGAGGCCTGTTGAAAAATGGAATGTTGGGGAGGGTCACAGGAAGAAGAATGTTGGACAATAGAGTGCATCTTCTGCCTCTTGAGTGTTGAAATTTGTTTTTCTTATGAAACACAGTATGGGTTTAAGCCACCTTTGTTTTAAATGTCATTCCACACCAGTATTCTTTATTATTATTATGTACCTTAGTAGCATAGTCACAATCATTTGCTCTTGTTCTACACATATTTTGCAAAGAAAGCAGTAGGTTTAGTGAACAGTCAAAGGGTAAGGTTTCTCTAAGCAGTGATGACTTTATAAAAATGTAGGTCTTAAAAGCAGCTTAAATTTAGGTACTTAAAACTCAAATTGAAAGCTCCAGAAGGTACAATGGTGTGCTATTAATAATAATTGACATTTACTTAGTGCTTTGAATTTGCGAAGACCTTTATGAATGTTGCTTCATTTGAGCTCCAGAATAGCCCCAAGGAGGTAGCTACTACAGATAGAATTGTCCTCATTTTATAGATGAGGAAATTGAGTCTCAGAGAAGTAACTTGCTCAGAATTACAGTACTAGGTAATATCAGAAGCAAACTTTGAACCCAGGTCTTCCTGTCTCTCAATCTAGTGTTCTATCAGATTGTAACTCTAAGTATTATTCTTAGAATTTTTAAAGAAACTTATTGAGGGAGGGGGGATTTTAGTTGTCCCTAATAAACTAAGGGCACACTGAAATTCATAATAAATTCCCAAATCATACTTCAACTTCATTTTGACTAAATCTGGGAGTTACTTTTAGATTCAGCAGTCATTATACATAATGACTTTCTTCAGGGGTATCTATTTCTCTTATAAAATGAAGAGAATGTACTAAGAAGTAAAAGACAAAGCACTTAAATTATTTTTGAAATTTTTGGTAACTGTCAGACAAGATGAAATGCAAGGAGATATGGAATTCAAAGTCTAAGCAAATAATCCCATTTTCACTGGAGGTGTTTTGGTTTGGGTTTTGGTTTTAATTAGTAGTCCATCCTCTAGCAGCACTACTTTTACTACATCTGGATGTATGCCTTAACTTTCAGTGATTTTTTCAAAAATGGCTAAGTCCTCAGTCACTGAATGATCCATGTCCATCATTAGATAGACTATGTTTCAGCGCCTCTTCTCTCTACTACAGAAAACTGCTGGGAGGATCATGGGGTCCAACCATGCCAGGTTGAAGTGAAGTCATCATAAGTCCCACATTGGACTTCTTCATGTCCTAGGTCCAAAGCACTAGCATTCTTCACTTTAACCTGCTCACAAGGTCACCATTTCAAAGTGCCTCCAGTGATTATTCTGGATAACTTCCCAGATGTTTACAGTCTGTGCACAGCAGAGAGCCTTCAAGTGTACATAGAAACACCTTTGTAAATTTCTTTGCAAAATTTTTTGAGATTAAATGTACATGATGTGTCTTTGTGTGTATACATATGTGTGCATATAGTTGTGTACTAAAGCATAACCTTATAGTATTGTTCAAGAGTAGTTCCCCCTAGTGGATCCTGAACAAAATCTTGGGGAACAATTAACCTGGATTATTACTTCTACATCAGAAGTCTCTTTGTTCCCAAAGGTAGTGACCATGCATATTACTGGGGAAGATTCAATACACTGAACAAATGACTGACTGAGCTGTACAAGGACAATACAACAAGATGATTATTTTTAATCTAGTTTTTTTTTTGGATGAAGTAACATATTGGGTTGTGTCACCTCTTGTGTTACAGTTATGGGAACGTATTTTCTTATAATAATTCCCTGCTGCCACACCCCCCCCATCCGATGCTGAGAGGCAGCTAATGGAGAGTCTTAGAGTCAGGAAAATCTGGTTCAAGTATTATCTCTAATACATCATGGTTTTGTGACCAATCACTTAATTGTCCAGTTTTCAGAATTTCTCTATAACTGTATGTCATAGACTAATTGATACAATTTGCAACAGTAGAGGAAATTTTCACACAGACATTCCCTGTCCTGATGAGGTCATCTGAGCCAGAAAAAAATGGACAATACATTCATGAGGATGCCAAGTAGTACTAGAAGAAGTGCCAGTAATCCTGCTTTGCTGACACAGAGCTAAACTCATTTATGGTGCTGCATTTGACACAATCCCAAACCACACCCTCCCCTTAAAAACTTATCCTAGGATCTGCCATTGAAACTGAGAGAGCAGAAAACTCTGTTTATTCAAGTGTTACCCCTGGCATATTCCCTTCATTTATTGGTAAGCACATAAAGTAACATATGAATATAACATATAGTATTACAAGAATTTTGTTTAGACAATCATAATTGTAAAAACATACATGGTCTCTTGAGTATGAATGAAATGTATTTTATAAATCTAGAACGTCATACATTTCTGGCATCAAATAGTAACTGCATGAGCTTTAACGTGTAGGTTGTTGATAAGCTGAGTAAGAGATAATTAATCTTTTGAGGAGCCTAATTTCCACAGTATTTATTATATCTGTACAGCAAGGTGACTCCTTATAGAAATGAGCCAGATACCAAGGTCCCATAATGGAAGTGGCCCAGAAATGTAAAATAAAGCAGATATTCTTACAAGCATTTTTGGTATTCTGATGATTATTCCTATTTTATTCTCTATAGAAAAAAATTCTGCCTTCTATTCTCTCCCCTTACCAATCATTTTTATATACACACATAGCTGCCAAATAATTTTCCTAAAACACAAGTCTGTGTCACTCTTCTACTATATAAGTTTCAGTGGCTCCATAATGCTTCTAGGAAAGAAATGTAAACTCCTCCACTTGGTCACTTAAAGCCTTTCATAGTATGGCTATGGTTCCATCTTTGAAGATTTCTTTCCCACATTATACCCCTTAACACTCTATGCTCCATCCAAACTGATCTACTTGGTGTTTCCCAAATCAGGATTCCAGTTCCTTCCTCTGACTTTATCATTCCAGCAAGAAGAAATCCAACTGAAAAGGAACAAGGAGGTCCTAATGAGGGAGGGCCAGAGAACTGACAGAGTCAAGGCAGAGTCAGTCACATCATAAATTAGAACAAGCTTCTATGATTATTAGTGGCTCTGTGTGTCTGGAGCTCTGTGAGCTACAGCTGATTCTCTGGAGAAATCAATACTACCCATCTGTGTTTCTATTTATTCATTGTCTTTGTATCTCCCTACACTTAGTAGGGGCTCAACAATTACTCATGGATTGGTCTATGGTCAAGATTTTTAGAAAATTACGCTATTGTTGCCTAGAATGGAAAAGATTTCTATACTAAATTATAGTTCCTGCCTCCAATGCAGCAAATATTTAAAAAAATACAACAGATATAATATTCTCCCAGTATAGATAAAGAATCACAAGGATTCTTAAAGAACCAAAATCTGGTATAACCCAAAGTTAATGGAATGATGATTAATGGGTATAAGACTGAAGCATAGCTAACCATTCAAGTTAATGAATGATATAGCTTATTCTCCATCTCCTGACACTGAGGCTTTGTATTGGGTATGCCCTTTGCTTTACCTCTTCTTTTTTTTTTACAAATAATGTTTTTTATACATTAATAAAATATTCTTGTTTAAGAGTAAACAAAATACCCCCTCTCCCCAAAAAATATAGACTCATTTGAGCGATAAATTAAAGGGGAGAGAAAAAAATTAAAATTAGAAAAATAATAGTAATAATTCTGGTATGGCCAGGTGGCACAATGGAAGGAGCACCAGCCCTGGAGCTAGGAGCACCTGAGCCCATATCCGGCCCCGTACACCCAACAATCACCCAGTCGTGTGACATGCAAGCCACCCAAACCCCACTGCCCTGGAAAAACCAAAAAAAAAAAAAAGAAAGAAAAAAAGAGACCCAAAATAAAATAAAATAGTAATAATAGTAGAGGTAGCTGGGTGGCAGACAGAGCATTGGCCCTTGAGCCAGGAGCACCTGGGTCCAAATCCAGCCTCAGACACCCAAGGATCACCCTGCTATGCGGCTCCAGGCAGGCCACCCAGTCCCATTTGCCCTGCACCCCCCCCAAATAATAATAATAATAATAAAAAATGTGCTTCAGTCTTTGTTCCAACACCAACAACTCTATCGTGGGTGGATCACATTCTTTATGGTAAATCCATAGCAAAAGTTACTTCCATAGTTTTCCACCGTTGCCATTGCTGGTCACAACACCCTCCTTTTGTATTTCTCCACTACCATGTACTATATTTTCTCTCTCCTTTCACTCTGACTCTGCTGTAGGGTAGCTGAGTGGTGCAGCAGACAGATCCCTGGTCCTAGGGCAAAGAGGCCCCGAGCCCCCACACCACCCCTTAGGCCCAGCATCTACCTGGCCCTATGGTCCCAGACAGGCCTTCCAATCCCAGCCCCTTGCAAGAAGTAAAAAAGAAAATGTGTTATATCTGACCACTCTCCCCCCATGGTCCATCCTCTCCTCCATCACTCACATCCCCCCCTTCCCCCATCCCCCCTCCTTCTTACTCCAGATGGCTATACCCCATTGAGTATATATATGCTGTTTCCTCTCCTAGCCACCTCTGATGAGAGTGAAGATTCCCTCATTCCCCCTTGCCTTCCCCCATTCCATATCATTGCAATAGCTCATTGTAATAAAGAAAAATCTTATATGAAATATCTTGGCCTATTCCCCCTCTCCTTTTTCTTTCTCCCATTACATTTCCCTTTTTTTCTATTGACTCCATTTTTACACCAGATTTTATCTTCAAATTCAGCTTTCTCCTATGCTTCAACTATAAAAGCTCCTTCTACCTGCTCTATTAACTGAGAAGGTTCATATGAGTATTATCAGTGTCATTTTTCTATGCAGGAATACATGCAGTTCATCATCATTAAGTCCCTCATATTTTCCCCTTCTCTTCCAATCTCTATGCTTCACCTGAGTCCTGTATCTAAAGATTAAACCTTCTGTTCAGCTGTGGCCATTCCAACAGGAACATTTGAAATTCCCCTGGTTCATTGAAAGTCCATCTTTTTCCCTGAAAGAGGACATTCAGTTTTGCTGGGTAGTTGATTCTCAGTTGTATTCTAAGCTCTTTTGCCTTCTGGTATAATATATTCCAAGCCCTACGAGCTTTTAATGTAGTTGCTGCTAAGTCCTGTGTGATCCTGACTGCAGCTCCATGATATTTGAATTGTGTCATTCTGGCTGCTTGTAATATTTTCTCTTTGACTTGGGAGTTCTGGAACTTGGCTATAATATTCCTGGGGGTTGGTTTTTTGGGATCTCCTTCTCAGGGGGGATCGGTGGATTCTCTCCATTTCTATTTTGCCCTCTGCTTCTAGGATATCAGGGCAATTTTCCTGTAGTAATTCTTTGAAAAATGATGTCAAGGCTCTTTTCCTGATCATGACTTTCAAATTATCTTTCCTAAATCTGTTTTCCATATCAGTCGTTTTTTCAGTGAGATGTTTCACATTTTCTTCTAATTTTTCATTTTTTTTGGTTTTGAAGTAATGAGTCCTGATGTCTCATAAATTCATCAGTCTCCCTGAGTTCTATTCTTTGTCTGAAGGATTTGTTTTCCTCAGAGAGTTTTCTTATCTCTTTTTCCATCTGGCCAATTTTGCTTTTTAAAGCATTCTTCCCCTCAATAACTTTTTTGAACCATTTTATCCATTTGACATAAGCTGGTTTTTAGCATGCTGTTTTCTTCAGCATTTTTTTGGATTTCCTTGACTAGGTTGCTGACTTCATTTTCATGTTTTTCCTCCATCTCTCTCCTTTCTTTTCCCAGTTTTTCTTCCAACTCCCTCATTTGATTTTCAAAGTCTTTTTTGAGTTCTGTCATAGTCTGATCCCAATTTCTGTTTTTCTTGGAGTCTTTAGATGTAGGAGCTTGTGCTTCCTCATATTCAGACTGAGTATATTGATCCTTCTTGGGATCATAGATAATGTATTTCTCAATGGTGTTCCTCTTTTTTCTCTGCTTGCTTATTTTCCCAGCCTAAGCCTGTTTTGGGGTGCTTCCTGAGCTTTTGGGACACTCCCACAAGGTTCTCAGTGTGTGAGGTTCTGTCCTCCCTCCTGGTCTGTGAATGACCATATGTGCCCCACTCTGCTATGGGGTTAAGGTGGCGGGGGCCCATGCTGTTCTGTGGGGGGGCCTAGACTGCGATCAGGATCTGAATATGTTCAGAGCCCCAGAGTCTTGTTCCAGGGACAGAGGACAGAGCTGGGCAGTCTCTCTATCTTCACTACCCTCCCTCAGCTCAATGGGCTCATGTCCTGGGGGCTCCTGATTACCAGCTCTGCCTGCTTCTGTTTCCTGGATCTGGAATGCAGTGGCCATGCTGCTGGCTGTATGTCCTGAGGGCTGGACTTCACGAGCTCCTCTGGCAGAGGTCTCCTGGCTGTTCCCCCAATTTGTTCCTGGTGCTCCCCAGGGTGTAGCTCAGGAAACCCCCCCCCCTGCTGTGAGCCAGGCTCCCAGCACCCTGGGGCTGCCTCAGGGAGGCTGAAGTTCTTTTGCTCTGGCGGGCCACCCCTCTGGCTTGCCGCCCCTCCAACCCTGGGGAGCAGAGCCTTTCTTCTCTTTTCCAGGTTACCTTGAGTAGGAGAACTGCCTCAATGGGTCCCTCTTTGGGTTCTGTCTCTTGAAAATTTAAAGTCCTTAGTTTCAAAGATTTATGAGAGAGCGCCTAAGACACTATCTGCTCTTGTTGCCATCTTGGCTCGGCCCCGCCCCCCCCAGTATCTTTTCAAAAAAATATTTTTTTGCAAGGCAATGAGGTTAACTTGCCCAGAGTCACACAGCTAGGTAATTATTAAGTGTCTGAAGTCAAATTTGAACTCAGGTCCTCCTGACTCCAGAGCTGGTGTTCTATCCACTGTACCACCTAACTGCCCCTATTCCAGTATCTTTGCCAAGAAAATCCCAAAAGGATTCATGAAGAGTGAGATACAACTGAAATGATTGAACAACAATAAAATGCCATTACCCCATGGATGTTACTCAGCTTTCCTTCCTGAAGCCAACTACACCTTGACTGTCAGCTTCAAAGGTTAGTTAGTTCCTTTTGAATCTCTAGAGGGCTCTCTTCTTCACTGAGAGAGGTCAATATCCTTGACATTATTTTCTACCTCAAGTTCTTTGTGTATGTCTTCTTTGTTACCTGGTAAATAGGATGCGTCTATTGTAAGGCTTCATGGAGAAGGAGGAAGAAGGTGGAGAGTAGCAGGGAATTCTCTCTGTGTTACCTCTTCTACTGAGATTTCTTGTTTCTTTCAAAGCTCAGCTAAAGTGAAGTCACCTTACATGAAGTCTTTACTGTTCTCTCCCCTATTATAGGTGATTTTGTGTAAACTTATAAATATAGATGATGCTTCCTCTGGTAGAACATAAGTTCCTTGAAGACAGGGAGTGTTTCAGCCTTGTCTTTGTATCCCAGGTGAATAGCACAGGGCCTGATATACTGTAGATACTTGCTGATTGATGGAAGCCAGAGAGTAGTAATAAGTCATTTTGTATTGAGGTGATCAGCAAAGACTTCCAAGAGGATACAGGATCAGATCCCTGTTATGATGATCCTAGAAGTCCCAAGTAACCATTCCATTCCCTTTTTGTGGACAATGAGGATAACTCAGTTTTAAAGTAAAATTCCTTAGAATGTTAAATTTGCTTTAATGGTGATAGTCAAGCTGAAGAAAGAAAATAAGAGATCTCCCAAATCAGAATGCCAAGGAATACCCAGGCTTCCACAGGTCAATTTTTTCACATGAGCCCTATATAGATATCAAATTCAGTTTGTCCAAAGCCAAACTCATCATCTTCCCATCAAAATCTGCACCTCCTCCCAACTTCCCTATATCTTTTGAGGGCATTATCATTCTTCTAAGGTTTGCAGCCTTGAAGTTATCCCTAATTTCTTTTCCTTTATCAACATCCATTTCCAATCAGATGCCAATACTTAGTAATTCTATCTCTACAACATACTCTGAATCCACCATCACTACCACCACCCTTTATAATTATCTTGGGGTCAGCACTCCTAGTTGGGGTTTTTAATATCCATACAATCTGGCAAAAATCAATCCTAATATTAACTATATATTAATATATAAGTATCTCTCTCTGCATTTTGAATCCATTGCTATCAGGAAGTCAGAAGGATATTTCATCTTTATTCTTTTGGACTCATAATTTATCATTCTTTTACTCAGAATCTAAAGTCTTTCAAAGTTGTTGCTTTTTTCTATAATGTTGATATCATGATATAAAGTATTTTCCTAGTATCATTTCATAAAACTCTTTCTTCTTAATCTTCCTCTCATGTTCTTCTCTCAAATATTTAAGATTGCTTTGCTTATTATTTATTATGATTCCCTTGCTATTAAACCTCCCTTACTTGTTTATCCCCCATTCCTTACTATTCTTTTGAATGTATGTGGAAGAGGTGAGTAATTATATTTAATCTTCCACTAACCAATTCAGATAAAAGTGAAGTTTATAGAATGCTATTCCACCCACCCATGGTTATATACTCTTCATCTTATAAACTTCAATTATGCAATAGTGGTTTCCCTTCCTTTCTTCCTTTATTTCTCTTCAATATAAACTCATCTTTTTTTTGTCTTATGAGATCATTAAAAGAGAACAAAACAGTCCATGAACTGGCTTTCATTTTAACTTTTCTCTAGGTTGCTTAAAGATTTTAGAGTTCTGTGAAGACATTTATTTCTTATCCTCCAAAAATATGTAAACAATTTGTCCCCACATATACCCTTTCAATTATACAGACAAACGTGTATCCTTCTCTTGGTTCTCAAATTTCAATTTCCAAATACCTACTCAGTTCTGATCTCATCAGAAATCTTCTGTTTCATTAAAGATCCATTTTTCCCAAGTAAGATTACATTAAGTTTTGCCAAATAGGTTATTCCTGGTTGTGAATCTACCCTTCTTTACACTGGCAATTGCTAAGGCTAGCATAATTTTTATTGTGGTTCCTTCTTTTGGCTGCTTGGAGTAATTTTTCTTTGACTCTGGGGTTTAGGTCTGATATTCCTAGGAAATTTCATTTAGGATTTTTCATCCTAAGGGTGAATGATTGATTGTTTCTATTTTCAATTCCTTATTTTCACTGCTTCTAGGAGTTGTGGGCAATTTTCATTTATACTTTCCTGAAATATGGTGCCCAGATTTTTTTATCATAATTTTTCAAAGAACACAGTAATTTCTAGATTCTCCCTCCTTTAACTGTTTTCCAAGTCACTTGTTTTTAAAGTTATATTTCTTCTTGTATATAATTCAGTTACTGATTTTGTTATGCCCATTATAATTTCCAGGAAGTTCAGCTCTAGAGTGAAGTTTTCCTTCATTTGTTTTAAGTTCTCATTTTTCTTTGACATCTTTTCTCCCTAGCTTTTCCAATCTGTATCTGTATTTTGTATCTATTCTGTATTGTTTCATTTCCTCCAAATACTCCTATTCCTGTAGTCCTTGTCATTACCTAGGTTTGTGGAGTTGTTATCTTCTTTAAGATGTATTCCCTTCATGTTCAAACTTAGGTAAAGTTGTGTGCCGGAAATATCCTGGTGGTGCCTTCCCAGTTCTGAGTACACTGGACCAGCTTAGGCCTCTCCTTCAAGGGACGCTGGGGCTCTGCCCCCATGGGGCCTCTCCCTTACCACAGTGCTCCAGGATTGCTCCCTGATGGAAGCTGCTGGGCTCAAGGGTTACTCCTTTCCCCAGACTTCTCAGGCTGGATTTCACCTGAGGTATTTGACTTGCTGCTAAGCTGAGTCCACCGGTGACCCTGCAGGATGCTTCCTGAGAGGTGAGGCTGTTCTCTCTGCCCTGGCAGGGATCACAGTGGATTCTCTTGGGAATTGAGCTATCCTCAAGTTGTTTCTCTGGAGTACTGTGGTAGACTGGCCAGGAATACCTCAAGGCTGCTCCCTCAAAACACAGGTTTGGCTGTGGGAATTCAGGGAAGTCTGGAGGGATTTGCATGAACTGATGCTGAGCAAGATGAGCAGAAACAGAAAAACATTGTACATCTTAACAGCAACATGGGGGTGATGATCAACCTTGATGGACTTGCTCATTCCATCAGTGCAACAACCAGGGACAGTTTTGAGCTGCCTGCAATGGAGAATGCCATCTGTATCCAGAGAAAGAATTATGGACTTTAAACAAAGACCAAAGACTATTACCTTCAAATCAGAAAAAAAACCCATTATCTTAATATGTAATTTTACTATCTCATACTTTATTTTTCTTCCTTAAGGATATGATTTCTCTGTTATCACATTCAACTGAGATCAATGTATACCATGGAAACAATGTAAAAGATTAACAGAATGGCTTCTGTGGGGGGTGGGGGAGAGGGAAGCAAGAATGGGGGAAAAATTGTAAAACTCAAAATAAATAAAATCTTTCTTTAAAAAAAAAAAACCATGGGGGGGGGGCAGCTAGGTGGCACAGTGGATAAAGCACTGGCCCTGGAGTCAGGAGTACCTGGGTTCAAATCCGGTCTCAGATACTTAATAATTACCTAGCTGTGTGGCCTTGGGCAAGCCACTTAACCCCATTTGCCTTGCAAATAAAACCTAAAAAAAAAAACCATGGGGACAGCCCTAGCTGTCCCTCCACAAGGCCCCAAAGTTACTCTCCTGCAGCGCCGGGGTCCTGGGGAAACCTCAGCCTTGGCCATCCCAGGATGTGCTAGCTCCACCAAAGATGCTGGGACAGCTCTAATTTTCCAGGGGTGTCTGTCTGCGGACTTCACTCGGCCCTCTATTCTCTGAGCTGGTGGTGGGGGGAGGCAGGGGGGACTGTATTCCCCAGGATTTTCTCAGGACTCTAAAAGAGTTCTTTCTCTCTGTGGATTTCTGCAATAGGTGGGTATACAGGGAATTCTCTCTGTGGCCTAATACAGTTCTGCACCTCTATATTTACAAGTGATCCAGGATTCTCTAGCACAAAGCCACCTTTCCATAGTCCCCTCCCACTTCTACTTCTTCGGTGGTTACTCTCAGAGAAGCAGGCAAATAACCTTTGGGGTGAGGGGAGCATTTTGCTGCCTGATCAAGAGATTCCCTATTGCCTCAATAATTAAACACAAACTCTTGGATTTAACATATATGGTTCTCCAAAGTCTACCTTGCCAGGCTATGTCACAGCCAAACTTAGTAATTCCTCAAGTTAGCATTCCTTGTGTGATTTATCTGTCCCACCTGCCTGAATACTCACCTTCCTCACCTAGGTCTCTTAGAATCTATTGTCTTGCCCTAGGCTCAGCTAAGGCCACCAGTCACCATTTATGGGAATTTCATCTTCTCTGATGCCCCTTAGTTGTTACTGCTCTCTCTCCCTTATCAGATTATATTGTATTTATTTGTCTAGGTAAATGATGAATCTCTCCAATCAAATGGAAACTACTCAAGGGCAGGGACTGGTTTTATTTTTGTCTATAATTTCCAGCATCTAGCACTGGTGTTGGAAATTTAGTTGGTGCCTAATAAATGCTTAACAAATTGAAGTGATTAATGATATCACCCTCTAAGCTTGCCTTCCATCACTTCTTTATGATTCTTGTGTATACTTATGTGAATGTTGTGTCCCACATCAAATGAAAGCCCCTTGAAAGCAAAATTATTTTGATATTTTTTTTGTGTCCCAAGTACTTAGCACATGATAATTGTTAATAAGGGCTTGTTAATTGATTGATTAAAGATTTCACCCCCTGACCAGGGTCATGCTGTTCCATGGAATAAGATGATTCTATAATAATTAATTGCCATATGTGGCAATGCTGAAATTTCTGTCTTTAATTCTCTCTTTTTTAAGATTTTATTTATTTTGAGTTTTACAATTTTTCCCCTGATCTTACTTCCCTCCCCCCACCCCCCACAGAAGGCAATTTGTCAGTCTTTACATTGTTTCCATGTTATACATTGATCCAAATTGAATGTGATGAGAGAGAAATTATATCCTTAAGGAAGAAACATAAAGTATAAGAGATAGCAAAATCAGACAATAAGATATCAGGGTTTTTTCCTAAATTAAAAGTAACAGTCCTTGGTCTTTGTTCAAACTCCACAGTTCTTTCTCTGGATACAGATGGTATTCTCCATTGCAGACAGTCCCAAATTGCCCTCATTGTTGCATTGATGGAATGAGTGAGTCCATCAAGGTTGATCATCGCCCCCATGTTGCTGTTAGGATGTACAGTGTTTTTCTGGTTCTGTTCATCTCAGCATCAGTTCATGCAAATCCCTCCAGGCTTCCCTGAATTCCCATCCCTCCTGGTTTCTAATAGAACAATAGTGTTCCATGACATACATATACCACAGTTTGCTAAGACATTCCCCAAATGAAGGATATTTGCTTGATTTCCAATTCTTTGACACTACAGACAGGGCTGCTATGAATATTTTTGTACAAGTGATGTTTTTACCCTTTTTCATCCTCACTTCAGAGTATAGGCCCAGTAGTGGTATTGCTGGATCAAAGGGTATGCACATTTTTGTTGCCCTTTGGGCATAGTTCCAAATTTCTCTCCAGAAAGGTTGGATGAGTTCAAGAATAGCATAATTGCTTATATTTGTAAAGCATTTTGAGGTTTGCAAAATACTTTCTTCATAATGCCCTTATGAAGTCAGTACTTTAAGGCACATTTAACAGGAGAAAACACTGAGAGATTCTGAGAAGCAAACCTTAGGCAGAATTCAATCCAGGTCCCTTTTTCCAAATCCAGGTCTCTCCAGTGGACCACCCTCACTCTCTGCACATGATCTGAGTTCCACTTATCTCAGGATAAATATTTCTCTGAGCTAGACTGGTTTCTCTCTTTAAAATGAAATCATTGGAGGAGCCAAGTGGATAGAGAGAACATCAGCTCTGGAGTCTGGAGTTCAAATCCAACCTCAGACACTTGATACTTACTAGCTGTGTGACCTTGGGCAAGTCACTCATTATCTCAAAAAAACTAGGAAAAAAATGAAATCATTTTTTGTTCCTCCTCTGTAGCAATAATTCATGTGACCCAGTGCTGCCCTTTGTACATTATATTTATTCTCTTCTCACTCTGGGCCTTCCTGAACTGGAATTTGCAGGGACATATAACCCAAATCCTAACATGAAATGAAAGTTTTTGTGCCATTTTAAAGAACAGTTCCACTAGTTCTCTGCATAGTCAGCAACTCCTACAACCTGGAGGAGGTCCAGGTACCCACCATGCACTTGAATGGTGAATGTAATTGTAGGGCAAGTCTTGACCTTCTATGAACCCATGATTAATTTTTCAGTCATTCATTTTTGTTCTCATGATTCATCCTGGACATTTACCAACCCAACTCTGATGCTACATTTGGAGAAAGGGGGTAGTGTGAAGACCAGTTGTCTTAAACTGGTAAGATTATTTTCTACCTATGGGACTTAGGGCAAATCACTTTTCATCTTTAAGCCTCAGTTTCCTCACCTATAAAATGGAATGGATGGACTAGATGAACTCTAAGCCCCTGCCCAACCTCATATCCTTACTAGCTGTGTGAACCTGAGCAAGTCATTTAACTCTGCCTCAGTTTCCTCATTTAGTTCATTGCCAGATGAACTCGAAGCCCCCACTCCCAACTTCAGATGCTTACTAACTGTAACCTGGATAAGTCACTTAACCCTATTAGTCTCTGTTTGCTCATCTGTAAAATGAGCTGGAGAAGGAAATGGCAAAACAGTACAGTATCTTTGCCAAGAAAACCCCATATGGGGTGGCAAAGAGTCTGACATGACTGAAAAATGACTCAACCATAACCAAGATCCTCTCCAATTCTCATATTTGATCATTCTTTTGAGTATCAAAAAGATATACATGGAGATAATTTAATATCACTTTTCTTCCAAGGAGTATGTCATTTAAAAATTCTTACAAATATCATAGGCTAGGCATAGGACTTAGAGTTGTGTTTTCATTGGTAAATGAACTCACAGAAGGCAAGTTCCTTCAGCTATGTAGGTAAGCACTTTCTCTACAATTTTAAAGACTTAAGAGAACTCCCTAAGGCAGAAAGAGGTTACATGGAGGAACACACAGCCAGGTGCTGAGCTCTAGGAATTCAAAGAAAGGCAAAAAAATATAAACCCTTCTCTCAAGGAGCTCAAATTCTAATGGGGGAGGGAGACAACATGCAAAAAAGATATAGGCTGGCAAAATTGGAGGTGATCACAGAGACAACTAGGAAGGAGATCAGGAAACAATGAAATAAGTAATGTAATTTGCTTTTCAAAATAAAGTTAAATAGATATGTAGTATAGCTATATACATATATATTTGCTACATACTAGTATAGATAATAGCTACTTGTGTTAGTGTTCAGCTCCCTACTATCTCTTTTTTTAGTTTGTTTTTTTTTTTTTAGTTTTTGCAAGGCAATGGGGGTTAAGTGGCTTGCCCAAGGCCACACAGCTAGGTAATTATTATGTGTCTGAGGCCAGATTTGAACTCAGGTACTCCTGACTCCAGGGCTGGTGCTCTATCTACTGTGCCACCTAGCCGCCCCCCCCCCACTATCTCTTCTTAAGGACAACAAACATAAGTTTTCTTTAAAAATAAATTTAAATTCACATGCCTTTGTAATTTGACCTTCCAGTACCCAGCCCCAATCCCCACTGAACAAAATTAAATAAATAAATAGACATCCTCATGAGCATGTAGTCCTGAATAAATTTCTTCAGTGGTCAAGCTCCAAAATGTATGCCTCTCTTTGCCTTTTAAGTTCATCAACTTTGTGATTGTTTGTGAAAGGTTTGTTTCATTTTCAGTCTTCTGAATTCATAGTTTATAATTTTATTTCAAAGTTCTAAAATTTTCAAAATTGTTTTTCCTCTACAATGCTATGCAATAATGATATCTTACCTCAACATTGTATCTCTTTGACACCCACCATGGTACTCTGCAGGTGCCTAATAATATCTATTTTATACAAAATGATTAACATTAAGTATTCTAAGTGTAACTTGTATTGGTAGTCTTTTAAATCCCAACTAGTTTCCACTCATTGCCAAAAAATAAAGACTTATTCTCATTTGAATATCCTTCCTTTAAATTATTAACAGGGTTTCTAAATTATTATGGCTCCCTAGTAGCCTCCGAATGTAAATAGAACACTGTCCCTCCATCATGTTCTATTTCTAAAAGCCAATGAGGCCATATGTTCCCCTAGTCCTGAGCTTCTAAAACATCCACTCAGAATAGTAATAAAACATTAAGTGATTCAGGAAGCAAAGATCCGACCATGCTCAAATATATCTGGATCTTTCAACAGTACACCCTGCCTGTGAATGTTTTTCTTAATTTTGTATTGGACCGTTTAAAAAGAAAAAAAATGAACCAAATGACTTTTTATATCCTATATTCACCTCTCTTTGCTTTTAGTCTCAGTCCAATGCTGTGTTTATTGATGTTTCCACAGACATTCTAAGCTAAATATTAAAGAAAGTTGGGTCAGAGAACAAAGGAGTACATTTCCCCCATCTCAGCATCACCAATGACTTCTTTACTTTGCAAAAATCATGAGATTTCCATTAATCCTCCAATTTCTCTGTCATTGATTTTATTCTAAGCAGTACCAGTGTCTCTATTTGGTCAAGGCTTATGCTTTTTCATTCCCAATATCTAAGGCTGAAAGGAGAGATTCCACTACTCAGATGATATCCCAGAAACATTCAAGAGCTGAGAAGATTAAAATAGCAAGTCAAAGTCTCTATTCATTAAGCCTGAATATCATAGTTTGTTTTTATACCTTACATGCATGCACTGAAGCACACATACACACACACACACACACAAGCTTTCTCATAACAAAATACAGTTGAGCAAAACCAAACAAAGCAATGACAACAGACAATATATACAAAATTCTTATCCCATTTCTCTAATGAAAGGAGCATGCTGAATTATCATGTTTTTAAACCATCAAATCATCAATTGTGTCTAGAAAAGGACTGAACTTTGACTTGAGCATATTATAGGATAAGCCCTGTAGCTATTATACCAATTGCTACCTACACTGGTCATTCCCCTTTTGGAGTCTAATTCTTCTTGATCCATCCTTCTCATATTCTTTGAAACTACTTTCTATCAGTGATCTATTTCTCTTTCCAAATCTCTTCCTTTTTTTACCACTTTCCCCTCTGTTCAAGTGTCTCTGATCTTCATGTGGGGATAGGGAGGGAAAGAAAGGAAGGAAGCAATACTTTCCAATAACTCCTTATTATTGCTATGATTTCATTTGTGTTCAAGTTTTCTTGACCCCAGTAGTGGTTTGTCATTTCTTTCTTCAGTTCATTTTGCAGATTAGATAATTGAAGCAAAGAAGGTTAAATGACTTGTCCAGTGTCACAAAGTTAGTAAGAATCCAAAGTCATATTTGAGTCTGTTCTTCCTGACTTCCTGTGCCACCTATTACCTAGGGACTTTTCAGTTTAGTTCTTGTGTATTGTGGTAATTCTCTTATTTCCTCTTCTTTTGTTATGAATTCTCCTTTTTTACTTTTTTATATTAATTGTAATTGGCAGAGCCAATTTATCATTCAGCCAAACTGACTTCCTTCTTGTTCCTCATACAAAACATCCCATCTTTCAACTCTGTACTTTGTTGTTGTTGTTTTCAGAGGACCATAATGCCTAAGATGAATCCTCTTCTTA
This sequence comes from Macrotis lagotis, assembly GCF_037893015.1. Lineage (NCBI taxonomy): Eukaryota > Metazoa > Chordata > Mammalia > Peramelemorphia > Peramelidae > Macrotis > Macrotis lagotis. Next base: position 121,259,266 of record NC_133660.1, on the reverse strand, counting down.
GCTCTGCCTTAGTCTCCTTTAAGATTTAGCTTAAATGTCCAAGCTTGAAGGTTGTTCCTTTCTAGTTCTGTCCTTGAAAAATTAACCCTGCATTTATCCTGTATATACTTATTAATGTCTGTGTTGTTCTCTCCACCCAGAATTTCCTTGGGAGCAAGAATTGTTTCATTTTTCTTTACTTTGTTCCATTTGTGTCCTTATATAAAAAATATAGTTTTACAAATCTCTTAAGTCCAAGACCACTACTCTTTTTTTCAAAGTTCGTCCTTTAAAAAAAAAGTAGCAAAGCAATTCCCACCCACTCTCAACTGCACCACCAATTGGTCATCTCTAGCTTCTCTGATCATCTCTTATAGTCAACAGACAATGTTCTGAATGTCTTTCAGTGGAAAGTGAGAAGGGTCATAGGTAACCGCTTAACCTCACTATGAGGCCAAGGAAATGCCCTATAAAAATGACAAAGCAACCCTTTGAATGGATTGATCACTCATTCCTTCCCTCAGGCTATAGAACCACCCCAAGATACAGTTGTGGTTGCATGCCAGACTCCTCTTTTTCAGGAAATTATAGCAGCAGGAGAATGATGTTCTGACGAGTTTTTGCTTGTGCACAGACTTACAGATCTAATCACAGAATCTCAGTGATGGAAGGGACCTCAGGGACCATCTAAGCCAACTCATACCTGAATAAGAAACTCCTAATATTCAACAAGTGAGAATCTTTCTTAAAAGACTTCCAGAAATGGAGAACTCACTATCAAAACAACCAGTTTCACCTTGGAATGACTTCAATTATAAGGAAATGTTCCCTAGGGGCTGTTAGGTGGTTCAGTGGATAGAGCACTGGTCCTAGAATTAGGAGGACGTGAGTACAAATCCAAACTCAAACACTAACTGTGTGACTTTAGCCAAATCATTTAACCTGATAGCCTCCAATGAAATAAAAACAAAAGGGAATGTTCCCAGACCAAAAAAAAAAAAAAAAAACAAAACCCTAAATCTGCTTCTTCATAGCTCCCTGACCCATCTTCTACCCCCTCCCACAGTCCTTCAAATATGTGAAAGCAGCTATAATTTTTTTCTCCTAAGTCTTCTCTTTTCTAGGCTAAACATCCTAGGAAATCATGCAACATGGGTCTACAATAAAAAAAAGGAAAATGATGGTAATGTAGAATCATAAATTTAGAACTGATTAGGTTGATGTCAATATGAGGTCTCTGTCTTCAATCCTAGATGACTCTGGATTTAACAATAGGAGGCCATGTGTGACCTGGGTCAAGCCCTGGGGGCAGGCACAGCAGATGTCATTCATTTGCAGCAGTAAATGTTACCTTACTCAGGTGTTAATTAAATTTCATCCTTGGAGTATGCAGTAGGTTCTACCACTCCTACACCAGGAGTTAGCCACTCCTTAAAATGCTGCTCTATTCTTCCTACCACAGAAGTATATTTAAAGAAGGTCTAGCCCTCTGGTCCTCTCTTTTCCTATGTGTCTTAGAAGAGCAGTTGCTGCCAGGTTTCTTTTCCTCTTCCTTTCTCCAAGTTGGATCTATGTGATCCCAGTACCATGCTGCTGGGCCCATGTGGTCCCAGCTCCAAGCAACTGGATCCATGTGGATCTAAGCCCAGCCACCATCTTATAGCTGCTTCATTTTCCCTTCCTTCTTCCCTTAACTGTCTTTGCTATTCTCCCCCCAGCTGTCTCTTCTTTGCTTAATCTATCTCCTTAAAAACTCACTTTTTTAAAATATAATTTTGCCTTACTGACTTCTTTAAAAAAAAATCCACCTTCTTTCCCAGCTTGTAACTGCCTTTTTCCTTTACCTTACTATCTTCTTAGAAACTCACCTTCTTTACCTTGTTAAAGAATCAAAGCATGACTACTCTCCCTCAGAGATCAGTGGTTTCCTGCCTTCCCTTCAGCCTTTCTTTCCCTCAGCTTCTGCTAATCACAGTCTACCTGTACTGAAACTCACTATCTTTTTCTTTTCCAAAGAACCTAAATTTGTGAACTTTTTGAGCAACCTGTGAATTAAAGTCCAGTCCTTTCTTACCATCCTGAGTCAAAGAGCTAGGTGATTTCATCCCCCAGAACAAACCACAGTTGTCCTCCAATTTCCCTACTTCAAGTGCTCTGGCAACTATATCAAATAGTGAATGTCTGAGACTAGATTTGAAGTCAGGTCTTCTAAGAAGAGTGTCTAGCTGCCTCCAAAAAACAGAGCTTAGGCCTGATCACTATGGGACAGGTTATGTGACAAGCATGAGTACAGAATCACCGAACAAATGAGCAGAGCAACTCCAGGATTTCCAATTCGGAGGATAGTGGAGACAGATCTACAACTTCATAGCTCAGCATGTATCTGACATATTCCAAGTCAGTTAAACAGTCTGAGTATGTTTATCTCTCAGCAATTTTCTGGGTATGGTGGATAAAACATTAGTCCTGGAATCAGGAAGACTCTACTTCCTAAATTCAAATCTGGCCTTAGCTGTGTGATCCTGGGTAAATTATATAACCTTGTTTGCCTCAGTTTTTTTATCTATAAAATGAGATGAAGAAATAAATGGTAAACCACTCCAGTACTCTTGCCAAGAAAACCCCAAATGAAGTCAGTCACAGAGTTAGACATGACTGAACAATAAATTTTTTGAAAATTTCAAACTACATCAAGTGATCTATCTACAGAAACAAAAAAAAGGAAAATGACTAAGAAGCAGTCAAAAGAAGAACAAAGAAGTCACATGATCTGCATTAAACATCCAAGTTCCAAATGATAGAATGCTGCCAAATGTGCAAGTTACTCATACCTTTTAATAGGAATCTTGGAAACCCAGTCAACGCCATAGGAAATGAGTCAAAACAATGAGGATTGCTTATCATGTTAGTATATGCTGACTCACCATAGAATTGTAGTGAGAATGAATTAGCTTTATCCTCAAGGATAATAAGGTTACTTCTAAAAAGAAATATAAAGAAGTTTTTTCAAGTTTTTTAATTTCAATATTTTATTACCCTGAATTTGACAAGTATTCATAAATATGAACTCTTCCATATATGAACATTGCACCCTTTGGAGACAGACCTACAGGCAGAGCAAGTCTCTAGGGACTGGCTTCAAGGATCTTTGGGAGATATAATTCATTGTCTTAAAGAGACAATGGAGATGGGATTTCTGGGCTGACCGGGGAAACTTGAATTGGTCTAGAGAAAGAGCGATGACCAGGGACAGTCCCAAAAAGCAAAAGAATAGGAAAAAAGGTGATAGTAGCTGAAACCTTGGATCTCTATTATATCTAGTTTACTTTTTAAAGTATACAATAAATTCAACATCTCAGTTCTAAAGCTTTCTTCTTTGTTGTATCCCTTTAAGTTTCCTTCTGTTCATTTCTATCTTTAAAAAAAATTAATTGATTGATTTCTGTTTTCTGGGTTTGGGGTTTGGGGGATTTTTTTTTTTTGTTTTCTGCACTAACATTAGTCCTACCTCTTTCCACTAAAAGGGGGAAGGAGAAGATAATTGTCTTTCATGAATTTAATCCCATTCCCTGCCCAACCTGAGGCTATTTCCTGAAAGTCATACCAGTGACAAAGCATCCTATGTATGTATATATGGAATGAGATCTGGATCTTGGTAGGACAAGAGTCCACTAAACCCATGATATTTTTGTACCTATGTAATTAGAGAAGGGACTTCTGATTCAGAAGGACTACTTAAGGAATTGCTGGAATTCAAAAGAATTAAGTGAAACCTTCAGGACCAATGGACTGAAGATCACCCCAGGGCCACAAACAGATGGGGAAATCTGGCCTCCCACAAGTCTCTTGATTTCTGTAACCCTAGAGGCTACTGAGAGGAGACTCCTGGTGGGTGGGGAGGGGGTATCTTCTTGGTTGAACTATCTTAGCTTCCTATTTGAAGAGGTCATTTCTTTATATATTCTATCATCCACTCCAATCTAATTCCCGAATTCCTGTATGCAGTTTAAAAAAAGTTTGCAAGCTATTTATGATTATCTTATTTATAACCAGTATTTGATGGGAGCTATCCTATCAAGGGTAAGTAAGTAACTGTTACCCTCTCCTTGAGAATGATCAAAGAAAAACTTTCATTTCTCCCAAATATCAAAAGAATTGTACATATTGACTACTGATAGTTGAAGTGTGATGTGTATAGATAAAATTCTAGTCTAGAATCTATCTTCCAGGCACAGGTGTGTCCAACCACAGCCCTCTGTTCACATACTACCTTCAAAGAATATCCAAGCAGCCTGCAAAATGAAGAAATGGGTAAACACCAATGTGGCAACATCAGACCACCTTATCCCTTAACTAACACAACTTAACTTTTTCACATAACTAACAATGTGTAGTCTCACAGATCCTCAAAGTTTTTGTTATTTTTCACAAAATATATGCATATAGGAATTAGGATCTTTATTTTAAAATGTTATATGATTCATCATTATGTATGTAACATTAATTGATATTTTGTCACAGGACTTTGAGAAAGGATTTCAAGATTCAGAAAACACCAACTACATTTCAGTCTATTTGCTACTTGCTCCATTCTCAGTTGACAACATTTTGCCTGCAAACATGCAAATAGAATATATAGATTTGCAAAAAAGATATGCAACTTTAAAAAATCAAATGTCTTTATTAGATTTTTGTAAGTTGTACCTGTATAAAAAAAAATATTCAGCATTTCAAGAACATGCCTGGTTTGTGATGACTCTTTTGGGGTGTCCATATATTTGCCAGCAACATTTTTCCATCTAAAGTATATGAAAAATGAAAATAAAACAAAAATTCCAAATGACCATCTTGAAAATATTCTCTGCATTATTATAGCCTCTATTAAACCAGATATAGATGCTGTTGCAACAAAAAAAGCAAGTCCAATGGTTCACATTAAAAATGGCATATTCTGATTTTTATTTAAAAAGTAAATGTTTTATTATTATACTCATTACTTTTTATTATAATATTCTATTGTATTTTATTATGCTTTATTATACTATTACATTTTATTATTAGACTCATTGGTAATATGGGTTACATTGTAGTCATAAATGAATATAAATTCAAAATGCAACCACTGACAAATTTTTAGGGGGTTATGCAGCCTAGAAGAGCTAAAAATTTGGACACCCATATTCTAGGAGAAAGGACAGTGACAAAGCAGATATTCTGCTATGGCCCCCACAAAGGTGGAAGTCTCAGTCTCCCTTAGAGACTGAATGAGTCCAATACCAGATGAGATATCTATCCATTCCACAAATGGGTCAACAATGTCTAAGGCAGATGGTCCACCCACACTACAAATTACATTAAAAATAAACAGAGACAAAATAGCAATATATCAATCATTTATGAAAGCTTATCTCATTCTGCAACTCTAAATTATCGCATTCCTGTGATTGGGCTTTTCAAGTGACAATTGGTCATTGCATCAGAATTCTTATCTTTCATAGTTGTTTTTCTTTACAATGTTGTTGTTTCTGTAGGTTATATATAAATTATATAAATTTGTTCTGTTGAATTTGCCCAATTCACTATGCATCAGTTCACAGAAGTCTCCAGGCTTTACTGAATTCATTCCTTTCATTTCTCACAGCACAATAGATTTCTATTAATATATCATAAAGCATAACACATTGCTATGACTTTTTTGTTAAAGTTTTATGTATATGTTTGCATTGATGTTCATTAAAGATATTGGTCTATTCCTTCTCTACTTTGTACCATAGAAGTAATTTAATAAGATTTCTTCTTTTTCTAGTTTTGTAAATAATTTATGCAATATTATAATTATTCTTTGAACATTTGATAGAATTTACTTGTAAACTTATCTGATTCTAGCAGTTTTTATCACCCCAGGAGATTTTTTATGAATGTTTCATTTTTTTTCTGAGATTGTTACTTCAATTATCCATTTCTTGTTCTATTTATCTAGGTACTGTATATTTTTGAAAATATTCATCCATTCAATTTATTTATCAGTTTAGTTATCCTACAGCAATAATTTGTTTAATTTCCTCCTTTTGTTGGGAATGCTTCTATTTTAAAATAACCATATTAGGTAAATGTTGAATTATTATATATTTCCATCATAGAAAGTAGCTTCTAGAACAATTGACATATTAACAGTAATAATATAAAGAATGTTAGTATTTAGTCTAAAAACTATGAATAGGGGCAGCTAGGTGGCACAGTGGATAGAGCACTGGCCTTGGAGTCAGGAGCATCTGAGTTCAAATCCGGCCTCAGACATTTAATAATTACCTAGCTGTGTGGCCTTGGACAAACCACTTAACCCCATTGCCTTGAAAAATCTAAAAAAAAAAAACAAAGAAAACAATAAAAGCTACGAATAGTTGATTGACTGAAATATATTTTTCACATAGGGTAACTATCAGGGCTAAAATGTGCTAGAATGATTTTTAACTCCACCATTACACTTGAATATACATAAATTACAAGAATGAATATTTTTAATTTTGTATTCTCTTTTTTATTTTTTAGGATTTCTATTTTAATGCTTAATGGGATTTTTAAAACTTCATTATTTTCTATTTATTTTAACTGCATTTATCATTAACGAATTTGTTCTTTCTTTTGTTGAAAAAAAGGTTTTAGAGGAATAAAAATGTTAATGATTATTTTGACTATCTCAGAATTTGAATGTTATCTCTTCATTCTTATGTTCTTAGATGAAATTATATTTTGCTATTATCATCTATGGTTTGCTATTTTACCCACTACTTCTTGAGAATTAAATTATTTATCCCTCATTTAAATTTAAATACTTTCTTCAAATATTCTTTATTGATTATAATATAACTGTATTATATTCAATAATGCCTATGCTTAGTAGTTCTGTGTTCATACAGTTTTTATGACCTAGTATAAATCTTTAACTTGAAGACACCATAGACAATTAAATCCATTCAATCTCAATAGCAATTAAATAATTCAAAATATATATGCACAGTGGTTAGATGGTGCAGTGGATAGAGCACAGGCCCTAGAGTCAGGAGTACCTGAATTCAAATCTAGCCTCAGACACTTAATAATTACCTAGCTGTGTGGCCTTGGGCAAGTCACTTAACCCCATTGCCTTGCAAAAACAAAACAAACAAATATATATGAACTGAATGGCATATATCTAAGTACTTAACTCAAATTACAAAGATAAATTCACAGCAAAACCTCAATGTGCCCCTATCAGACCTAGAAAAATTTAACAAAAAATGATAAACAAGAAAGAAGTACCTGAAGAGAATATCAGAAATAAATAGTTAAGATAAATCTCTGACAATTTCTATTATCTCAGATTTCTAACCTTGATTGATTTGGGACTTGAGATCAATATCAGTTCTTAGTCTCTTTAATGAGGTGATCCAGTCCTGTTTAGTCAACTAAACTTAATTTCTTGGGATATTACTATTGGCTTCTCCTTTCCCTCATGTGCTAAGTACTAGCAGGTTTCACACCTCCCTAAATAATCTAGGGTGAAAGTAGTTGTCAATCTTTCTGAAGCATGGTAGATCAGAATACTCTGGTCTTTTGGACCCACAGAAACATTATCCTATCAGAACACAAAGAACTTCTGGCCTCCCTGAGGCATCCTAGGCCCAAAGATATTGACTTCCAAATACACAAAGGGGTGCAGGTTTTAAATACCTATAGATCTCTTCTGTTAAAGCACTATAGTAAGTCTTCTTGCCCTACTTGGCCCCCAAGAATTGAGTCCTGTGAGTTTCAGGACCTCTGAGTGTCTGTGATCAAAGCAACAATGTTTTTGCCCGTTTACCTGAACTTTCTCTGGCTTATCTGTCAGGAATTCTCTCCCGGTACCTACAGGCTTTTTGATGTCTTTCTATGAAGTTTTAGACTGAAAAAGTAGTTTATTCTTTGTCTTCGAATTATTTGATCTAATGTCCATTTCATTCTTTACTAAAGTTTATGTGAGAGAAATGGGTTTCTTTTCTCTTTTCTTGCTATCATCTTAACTAGAAATCTCTAGAGAATTTTCTGACATCCTAAAATAACTTTACAAGTAAAGATAGATCTCTCTAAATGTAACAGTATATTTTTGAAATTTTATTTGTGATATTCAGTTTAGTCCAGTATTGCATAACAAAAAGAACCCTAGGTTTGGAGACAGAAGACGAGTTTAATTCTCACCTATGTCATTTATTACCTATGTGGGCTTGAGCAGGTTATTTTTTTAAAATTTATTTAAGGTAATGGGACTAAGCGAATTACCCAAGGTCACACAGCTAGGCAATTATTAACTGTCTTAGGTCAGATTTGAATTCAGGTCCTCCTGACTTCAGGGCCAGTGCCCTAGCCACTGTGTCACCTAGCTTCCCAGAGCAGGTCATTTTTTTTCTCCTTCCTAGGACTCATTCCTCCTCTGTAAAATTATGAGGCTAGATTAGATAACCTCTACAGGCCCTTTCACTTTTAAATCCATGATCCTTTGACTAACACAGAAACACTGGTAGATCAGTTTCATTTCATTTCTATTTGTTGCCCTCCCAGATTCTGGCTTTAAATTCTGCTGGAATAACCTGGTTTACTGAACTCTAAACACATAAATTATTCACCATCGTATCTTGCCCGATATGTGCAAGAAGCTGTGCTCAAAAGTTGCTGTGGTCAAAGGTTCATCACTCCAAGATCAACTGATGATGAACTTTCTCAAACTAATCAAAGCTACTATTGGTAGTACCAATAAAGTCTACCATGGTGTCTGAAATTAAAGACTTTCCAATTTGATTAGACCCACCAGAATATATAATCCTCTGATATTACCTTTAAGAACCCAGAGTGATGGGGAAGCTAAGTGGTGTAGTGGATAGAGTACCAGCCCTGGAGTCAGGAGGACCTGAGTTCAAATCTAACCTCAGACAGTTAATAATTACATAGCTGTGTGACCTCGGGCAAGTCACTTAACCCCATTGCCTTATAAAAACAAAAGCAAAACAAAAAAAAAAAAATACCCAGAGTGACTCTCACACCATAATGCAATATCAACATAGGATTTTGACTGAGAAAATCAGAGTAATAATGAAAACTAAGAATCAGAAAAAAATAAATACGTAAATTAACTGTCATTAGAGAGAGGAAGATGAGGACAGGGACTAGATTTAGAGGATGGGGATGGGGCGTTCCAATCTTTGTTTTAGGCAGGGAAAGGAAAGAAAAGGAAAATCTATAGGGAGAAGGTATACCAGTAGGCTTCTATATCTTAGATAACATCAGATCAGGAAGAAAGTGGCAACAAAGGGAAGCCAGTATCTTCTTCTAACAGAAGGACCCAGGAATAGGTCTTCAAAGGCCTGAATATAGCTTGTGTCCTGCCCATTCCTCCAAGAAAACATGGGCTCTTCTGGGGAGGACTTGCCCTTCTGACTCCATTCATTTTGAGCAACAGTGATTTAGAGCTAGAAATATTTAGAATTGGGAAAGAACTTCCAACCCCCTCACTGTATCTCTTGGTATGGGCATCTCCTTCAGTCAAACAGATGCAACTCATTTACATCTTGGGTTTTCAAGAGTTCCTGTAGTCTCATTATCCTGAAACCTTACTGAACCTTTCCAGACTTAGTGAGGCTGATCCTTGGAGGAAAGATGTGTGGTAAAACCTTTCCAATGTGGGGTAGCTAGGCGATACAGTAGATAGAATACTGGCCCTGGAGTTAGAAGGACCTGAGTTCAAATCTGACATAAGACACTTAATTACCTAGCTGTGTGACCTTGGGCAAGCCACTTTAACCCCATTGCCTTGCAAAAACCTAAAAAAAAAAAAAAAAACCTTTCCAACTCAATAGGACCTGCCAGCATAGAACACAAGGTCATCTTTATGCCATAATCTAAAAAGAACTTTTTGGTAAAGGAACTCTAAAAAAGACACCTTACAATAACCAACTCAGTTTTTTCTTCCTTGGCTGACCGAATATTACTAGTAAGATTTCAGGGGCAGCTAGGTGGTGGAATGAATAGAGCATAGATCCGGGAGTCAGGAGGACCTGAGTTCAAATTTGACCTCAGACAATAATTACCTAGTTGTGTGACCTTGGGCAAGTCACTTAATCCCACTGCCTTGCAAAAACCAAATAAAAAAAAAGATTTCAGAGATCTTTCTCCTTCCCCCCCCCAAAAACCTACTAACAAACTATTTGGCATCAGAAATTTCTTTAAAAGGGAAATTTTCATTCTATAAACAGAGAAAAAAGATAAGACAGTGGCCAAGCTGAAGTAATACTTTTGTGTGGATGAATTTCATCCAATGAATTAGTCAAGCAATAATCCTTAATAATTGATATTAGTAGTTGTCAAAAAATAATAATAATAATATAATATAGTAAAATTTGAAGAACACTTTTATCTTATTTACTCTATACAAAAACTCTTGGGATTAGTAGTAGTATTCCCTTTTAAAAGAGGAAGAAGCTGGGAGTCAGAGAATTGAAATGATATTCCCAAGACCATATTGCCAGTGAATGTCAGAGGCAGGATGATAACCCAGGTCTTCCTGAATCAGATGTTGCCCTATGCACCATAGCATGCTACTCTTGTTATCAGATCTTGTCTGGGGAATAAGGAATGGAGGCAGCCAGAACATTCATGAAAAGCCTAAGTCTATAGAAAAGAGCAAGGCGTGGGGTTGGGAAATGGATAAGATATAAAGAGAAAAAACTTAGAACCAGAAAACAAACTGTAGGGGCAGCTAGGTGGCATAGTGAGTAGAACATCAACCCTGGAGTCAGGAAGTCCTGAGTTCAAATTCTGACCCAGATATTTAATAATTACCTAGCTTTTCTGTTTGTGATGGCAAAGAATTGGAAATAGACGGGATGTCCATCAATTGGGGAATGATTGAACAAACTGTGGTATATGTACATTATGGAACACTGTTGTATTAGAACCCAGGAGGGATGGGATTTCAGAGAAACCTGGAAGGACTTGCATGAACTGATGCTGAGTGAGATGAGCAGAACCAGAAAAACATACATCCTAACAACAACAACATGGAGTGATGGATCAACCTTAATGGACTTGCTTATTCCATAAGTGCAATAATCAGGGACAATTTTAGGGCATCTTCAATGGAGAATAAAATCTGCAACCAGAGAAAGAACTGTGGAGTTTAAACAAAAACCAAAGATTATTACCTTCAATTTTCTAAAAAAAAAAAGTTGGCTTATATACTGCATAATTTTGCTATCTCTAATATTCTATCTTTTCCTCAAGGATATATTTTTTCCTCCAATACATTAAATTCTGATCAATGCATAACATGGAAACAATGTAAAGATTATCAGATTGCCTTCTAGGGGGTGGGGGAAGGAGGGGGGTGGGGAGAAAGTGTAAAATTCAAAAGATGATAGGTAGAAACTATTATTGTATATAATTGGAAAACAAATAAAATATTTATATAATTTTTAAAAACAATAATTGCCTAGCTGTGTGATTTTATGCAAGTTACTTAACCCCATTGCCTTAAATAAATAAAAAAAAATTTAAATAAACTATGAAGACTCCAGTTTTCCCTGAACCATTCTTACTGTCAATTGAGAAGGTATAAACAGAAGCTGGGCAGTTCATAGAACTGCAAATACCTACATTTGCTATTTTTTTCCCTTTCTACATAGCTGACTTCAAGAAAAATTAGCTTGATTCCCAGGGGATTGACTCTTGTTTTGTTTAGCTATTTTTTGGGGGGCTGGGGGAGTTCATTCTTAATGGAGTCATCACTTTCTATGGGTTTTCTTCACAACTGGAACATAATTATATCTTTGAGTTGAGAGGGTCTTACTCCCTCCAGACACATAGATTATCACATATAACTAAAAATGAATGGGGTCAGAAAGGCAAGGCTCTTCCTTAGAAGAGCCCTTGTTTCCTTGGAGGAATGGGCAGGGGACTAACTGATTCTGCCTTTTGAAATCCTACTCCTGGATATTTCTGCTGGAAGAAGGTACTGGCTTCCCTTTGTTTGCAGCTTCTTCTCAGTATCTCACCTGAAGTATATAAGCTATACCTTTTACCTATAGATTTTACTTTTCTTTCCTTTTCCTGTATAAGTCAAAAGTTGGGCCCCCTGCCACATCCCCATCCTCTAAATCTAGCCCCTGCCCTCAAAATCTTCATTTGCAGTTGAGAAAATTGCCCAAAGTAGTTCCGTGACTTACCCAGTCACATAGCAAGTTAATGCCAGAGACAGGACCAGAACCCAATGCCAGGACTATTCTCATTTCTCCAGTCTTCCAAAAATATTCCAGTACTAAACAATGTTGTTCCATCTGTACAATGCTCTAACTCTCTAAGACTATTAATTGAACACAGCTAGGTGGAAGAGTGAATAGAGTGCCAGCCCTGAGGTAAGAGGAGTCATCTTCCTGAGTTCAGATCTGGTCTCAGATCCTTTCTACTTACCCTGGACAAGTCCTTTAAACCTGTTTGCCTCAGTTTCCTTATCTGTAAAGTGAGCTGGAAAAGGATATGGCAAACCACTCCAGGATCTTTGCCAAGAAAATCCCAAATGAAGTCAGGAACAGTCAGATATGACTGAAAACAACTGAACAACAAAAGGCTATTAATTGCAGAAAAGGTGCCAACTTGCATTGTTGAAAGGAATTTCCTCATCTGACAGTCCTTTTTACTAATAAAATCACTAATCCAGTCCCTATCCCTCTTGTATGAACTTTGTTTTTATTTAGCTGTTCGCATTCGTGGTTCTTAAACTTCTTTTTGGTTTATTTTTTGATTCAGGTGTGGCATTATGTTCGGCTATGAGGAGCAGCTATTTCTGACATCATACAAACTCCCATCACATACAAATGTAATTGCAAATATAAGTTCTGTGCAATCTAGGACAACTGTTGTTTTTCTCTATTCCCATGGACCCTCATGGACTCAAAGACTCTGACTTCTTATTTTCCTTGGATCTTACTTTCTACATCTATAAAATGATCCAATTTAACTAACCTATGAGATTTATTCCAACTTTAGGTCTACGATTCTACAATTCTTTGATTCTATGAATTTTTTTTTGCTTTTGTATCTTCAGTGTCTTGAATAATCATAACAAAAGTTTAATAAATTCCTCGTGTTATTAGAGTGGTTATGAGTCCTGCCTGACTCCAGACCCAAATGACATATTTCTAGGAACCCATGGACTGTTGAATTCTAATCACTACAGGAAGAAACCAAAGTGATCCCTATCCGGCATCATTTGTTCTCTGTCCTCTCCAAGTCACCACCATTATAACAAGCCAAATTCTGTAGACAAATCACTAAAAACTAGACTTGTCGTCTTCCCTCCAAAAAAGGAAACATAAAAATAGCTCATTTGATTTTACATCAAGTTGTACCATTTTATTGTTGCAGTTTATGGCTTTCCTTCCTACCCCGCTGCAGTCATTTCTTTGCACAGCAGCTGCATTCGATCTTTTCTTCTGGGCTGTACCCTGAAGAGGGCAGATCATGCTCTGGCTCAGAAGGGAGACACAGCTATGGTTTGCTCCCTCTTTTCCATTCAGAGGCTCCCTAGATTTCCCCTTTGCCTCATGTCAAGGGTCAGCAGGGACAGTTCCACAGAACTCCCTCTCAGGGAGGCCGCTCTTCCAGGCTGCTTTTGTTTATGTTTCTTCCCCAGACAATTCGGTGTATAGACGTCATCTTTTTTTACCCAAAGAAAAGTGAGAAATCTACTGGCTAACTTAGTGGTCAAAGGAGTCTGGGTCTCCCATGCTTCACTGGACTGGAGAGTAGTTCTGCCCATGTAGTCCCTGCATTTCAGGGACTTCCTGGGCATAAAAGAAGGAATTCCTCTCAGAGGAAGGCTAATTAATTTGCAATTCAGCAAAGGAATGGGGGGAGTAGGGGCTTTGGAAGTCATTCTGGGAGGGCTCAGGAGGTAAAAACCAAAACAGGATCTCAGAGGCAAATACCAAAAAATTATTTCACCTCAACTTTTGCCTCAAAGCATGATGGGGGTGGAGTGGGGAGTGGGGAGGAATGATTCAAGACTGGTTTTTTGTTTGTTTGTTTTTGCTTTTGCCTTGATCTCAAAAATTGGTGTGGGGGAATGAATAGGATTTTCTTTTCTTTCTTTTTTTTTTTTGCAACAGTCATGGAACCCTTGTGCAATCATAATTAAGAGTAAACATTCAGTAGTTGTAATGACTCCAAATAGTTTATGATGTATTAATTACTCAGGAATTTGGGCCTGCAAGCCATTGTCCTTCTCCACCATCTTTCTAACAGATCCTCTGAAGCCCACCTGAACAAATAACAGGGAAAGATGCAAGAATTTGCAAAATTTATTTTTTATGTTATATGTGGGGGGGGAGGAAAGGGTTGAGACAGGAGAGCTTTGGTTGAATTTGCTGTGCATGTGATGGGCACCACTCATACTAGAAGGAGCCTCTCTAGTGTCTCCGCCCCCCTCCCCCTTGCCAACCTATGCACAAGCTATAGTGATGGCAGTTAAGTTGGTAATTAGCCTTTGCCCCAAAGCTACACCCAGCCTACTCATTTGAAGAGCCCAGGGTTTGCCCTCAGCTCCCCTTTATCCACTTCAAGACTCTCTCTCTCTCTCTCTCTCTCTCTCTCTCTCTCTCACACACACACACACACACACACACACACATGCACACATGTGTGCACACACTCACATGCATGCACACACATGTGTGCGCACGCACGCGCTCACACACACACACACACACACACAGAGTCTCTCTTGTTCTGAACTTTTACTAACCTCTTAGCTCTCTTTCTAAAGTAGTTCTCTTTCCCCATTCCCCCCAGGGCTGTGCTAAATGACAAGCAGGCTAATCTGATCAACTAATTAGTGTAAAGGTGTTAATGAATGGTATTGACAGCGCTACTCTCCCTTCAAGGCAAGGTCCTTCAAAGTTTTCATTCAAACAGAGTAACTAGTGGGAAAAATTCCAGCCAACTTGGCTCAGGAAGGGGAAGGGATTTACTTGCTCAGGGGTCACATAAGGAGTGGGTAGCAGGGTTGAGACCTGAAAACCACATCCAGTGTTCTTTCTACACTATCCTGGGATCTACCTATGTATCTATGTATCTAAAATGGATCTAAATATGTATCTAAATAAATTGTATCTATAAATAAACAGTTATTTCAGGACAATTCCCCAAAATTCCCACAAGAAGCACTGCAAAAAATCCCAATCCAGATTTGTTCTGAAAATGGCCACCTTGTCCAATATGTCCCAGGATAATGAAAGTTCTTTGAAGGTAGAGACTTTTTTTTTAACCTACAATGCATAGCACAGTATCTAGCATATGGTAAATACTTTTTAAAAATTTATGAAATTGCATTAAATATTGAGCAAAGGCAATTTAGAAGATGGGCTACTACTAACTGCCTACTGAATTAATAGAAATAGTATATCCAGAATGAAGTAGCCAATAAATAGAGTTTCCTGATCATAGCACTTCTATTTATGATGCCATATTTAGAACGAACCTGGAGAAACTGGAGAGTGTCCAGTTAGGGAGAGGGACAAGGAAGATGAAGGACCTGGAGATCCTCCCATAAGAGATAGACTAAAGGTGCTAAGAATGGGAAACATGAAGAAGAGTGGACTTAAAGAGGATAGGAAAGTTGGCTGCAAATATTTGAATTTTTCTTCTGTGGAAGGATTTGGATTGGTTTTGTTAGGTCCCAAAGGGTCACTGGGAAGAAATTACATAGAAGAAGATATAGGATCCATGTGTAAAGGAGAAATTTCCTAACACATGAAGAGGTTCTAAAATGAAATGAACTGCCTCTAATCATAGGGCTTCTTAAACTGGGACCTGGGAACTTTAAAAAAAAAAAAAGATATTTTGACAAACATTTTAATATTATTTGTTTCCTTTGTAATCATACTAATTTTGGCATATGTGTTTAGAAACATTCTTCTGAGGAAAAAGTCTACATAGACTTCATCAGACTTCCAAAGGGGTTCACTGTAGGCAGGAAGATTACTGGTTCGGATGTATTCTTGATTGAGCATCACCTTTTGCTTGAAGACTTTCTTGATTTGCCTCCCTCCTTCCCCTGTATTAATTGTATATTTATTCTACATATATCTATATGTGTTACTCCACTCCCAAAAGAATACAAATCCATCTTGACAGTAATTAACTTATTTTTATCTCTGTCCCCACAGGTAGCACAGTGTTACTACATAGGAAAAAGTTAACACATGTTTATTAGTTGATTGATCGATTAGTCAGGTCCAGTTTGGGCTAGAGAAGTCAATAATTATTTATTAAGTGTTTACTAGAGGCCAGTCCTTGGGATAATTCTAACAGAAAAATAGAAAACACAAAATGAAACTGAAGAGAAAGGAGGACACCGGAGTAGGGAACCTCAGAGAAATGAAGGAGTGAATATGGTTGATCTATCTGTTCCTTAAAACAGAGATTCTAGGAGGAACTCTAGGACTAATCAGAGGAAGGGACCACAGGAGCAGAATGACCTTCCAGGAGGAGGATATTGCTGCAGCATGACAATGAAAGAAGTCTGAAGACTTACAAAGAGAAGAATAAGGAACTAAAGAGCTTTCAGTTCTGACCATCTGTGATTCTGTGATTCCTAGTCTATCAGTGTCTCCAGGAACAGAGAACTTTAAAACTCAACTTTAATGTGAAAAATAATCTTGCTCCACACATTCAGTCTTATATCATTGGCTCAGCATCCTCTCCAAGCCCCTATTTAGAGTAGATATACTCTGTGCTTGTATGGGTTTTTTTTCAATGAATCATCTGGGTGGCACAGTGGCTAGAGAGCCAAATCTAGAATCAAAAGAAGAATTGAGTTCAAATTCAGCATCAGATACTAGTAGTGTGATATTGGGCAAATCATTTAACTTCTGTTTGCTTAAATTTCCCCATATGTAAACTAGGGATAATAATATACTCACTTCCCAGGATTACTGTGAAGATAAAATGAGATAAAATTTATAAAACATTTTGCAAACTTGAACATACTATATAGCATGTTAACATACTGTAGATCATTAGTGGTGTGGATTAGAAAGCATGCCCTTCCTCTTCCAAAAAGCACATTGGTCCACTCCCCAACTTATTGAAATGACATGCTGTGGTCCTGGCTGTGACCTAGAAGGGGACCATGTAGCCCTGAAGAATATGTGTAAATTAACTATAAAAGTCCTTTAGGTCTTGATAAAAATCAAAGCAAACATATCTCTGGGTGCCAATTGAATTATTCAAGTGCCTTATTAAAGAGATTTTGTAGTTATTGAGAATAACTGATATAAAATCAATTTCAAAGTCATTTTCAAAACAGAAAGGAGATAAGACAAAGATATTGAGTTTGTCCTTCATGGAAATACCACCACTGTCTTTTGAAAACGAATATAGAATTAGTTCATCAGTTCTTTCTATAACTTGGGTCATTTGAAATAATATATTTTGCTTTATTGGGAAATGCACTACACTCCAATAGCCAGCTCTGCCTCAAAGTTTACTGAAGTTTTGTGGGAAAAAGAGTTTGGCAGGATCCCAGTCCATGAGGGCCTGAGAATGGTATGCCAGAAAGACTCAGGAGGCATAAAAAAACTTCTATAAAAGATAAAAATCTTCCTTCTCCAAAATCCCAGTCTAGAGCTTTTTAATTTCACAGGCCTAGCTCAGAAGACAGTTTCAAGATAGTTGTGATGTAGCAGAAAGAAGGTCAGAATTGTAGTCAGGTGGACTTGGGTTCAAATCTAGAATCTAACATTTATGAGCTGTGTGATCCTAAGTCATTTCTTCTCTCTAAGCCTTAGATTCTTCACCTGTGAAAGTGGTTGCTGAAATGATAAAATAATGAACCTTGTGAGGACAGGTTCTGGAGTTACTCTCTCAATGTCAGATCAAGTCTCTAGAAAGTATCTAGAGTTAGTCTCCTTGGAGTAGCCCAAAGCAGTTGAGGGTGATTTTTTCCTAATGATATAGCAAACAAGCCTCTAGCAACTTACTATTGTCTCTATTAATTATCAGTTGATTGTCCTTAACCCACCAGACTAATTAGCTTTTATTTTGGAGTATTTTCTATTGTGGTAGAGTAAAACCAGCTGATACAAATCATTTCCCCAAAAAGTTCAGGACACATTCTCACCAATATGTAGAGTGCAAGGGAAAGTGGACTCTAGTTTAGATAACAAAAGGAACAAAGAAGCTACTCACAGCACAGGCGTGCCAGACCCTCATGGGATAGTTAAGCATAGTATAGCTTTCTACTGAACTCCTTACAGAAGTTCTAAATATACCTAAATATGAATTAACTTTCTAATTATTCAAGCCCCACAGGACAGAAATAAGTTGCCTAGACCAATCCAAAATATAATAGCATTCTATTTTCATTCAATGATTTTTTTTCTTTCCAAATTGATCATTATCTGGGATATTTCAAATTTATCTAATACCCTTGATTAATTATTTCAAAAAAATATTCTTATCTGTTAAGGTAGTTACTTTCAATATTTTAATTTTAATAGAACTCAGACTTCTTTCTTTTGTCTCCCCCCATTAAAAAAAGAAAGAAAAGCAAAATCTTTATAATCACTGCCACAGTCTGAGTAACAAAGGCCTTTTTATTTTTCCTTCTTTTTTTCAGTGTCTTCTAGAGCCTGTGAATAAGCATAGCAGAACTCATAGTTAAGACTTCACAATGATTTCTTTTTAAAATACCAGCATTTGTCTTACCTTTCAGCACAAACAGACCTCCACTTGCCAATACATATATTCACATATATGATGTCTGCTATCAATTTTTTTAAAAATCCAGAATTTATGAAACTTCTAACTTTGTAACTATATGCCTAGTCAAATAAAACACAGTGGCATGTCCAAAAATACCTCTCAATATGTACCACAAATCTACCATCTAACTGCCATATTTCATCTGTCATATCATGTTTCATCATTTCTCTAAAATCATAATTAATTTTTCATTAGATTATCCAGAGTCCTCAATTTTGATGATGTTTGTCCTTACAATGCTTTTGTCATTGTATAAATTGTGTTCCTAGTTCTGCTTATTTCATTCTGCATCACTTCATACAAATCTTCCTAGGTTTCTCTAAAACTGTCCCCTTCATCATTTATTTAAAATAAAGCAAAATAGTATTGATCAATCATTAATGGGTTAATGGGTAGATCCTTCAATATTTTTAATTTCTTCTCCTCCTCTACTTCTTCATTCTCTTCTAATTCTTCTTCTTCTTGTTTCTCTTTTTATCTTTTGACCATTTTTTCAGTTGGGAAATGGCTTTTATTCTTATTCATTTATTTCAGGTCCTTACATGTCTTGAAAATGAGACATTTATCAGAGAAAGTTGCTTTAAAATTTTTCCCAATAAAGGTAGTTACATCAGGTGAGGGTGGAGTAACTGGTGATTGCTTGATTGACCTACTGTACACTTGCAAACCTTAAGAATTTATATAAATGTTATTTATTCTTATTCTTTTTATTCTTATAATTATCCCCCTGAGTTGCTCAAAAGTAAATTCTTTATTATCTCTCATGGTCTTATTTGGCCCACTACAGTAGAGGTTTTTGTTCTTTCCCTTCATCCTTTTCACCAAATTTCCACTTTTATGACCAAACAGTAGAATTTCAGTCTTACCAAAAAAAAAAAAAAAAAAAACCTCCTAGGTCTTTATTCCTATCAGTATAATCCTGCCATAGCAATTCCTACCAATTATTTGTAATTTATGTTTGTTTGCTTGATATCAAAGTCCTGATTCATCCGCCAGCAGCTATATCTTTTCTCTCTCTGCTTCTATTTCCCCAAAATGAACTAAAAACCACAGGCTTTATAATTTTATTTCATGATGACTAGTTAGATTTAATCATATTCATAAACTGCTTCAGTAACCTTAGCTAAACAAATCCATGTGGAAAATCACTGCCATGGTCTGAGTAACAAAACAGTCTTTTTATTTTTCCCTTTTTTTCCCAGTACCTTCTGGATTCTATGAATGAGCACAGTAGAATTGATAGTTAAATCTTCAGAAAGATTTCTTTTTAAATACCAGCATTTGCCTTAAATTATTAAGTGTTTCAGCACAAAAAACATTCACTTTCCACACATATATTCACATGTATGATGTGTGACTATAAAGTAATGTTACCAATTTTAAAAAAATCTAGAATTTATAAAACTCCTAAAATGTGAGGGAATCTAAACTTTCCCTTTCTAAACTGCCTTCAAAGTTAGGGGCATATTCTGTATATCCTCAACCAAATCTTCTTTCAATTCAGTTCAATACTCCATTCCTATGCCTTTGCATAAATGGTCTCTCATCCATGTCTTGGAGAACACCAAGATTCTTTCAAAATACAATTCAGGTGTGACATTGTATAAGAGAATTTTCCTGATCTCAGCAGTTACTGGCACTGTTTCCCTCTTAAATTAGTTTTTTATTACTTCATGTACATGTGATTATATACATGTTGTATTCCCTCTGTGGAAGAAAAGTATAAGCTTCATGAAAGCAGAAGTTATTTTATTTTTATCTCATGTTTTATGCATGGTAGTTACTTAATAAAGTTTTGTTGAATAAGTATTTTTTAAGTATCTGCTATATGAAAAACACTGTTTTAAGCAAAAATTATGGTGCCTGTCCTCAAGAAGCTTACCTTTTACCCTTTGAAAGTGGATCCAGTATTTAGTAGCCATCAAAAATTAAGCAAGTAGCAACATAAAATTTGGATAATGAATGAATGAGGTATAACAGAAAAATTTGATCTCCTGAGAAGCTCCTCAACTGATTTTGAAGGTCATTCTCAAAGAGATTCCCTTATTATTATTATTTTTTTGGAGAGTCAATTCCATTATATGACTGTCCCAGGTCACGTAACTAGTGTCAACAAGACTTCCTAAAAATATGTGCTAAAATGGTAGCATTCAGTTCAACTCAATAATCATATTAAGGACCTTTTGTGAAAAGATATTCTATAAATATAATACAATAAATAGTTCATATTCCCAGAAGACTGTTCTGAAGGACTGACTCTTGACTGGGTATCCAGATTTCAATATGTCAAAAAACTGGTATTTTTCCTTAAAATCACATTTCATAGACTCTGTTAGCCTCAAGGCAGCTAAGTGATACAGTGCATAGAACTCTGGACCTGCAATCCAAACCTGAGTTCAAATCCAACTTCAGACACTTACTAGCTATATGACCCTGGAGAAGTCATTCAATTTCTGCCTGCCTTAGTTTCCTCATCTGTAAGATGGGTGTAATAACAACAAGTACCTCCCAGGGTTTTTTTTATGAACTAAATGAATTAAATATTGCTTTGTAAACCTTAGAGTGCTATATAAATACATCATTATTTGTATTATCAGTGGATAATGGAGTTAATCTACTTATTTTCCTCCTTAAGTTTATGAAGAAATGTTATTTTGTTCAGAACTTGGAATGTAAAGAGGTGTAAAGCCTGAAATATTTGTGCAGTGCTTCTCCAGAGCTATATCTAGGAATTTTTGTATTTCAGGTTGATACCCACCAAATGGCACAAAGTTTGTTCTCCTTTGGGGAGGCAAAGATGGATGGGACTGAGGAAGAAGAAAGGATGATAGGAAGGAGCTCTCTCCAATTCACTATTGTAATGAATTATTCTTGCTAACTACATGCTCAGCTTCATTATTTCTGCACAGCTAAAAGGACTGAACTATTGCCAGTGCTCCAAACCCAACATCCTAGAGTTCAGTCTTGGCTATCCTCACCCAGTTACAACCCTGTTCATATTATAGACAAAATTCTACTCTTTATGACCACCTTTCAAAGGATCTCCTCACAACTGAATAGTCTTGAAGTCAGTCTATTATGCACTAGTAGCTCAGTGGAAAGAGCCTGGGTCCAGAATCAGGAAGATCTGAGTTCAAATCTAACCTTAGATACTGTGACCTGGGCAAGTCACTTCAGCCTGATTGTCTGTTTCCTTAAATTAAAAGTAGGAAACAGTAAACCTCTCTACTATCTTTGTCAAGAAAACCCCAAATAGGGTCATCAAGAATTAGGCACAACTCAAAAACTTCAACAGCTCAGTATATAGAGTGCTAGACCCAAGGTCTTGATGAGCTGAGTTCACACCCAGGCCTAGACACTCAGATTTTCTTTTAGATGTTGTTCTCCATGAGGGGAGAGAGACTATCTTTCTTTTTTCTTATTTGTATCCCCAGCAGTTAGCACAATGCCTTTGTAAGCCCTTAATAAATGTTTCTTGAATTGAATTGAATTGAATTGAATTACTAGCTATAATGACCCTGGACAAATCATTTGATCTCTCATCTATAAAGTTTTCATGTATAAATTTTCTCATTTACAAAATGAGAATTAAATGAAATAATGTTTGTAAAGCATTTTTCAAATTTTATAGTGCTATATAAATGTTAGCTATTATTTTTTAATCATACATCCAAAGCATGCATACTATCAAAAGATGAAAAATTGACCATACCCACCAGAATTTAAACCTATGGTTTCATCATCAGAGTTTCTAAATCTCCTTACACTAAGCCTGGCTGCCTGTGGGGTTGTTGAAGGTAAATATGGAATTTACAGAAAGTTAGGGAACTAGAAACATTCGTTGAAACAGGTTTTCACTCTACTGTTCAAAAGTGATTCATCCAGATAAAGTTCCTTCCCCTCTCCCTCATGATTAGAATTCTGAAGATCCTGATGTCAGTACAAATTGTCAATCAGGGTTAGCCACTAAGTTTGGGGGAAAACACCCATTCCCAGGGGAGTATAGTGGAGTATCTTCCCACTCATCCTTTCCCAGATCCCAGATCTTTTTTCTGATGATTTCATTCTCTTTAACCATTTCCTCTTCCCAAGAGTTCTATTGAATCAGATTCTCTGTCACTTACTTGGAGTTTTCTTGGCAAAGATACTGGAGTGGTTTGCCATTTCCTTTTCCAGTTGATTTTACAGGTAAGGAAACTGAGGCAGACAGGTTAAGTCATTGACCAGGGTCACACATCTAGTAAATATCTGAGGATGAATTTGATTTAAAAAGATGAATCTTCCTAGTTCCAAGCCCATTGTTCTATCTACTGTGCCAACAAAGTTCTACTCTTATCCTATTCCACTCAGTGAAGTAAGATAACTGACTCTAGGAAGTGAAAGAATGCTATTTTCTATGCTGTTATTTTGATCATGATAGTAGATATTTTAGTAAGTATTTAAGCCCACTTTGGGTGGGAAAGGGCAAGCACAAATCTTGCTGAATAATGAACTCCTAAAGGATATGAAAGAGAAATTAAAGTCCATCTTCCTTAAAACTCTTCATATATTCCCATTTAAAACAAGAAAGTTAATATAAGAAAGAGATTGATGAGACAGAAGAGGAGAAGTTTTTAACTTTAAAAATAATATGACATTTCAGTTTAAACCTTGAAATATATTTGTTTGTTTGGGGGTTTTATTGATGCTTGAGGAGTTATATATGGATGTTTGACACTCCCATGAACTGTCCCTGTCTTCAGAACTCTCCAAATTTCATTTCATAGTCTCCCTCTGCAGCTAATTAATCCACTTTTTAAATTTTTAAACAAAATTTTGATAACTTTTGTATTCCCCCCCCCATATCCCTCCCTTCTCTGTCTCAGAGAGCTATCCTATATATCAAAGATTTATAAAAGGGGGGAGGGAATCAAAACAAATCATTACAATGAAAACAATTACATGCAATTTTCAATATTCATAAGCCTCCCATCTCTTCTTATTGACTTTCAAAGTTTTCTATTTTTTTGACTCAATACTGATAGTTTGAAATCAGGGCAGCCTAAAAATAAGATACTTCAACTCACTACTGAGTAGTAGTTTTATTTCTTTGAAATCAAAAATAATTCTACAAATTTTCTCTCCAAAAGCAGCAAGAGAAAATAGAGAGAATAGCATTTGGTTGGAGCCAAATATTTTAGATCATGATACCTGCATATTCTTTCTAACATCGTTTTTTTTTTCAATACACTTTACACAGGAAAGGATTAAAAATATACTTGGACTAAAGTTTTGAAAGTAATATGTCTGGGAAAAGAGGTATCCAAGAAATGAGACTTGTGAAAACTACAAAAGATGTTCCTCAAATCTCAAAATTGCTCCTAAAATAATGTTGCCTATCCTTATTTTCCTTGATTCTGGATCTGTTTTTACACCTACAAAACCCAAGGAAACACTGGGCTCATCCCTCATCCTGATTTCATATCCTAGGAAACAAAGAGAGGGCAAAGCTTTCTCTAACTTCAAAGGCTATGCCAAAGGGTACAGAGAGAAAAAAGAGAAATGGGTCCTTAGAGCCAAATGTTGCTTTCTAGTCTTCAACTCTCTGTGGGACTAAAAAAGGGCAGACTTTGGCCCTTTGTGTCTCTAGGTAACATTTCCCACAACCCCTGATATATAAATATTGACATTTGGGATAAATAAGAAAAGACCTTCATGAAAAACCCGGTTGTTTTCCCAATGTGCTTTAAAGACATTTTTAGATTGCTTCAAAAGACATGTATATTTCAGAAATTTTGTTTGTTTTATTTTTTTTATTTTGGAGGGGAGGGAAGATAAGGAAAATCTCGATCTGTAACTTCAGTCCAGGAGATATCTCCCCAAACGATTGCGTGTAAGGAACTCAGTTTCAATATACTGTGTTGGAATGTTGACTCAGGCATTGAAAAGTTAATCCACTTATCCCTGATTACTAGTATGTGTAGCAAGTAAATCTTGAATTCAGGGCTCCCTGACTCCAAGGCAGAACCTATCCACTAATACTGCACTGCACTCTGATGATACAGAAAGAGTTTTCACCTCAACTAACATATTCTATCATATTGTACATGCAAACATGTTGTTTGACCTTTGTTCTCAAAGAGGATCATGACATCAGGAAGGGCAAGCCATGACTTTCAAGTGAATTGGATTTAAGTGAAGGAGAGCTGTGCAAAGTCACCTGCCTCACTTTCTCCTCCGTATCCTCTGAGTCCAATGGCAAGATATAGATATAGACAAATACAAATAACTTAATATCTTTTCCAAAGCAACCTTTTCTGAAAAGAACTAAATTTTCATTCACTATAAATGATTTGCTCACACGCCTTCTGATTAATAAAGTAATTTTTTCTTCTAAGTGTATCCTATGTATCTTATAATGCCCCGTCCCCCTCCAAATCCACTCTGGAAGCATAAATAATAGTGGATTGAAGTGACCATTAGGGATTTCTGGCTCCCCAGCTCAGCTTCAGGATTTTTATTCTCTTTATGGAACTACAGTGCACCCTGGTGGTCATTGTCATTATTATTTCCACTTAACTAACAGCTATTGAAACAAAACTGAAATTTAAAACTGATTCCTAAATATTATAGAACAAAAAGAACTGAAACAATATATAATTGAGTCCTCTCATTTTCTGAGTAAAGAAACAAAAACCAAGGAGGTTAAAGGACTTCCCCAATGTGACTGGCTTGGCAAAATGGGGACTAAAATCTAGGCCTCCTGGCTTTTAGGTTCTAACATAGTGTAGCTTTCTGCTTTCAGACCTCTGTTACAGTACTCTGTAACAGACATTTATTAAATTCTACTGCATGCAAAGCACTGTCTTAGGTAGGTACTCTGGGAGATTACAAATTTAGATAAGACACAATCCCTGTTTTCCTGGAACTTGCAGTGGTGGGGTGGAAGGGATAGGAGAAGAAGGGACAGTCAGCACTGTGTAATGGAAAGGACATAGGCTCAATAAGGAGAGTGTGGGTTCAAATACTCTCTCTGACAATAATCGGTGTGGCCATAGTCAAGTCACAACCTCTCTGAGTCTCAATTTGCTTATCAGTAAAATGGGAATGGTAACAGTAGTGCTTATTCATGGTAAGGGTCAAATAAAATATTTATGTATATAAATGGATTTGCAAACTTTAATAAGTTATCTAAATGTCAGAGACATCATCATCATCATAATAATAATAATGTTTTCAAGGTACTTTAGAAACATTTTCTCATTTTTATTCTCACAACAATCCTGAGAGGCCAGAGCTATTATTATCCCCATTTTACAGATGAAGAAATTGAGGCAGACAACAGTTAATGACTTTCCTGGGGTCTCATGATGTTAAAGGGCATTGAACTATCATTGTAATGGATAATGCATTCTAGTTACAAAACAAAGAGTTATATGAAATCTGAAGGGGAGATGGCTATTCAGCGAAGGCAAACTCAGCTTCTTCTTCCAATAAAATTATTCTGGTTAGAGATGAGCTATCCAATTATTTGATTAGAACTTTTCCCAGTTGCCCACTGAGAAAAGGGAATGAAAATGAAAATGAAAAGCAGGGAATGAAAACCAGCACCATAGTCATTCCCTGAGTCTGACCTCAACTTCCCTCTCACTCCTCTACTCAGCTGATGATTCAATCAATGAACATTACCTCGTGCAAAGTGCCACACATTGAGGAACACAAACATATGACAGCCATGGTGCCCAACACTCAAGTTAGACAGACAAGGTAAACAAGAATAAAATAAGAGTTCAAAATAGAAGGAAGTACATGATAACTGAGCAGTCAGTGCTATAGGAAGTCAAAGGATTTCATTATATGCTAGAGAATTCTTCCTAGAGTTAGTAGAACTTAAGTTGGGGTTGGAAAACCAGAAAAAAGATCCAAGCTGTCAGAATGTATGAAAGAGGAAAGTGGCATGGGCTAGAATGTGTAGAGTTTATTTGGGCAAGAGTGATTAGACCAGCCTGACTAGAGTTAAGGATTTCTGTGGGAGAGGAACAGGATGTAAAACTGGAAAGGCAGTTTGAGACCAGATTTTAGAGGGCTTTGGGAAAAAAAAACCCTCCCCCTTATTTAAATCTGGTAATTTTTGAATACCAAACAAAAGATTTGGGATTTTATTATCCTATAGGAAATAGGGAGCTATGAAAGATTTTGTAGCAGGGAAAGGAGTATGATCAAAGTTTTGGGAAGGGTAGTTAAAGGAAGAGATTGGAGCAGGGCAGATCAAGAAGGGTGGTGAGAGAACCACAGTCAGAAAAGCTATCAGGAGACTACAGAAACACACCAGGTGTAAGGTCTTGGAAAGAAAGGGGTAGATGGACATGGCAGAGAAAATTGGTAGGTCTGGATGTCCAACTTCATTTGAAGGAGGGAGACAGAAAAAGGGAAGAGTCAAAGATGGTTGAAGTTCTAATCTTGAGTCACAGGGAGAATAATGGTTCTGCTAACAGAAATTGGGAGGTGAGGATGGAGAGTTGGTTTGGGCAAAGGGTAGATAATGGAATGGATCAATCTGGGATCTGTGGAGCTAATAACATGGAATATTGTCATGTCTCTCAAGTACTACCCAAAAGAGATCTTCCAAATAGCTTGATATTGAGAAAATATTCCCAGTTTGGACAAAGGTTAGCATAAGTTAACATAAATCTAAGTGATTTGTAGAAAAATTACTGTCTTTTCTTCAATTCAATTAAGCAAACATTCATTAAGCCTCTACAATGTGTAAGGTACTTCTCTAGATCCTGGGAATATAAAGGAAATAATAAAACAGTCCATCTTCCCAAGGAACTCATGCTCACTCCTGTCCTTTCAATTTAGTTAGCACAGAATAATTAAAATTGACATCTCATGAGGCCTACTTAAAAACTTTCGACTTAGAAACCTATCTAGTTTTCTCAATTGCCATCTCACTTGGTTAAAGAACTTTCTTTCTTGCCATCTATCCTTGGTGACATTTTTGCAAATCCTTTAGTTGTTTTACATTCCACAGAACCACCTGCCTGCCTCATATCCCTAACAGGGCTGGCTCAAAAATGTTTTGTAGCTCCTTTTACCTCTAGAAAATAACAAATACAAACTCCTCAGTCTGGCATTTAAGATCTTTTATTGTCTGATTCCTGCCTATCTTTTCAGACCTTTCACATGACTCTCTTTTACCCATTCTACATTCCTACTAAATAGTCTTACTCAATATTCCTTTTATTCAACATTCATCACTTCCAGGGAAGCTAGGTGGCACAGTGGATAGAGCACAGGCCCTGGAGTCAGGAGGACCTGAGTTCAAATTTGGCTTAGACACTTAATAATTACCTAGCTGTTGACCTTGGGCAAGTCACTTACCCCCATTGGCATTGCAAAAAAAAACAACCCCCCCAAAATACCATTCATCATTTCCCCATTCACAACATAGACTTCCTCCCCTCATTCACCTTCTTTGAATCCTTGGTTTCCTTCAAAGTTCATTTCAGGTGGTATCTCCTGTGGGAAGTTTTTCCTGATCTCATCATTGTTAGAGACCCCCTTCTGCAATTATCTTCCAGTTATTTATCTGTTCACATAGCATATCATCCCAGTAAAATGCAAATTTTTTGAGAGGAGAGACTTTTCAGTTTTATCTTTTCATCACCAACATCAAACTCAGCAGTGTGAACAGTAGGTGCTCAATAAGTATTAGTCAAGGTGAACTGAATCAGGATACCTCTCCCATTTAACTTCCCACAGGAGATGCCACCTGACTTGAACGGCACAGGGGTTCAAGTCCTACACCTCTGACACATACTGACTGTGTGTGCCTGAATAACTCTTTAATACTACAAATTTCAGAACAAATGCTTCACTGAGTTGCCCACCCTAATGAAATCACAAGGTCCTAAACAAAACAAAACTGGTCATAAACCCAGAGAATATTAGTTCTGT
Source organism: Macrotis lagotis (assembly GCF_037893015.1). NCBI lineage: Eukaryota > Metazoa > Chordata > Mammalia > Peramelemorphia > Peramelidae > Macrotis > Macrotis lagotis. Next base: position 121,230,520 of record NC_133660.1, on the reverse strand, counting down.
GAAAGCAGAAACATGTATCTTGTCTACTTCTATTATCAGTGCTCTGTTCAAACTATGTCTTTAATAATTATTTGTTGAAAACAGAATTGAACTACCAATAACAGGAGAAGAAAATAACATAAAAATGGAGGACATTAAACAGCCATTCTCCTTATCTTTATTTGTCATTATTATCAAAACTCACCTCTAACACTTACTAGGGATATGACTATGGGCAAATTATTTATTGTTGGGAGCTTCAGTTTCCTTCTCTGTAAAACTAGGATAAAGTTATGCCCATAGATCCTCAGAAAGTTTCTGTACAATCAGGCTTAATATTTTCATATTAGTCATGTTGTGAAAGAAGACTTATAACTAAAGGGGGAAACTATGAGAAAAAAGAAAAAACAAAAGAAAATTTTAAAAGTGTACATAGTATGTTTTGTTCTACATTCAGACTCCATAGTTTTTCCTCTGGATATGGATGGCATTTTTCATATAGGCTTCTGAGAATTGCCCTTGATCATGTACTGCTGAAAGCAACTGCATCCATCATAGCTGAACATCTCACAATGTGGCTATTAATGTAGTACAAAGGTTTTTAACCTAAGACCCAGACCTATAGATAAAATTCAAGGAACTGGTGAACTTGAATGAGGAAAGAAATAAATATTTTCACCAGCTTCTTTTTTTAACTTTTATTTATTCAAAGCAATGGGTTTTAAGTGACATGCCCAAGACCACACAGCTAGACAATTATTAAGTGTCTGAGGTTGGATTTGAACTCAGGTCCTACTGACTCCAGGGCTAGTGTTCTATCCACTAGACCACCTAGCTGTCTCTCACCAACTTCTAAAAAAAAATTTAGTGTTGCCTTCAATTATTAAATTAATCTGAGGAATGGTCTATAAACTTATGTCATACATAAAAAAATTAACAATCCTTAATTTAGAATAAATAACTTGATTGAAAGAAAAGATCAATTGAACAAGACTGGCAAAGATGAGACAATGGGAACTGCATAATAACATCATTACTTAAGTAAATGCATGTATATAGGATCAGAGACCCATTGAGTGAGAAACAGAAGAGACCTCAGAGTCTAGTCCTTTTATTTTGCAGATAACGAAGCAAAGCACAACGAGCTTAATTGACTTTTCCAGGGTTATGCAGCTAATAATAAACTAGAAAGAAAGAAGGAAAGAAATAACTCATTACTTCCAGTGACAGTCTTTGTCTAAGGTCTTAATGTCTTTGTCTTAATATCTTACTGGTCAGAAAGTTTTTCTTGACAAGTTAAAATCTGCTTTTTCTGTTGCTATCATCTTCTTTTAAAATTGATAACCATTACTACATTCAGAAATTCCTCTAAGACTTCCAGATTCTAAACTGATCCTACTTCACAGGTTCGCAATCATGTTTTTTCTCTTCCAATCAAAATAACTACAATGATATCGATTTTTTTCTAATCATTACCAGAATTACTCTATTACTTCTTGGAGCATTTTAACATTCATCCATCTTGATATCTCAGCTTTGAGGAAACTTGATTGCATAGATTTTAGGCCTTTGGCTGACTAATCTAAGGAAAAAAACAAAAGATAACATCTTATAAATCTGATGTGAGCTGATAGCATAAGAACATGGTGAAATTCAGTAAAGATGATTTTTTCTGAAGAGTATGGGAGTATTCCATTACTAAACTTTTCTCCAAGTTTAAAGTATTCTGTGAATATTTTAAAAATCCTTGCTGCCATACCCATCAGTTAGGTAATGGAAAAACAAATTATAGTACATAAATATAACAATATCACTGTGCTATAAAAAAAGGATAACATTGATGGATAAAGAAAAGCATGGAAAAACTCTACTTGAACTGATGTAGAATCAGGTAAACAGAGCCAAGAAAACAAATACTAAACATTTACCACAATGATAAGTTTTAAAGTATAAGCCTGGCTTAAAAGTAGAGAAATGAGAAGATGTGCCACATGGTCACAGAAGCTAAGGAATCCCCAGATGTTGCACATTGCATATATTCTTAGATTTTTTTCAATGCATTAAAAAAATTTTTATCCTTTTCTTTTTTAAAATTTTATTTATTTGTTTATCATACATTACTAAAATAGTCTTATTGTAAGAGTAAACAAAATCTCCCCTCCCTCTACAAAAATAAAAAAAACCTCACAAAAAACAAAATGAGAGAAAAAGAAAAATAAATTGTACTTCAGTCTATGTTCAGATATCATCAGCCCTGTCTCTGGGATGAACCACATTCTTTATCATAAGTCCATCAGAGAAGTTGTTTCAATAATTCTTTCCCCACAGTTGCTTTTGCTAACTGTATTTCCCTCCATCCATTCCTCCCCATTGCCATTTATTCTATTCTTTCTTTTCACTTCATCCTTCCTTAAAAATGTGTTCAGAGTAGCCAAGAGGTGCAGCAGACCAAGCACTGGCCCTGGAGTCAGGAGGCCCCAAACCCAAATCCCACCCCAGACACCCAACAACCACCCATCCCAACTCCACCTTGCCAAAAAAAAAAAAATGTGTGATATCTGATTATCCTCTCCCACAATCTTCCCTCTCCTCTGTCACCTACACCTCCCCTCCCCTCCCCCTGTCCCCTTTCTCCCATCCCCTGGCTCTCCTTTTTCCTCTAGGGTAAAATAGATTTCTATCCCCTTTTAAGTGTGTATGTTGCTTTTTCTCTGAGCCAATTCCAATGAGAATGAAGGTTCACTCATCCCCCCTCACCTTCCCCCTTCTGTTCCATTGCAAAAGTTTTTTCTTGACTCTCTTATAGACACATCTTAACCCATTCTACCTCTCATTACCCTTTCTCCCAGTACATTCTTTTTTCACCCACTAACTCCATCTTTATAATATATTATACCTTCATATTCAGCTTTTTTCTGTGCCTTGTCTAAAGATGCTCCTTCTAATTGCTCTATTAATTAAGATGGTTCATATGAATTATCAGTATCAATAGGATTACAAGCAGTTCAATATAATTAAATCCTATAATTTGCCCTTCCCATCTCTATGCTTTCCCTGAGTTCTGTTCTTGGGGATCAAACTTTCTATTCAACTCTGATCATTTCAACAGGAAAGTTTGAAAGTCCTGTTTCCCTGAATGTCCATCTCTTCCCCTGGAAAAGGATGTTTGGTTGATTCTCAGTTGTAATCCAAGGTCTTTTGCTTTCTGGAATATCATATTCCAAGCCCTATAAATCATTAATGTAGATACTGCTAAGTCTCATGTGATCCTGACTGTAGTGCCATGATATTTGAATCATTTCTTTCTGACTGCTTGTAATATTTTCTCTTTGACTTTGGAGTTCTGGAATTTCACTATAATATTCTTGTGAGTTATTTTTGGGGATCTCTTTCAGGAGGTGATCAGTGGATTCCCTTAGTTTCTATTTTACACTCTGGACATTGGGGCAATTTTTCTGTAGAAATTCTTTTAAAATGAATTCAAGGCTCTTTTCCTGATTGCCCCGACCCGCGGGACAGCAAGGTGGGGTGTCGAGGAGGACCCAGCCTGAAAAGGAATGGGTGAGAATAAGGAGAGTGAGACCCAAGGGTGGTGGATAAGGTCTGAGTTTATTGAGAAAAGGCACATGCTTATATACTGTAGAGAAGGAACAAGGAAGTTAGCTTGGGGGTGGAGTTGGCGTGCCTTGGCCTGTGAGAAGGGATATTCTGAGGTCAGGTTGTTCTTGATAACGGAGGGTGAGGCCCCTTTCCTGGAATTTGTTTGAGGTTTCGCAATGCTCGTTTATCATGTCTTAGTTTGAGGTTTCGCAATGCTCGTTTATCATGTCTTAGTTCCTGCCATGGGGCCTCTTGGCCCCTGACACCTGATCATGACTTTCAGCTAGCCCAATAATTTTTAAATTGTCTCTTCTGGATCTGTTTTCCAGGTCAGTTGTTTTTCCAATGAGATGTTTCACATTTTCTTCTAGTTTTTTCATTCTTTTGGTTTTGTTTTATTTTTTCTTGATTTCTCACAAAGTCATCTATTCTACATATGAAGGAGTTGTTTTCTTCTTTGAGTTTTCTTATCTTCTTTTCCATCTGACCAATTCTGCTTTTTAAAGCATTCTTCTTCTCATTAACCTTTTTGGACTGCTTTTTTCCCCATTTGACCTAAGCCAGTTTTTAACGTGTTATTTTCTTCAGTATTTTTTTGTATCTCCTTGACCAAGCTGGTTTTGATGATTTTCCTGTATCACTCTCATTTCTCTTTCCAATTTTTCCTCTACCTTCCTTACTTGAATTTCAAAATCTTTTTTGAGCTATTCTATAACCTAAGACCAATTCCTATTTTTCTTGGAGGTTTTGGATACAGAAGCTTTGCCTTTGTCATCCTCTGATTATGAGTTTTGATCCTCCATGAGACAAAATTAATTATTGATGGTCAGGTTTTTTTTTTTCCTGTTTACTCATTCCCCCAGTCTTTATCCTGGTTTTAAAGTACTTCCCAAGCTTTTGAGTGCTATTGGGGCACCTTTGCAAGGACTTCAGTTCCTTCAAGGTTTTATGACAGGCTCTGACTGCTCTCCTGGTCTGTACTCTGATCTGTGTATGACTGCAAGCACTCCTCTCTATCCTGGGTCTATGAGGAGGGTCCCTGTTCTGCTGCAGCAATAGCGGGGCTCCAGACTGTGACCAGAGTTTGGATAAAGCACAAGAGTCCTGTCCCAGGGATAGCAGAGAGACCTCAACAGTCTCCCCCCACTTCCTTACCTTCAATGGGCTGAGCACTCTGGAAGCAGCTGCTGGGCAGCTCCCTACTGAGTAACTCCACAGGCCGGTTTCCATTTCCCCTGAACAGAGCTGCTCTTACCTGGGCTCTGCACTCACACTGGCAGAGTTTTCCCACTGATCTTCCAAGTTGTGCTTGGTGATCCCTGGGTTGGGAGGTCTGGAAACTGTTTCCACTGCCACTAGCCACTAGCCACTAGCCCCAGGTGCCCTAGGGCTGTTCTTAGAAGGTTGGAGCTCATTCCCTCCATGGTGGCTTGACCCTAGCTGTGTTGCCACTCCTTCCAACCCTGGTAAAACAGTCTTCCCACAGATCTTCCAAGCTACCTGGAACTGGAGAATTGTTTCATTAGTTCCCTCTGTGGGTTCAGCTTCTCTAAAATTTGGTTTGAGTCATAATATTAAGATTTTTGGAGTATTTTTGGAAGTATTTGTAGTATTTGGAAATTCCTGCCTTCATGTTGCCATCTTGGTTCTGCCCCTAATGTAAAGATTTTTGAAAAATATATTTGCCTTCAAAGAATTTATGTTCTAATAATTAAACTTCACTCAGAAGTCTGATGGCCCTATCCTCACAGGAAATTTGGTTGTAGAAATATTATGTGCAACTTGATCTTACAACCATTTCATTACAGTCTCATTCTTATAATATATTCAAATCAAATAAATAGACTTGATTGACAGAGAACTTAATATTAGAGTAAGAAGTATCCAAATATCTAGAAACTGGAAGAAATTAAGAAATGTAATGAATTTGGAAAAGTAAGAGTGAAACTGAAGTCACCAAATGAATCTGAATGACTGAAAGTACTATATAAGGGGAGTGGTAATACATTTAAAAATTATTCCAATGGGCTTTTTTAAAATGGCAAAATAGGATAAGATCTGAGACCTGTGATACCATTGATAAGAGAGCATGCCATGAATAGGAATATTTCCTGTCCCACTAAACACAAGAAATGCAATTCAGAACCTCAGAAAGTTGTCTAGAATTCTAATAGGCTAAGTTATCTGCCTAGGGTCATATAGGCACTATGTATCAGAAAAAGGTAGTGATGGGTCTTTCTAGTTCCAGGACCATGCAGTTTCTCAAAAGTATGGAAGTGAAGATTTAGTGATTTGGTTCTGGTCTGGGATAGTAAATAAAAAAGAGCAACCTACTAATTCTGAATTGCTCCAAGTAATATAAACTGAAAATGCCCTGGTTCAGGGAAGAAGGAAGGAAGGAAGGAAGGAAGGAAGGAAGGAAGGAAGGAAGGAAGGAAGGAAGGAAGGAAGGAAGGAAGGAAGGAAGGAAGGAAGGAAGGAAGGAAGAGAAGGGAGGGAGGGAGGAAAGGAAGGGAAGGGGAGAGGGGAAGAGAAGGAAGAGGGCAAGGGAGGGAGAGGGGAGGGAAAGAAAAGATAAAATCATTTATCTCTTAAACACAGATCTTTGTACTTGGGAAAAAAATTGCTCTAGCTTGTATAGATATTGTCATGATTGATAGTCTATCTAAAATAGTCATATGAATTCTTGTCTAGAGTTTTACTTAAGTATTAATTATCTTAATATCCGTGGGGGGAAAGGGAGGAGGGAGAAGGAAATCACTATGTATCCATAGTATAAACTAATCTCAAAAGTAAATTTTTAATAACCATTGCAAGAGATTTAATAATATACACCACTAATAAGATTTGGTATACAAAGAGTATCATTTTACAAGGAAAAAACCCATTAATTCTAAGTGAAAATTTGGTTTCCCATTTCTAGTCACAGTTTATATGTTTTATATGAAGGAAGAAGTCAGTGTTCTATCTGAGTGATAAGGTGTCACCGTGTCAAATAGAGGAGCTATTCCCCTTTCATTCAGGAGTCACTTCTTAGTAACTGATGCTTTCTCAGAAGACAAAATATTATCTTCTCTTATATTTTACTTATATTGTCTAGAAACTACCTCATTTCCCAGCATTTCATTCCACAGGCTTAAATCATTTCAAAAAATTACATCCTCCACTAACACAGTTAAATCATAGTCAAATATTGATTCTCTATTATGTAACAGCTATGTAAGAGACAGAACACAGACCCATGAAATTCCCTAAACACAGAGATCAGAAATCCAGTGCAGTGATAGTACACAAGTCAATAGATCAGTGTCTGCAGAACCATCTCAGCAATAATCAAGGAATATGTCTAGGTGATGGTCCATTGTGCTGCTATATGGGACCTCACATTCCATTTTTTTTTTAGATTTTTGCAAGGCAAATGGGGTTAAGTGGCTTGCCCAATGCCACACAGCTATGTAATTATTAAATGTTTGAGACCGGATTTGAACCCAGGTACTCCTGACTCCAGGGCCGATGCTTTATCCACTGCACCACCTAGCTGCCCCCTCACATTCCATTTAAAGAATCATTTCCAGGGGCAGCTAGGTGGCGCAGTGAATAGAGCGCCGGCCCTGGAGTCAGGAGTACCTGAGTTCAAATGCGGCCTCAGACACTTAATAATTACCTAGCATGTGGCTTTGGGCAAGCCACTTAACCCCATTGCCTTGCAAAAAAAAAAAAAAAAAAAAACTAAAAAGAATCATTTACTTGTTCATTTGTCCAAACAAAATTCTAAAATGCATTAGTAAAAATACTGTTAGTGAATATCTCGAAAATATAATAGTGATTCCAAAGAGTCAACACAGTTTTCATCAAGAATGAATCATGTTGGGGCAGCTAGGTGATGCAGTAGATAGAGCACTGGCCCTGGAGTCAGGAGTACCTGAGTTCAAATCTGGTCTCAGACACTTAATAATTACCTAGTTGTGTGGCCTTGGGCAAGTCTTTTAAGCCCACTGCCTTGCAAAAACCTAAAATAAAAAAAATTTAAAAAGAATGGATCATGTCAGACTAATCTTATTTCAACTTTAAACAGAGTTATTAAGCTGATAATTCAGGAAAATTCTATAGCTCTGGCTTACCTTGCCTTCATTCAATAAACATTTATCAAGTTCCTGATATGTTCCATATGTCTGCTAGGAACATTCTTCTGCTCTATCCACTGTGCCACCTAGCCGCCCCTACTAGGAACATTCTTATGAAAAATGTGGGTTAAATGGCAATAATAACATGACTGTTAAAAATGAGTTGAATAACCAGTGTCAAAAAATGGTCACCGACTGAACCAATTTCTGGTTGGAAATGAGTGTTAAATAGAATACTTCAAGGAATCTGTGCTTTTCCATGTCCTGGATAATGTTTATCTATGACATCTTAAAGCATTATACTCATGTATGCAGAAGCAAAGTTTGAAAGTAGAGACAATATGATGAATCACAAAATCCCCCCCCAAAAAAATTTTGACAGATAAGACAGAACCCTGGGCTAAATGCAATAAGATTCATTTTTAATAAGAATCAGTGTAATATCTGTTACTTGGGTTAAAAAAATGAACTTCACAAGTATAAGATGGGAAAGGTGTAATTAGAGAGTAGTTCTGAAAAAGATGTCAGTTGATAAACATTTTTTAAATTCCTACTATGATCAGGCATCATACTAAGATACAAAATAAGCAGAAGACAGTTCCTACTCCCAAGGAATCCACAATCTAATAGAGGAAAAAAAACAGATAAAAGAAATAAGGCAATGACAAGGATAGGAAGAAGGGATTATCCCCAGAATACAGGAGCATGATGAAGACCTGTAGATGGATAGGATCTAGAGCTCCCTCCTTAAATGGAGGATCTGGGAGGATCTCTTCATGTATACCCTCTATCCTCTCTAATCACAGAGAGGAAAGAGCTTCATGGAGCAGGGTTACTGAGGAGCTGTATTTCAGAATTGATGGGATCTTGTAAGAAGATGAGTTTCTGGAGATAATGATGAAGTCTTTGAGAGCAATCAGTGGAAAATGATGGCGGGAATCATTTGAGTTGGTAGGCCCAAAATTATGATAAGCCAATCTGAAGACTTTTCCTATTAGAGGTAATAGCAACAACTGAAACCTCCACTAACATCTAGTGTAAAAGTGTACCCTAATTCTCAAAAATTGTACCAATAGAATACAATCTCTGCTGAATCCTACTAAGTTGGAATAGCTTGAAATTTGAGTCTCCAGTACAAAGACCAATGTGGGTAAAATGGCAATAGAGTGCCTGCCATCACCCTATTGTTTTGAGAAGTGGGATAACTGTGCAAAATAGTGTTTTATGAAGAATAATGGAATTCTTATATAGAATGAATGGATAAATAGGAGTAAGGAGAGAAAATTTATATCATTCATTCAATATAATTTTATCATACCCAGTACTTGGTGAGTATTGACTTACAAAATTATGACACATTTTTTACTTTCAAAGAATTTATTTAAAAAAAAAAAACATGGATTTATTTCCTTCATTTAACCAAACAAATCATTTGCCTTTTAGGGGACTAAATTTCATTACCTGTATAAAAAAAATAGGGGTTGTCATGAGTGAAGGTTTGATTCTCAACTCCTGTGATATAGAGAGATTTTAAGAAGTCTGTGAATTTAGATGAGGAAAAAATTTCTATCTTGATTTTCACTACCTCATAATTGAAACTTAGTATTTCCTTCAATTATTTAAAAAAACACTTTATTCTGAATTATCCTTGGGTTTCATAAAATTGCCCAAGGAGTCCAACATACAAAAATAGTTTAAAATCCTTAGATTAAAAGATAATTAAGTTCCCTTCAAGTTTTAAATTCTGTGATCCTGTGATCTTATAATAAAAGATCTAAAGAGGAGAATTGTGCCATTGACCCAATAAAAGCAGAAAATTCCCTTCAGAGAAAGAAGAACTCTAGGCTAAAGCACTGAATTCTAAGGGGGGAACTAGAAATTAAAGAAGGACTAAACCCAACAGTTCCTGACTGATGCAGTGGCATGGGCCAAAACAAGCCCTCAGAGAGAAATAAATCTGTCATAAGCAAGTTGTCCTGGACAGCTCATCAGAGTGATAAGAAACTGAGTAAACCACAAAGCAACCTTGGGCAAGCCTCCAACTCTTTCCACCCCCTCCCTGCTGTCCATGAGTGCTGGTCCCCTGGGAACAAAGATAAGCAAATTCTCCACCCCTTTCCAACTATGGAAGAATTCAGTCAACAGAAAGGTCTTGGAACTTCACCCTCTGCTAGACAAGAAGACATTCTCCCAGAATATCCATTGGAGGGCAGGGCGTCCCAGATGTCAAAAAAAGCCAATGAGGCAGTCTGATAACTTCTCCTGGAGAAGACAATCAGTGCTCTCATATAATAACAAAAACTCTACATGAGTCCTTTCCTAATCCCCACAGTTGCTAAGATCCTCTCCCACTCTCTAAAAATTTACCTTAAATTTGTTATGTATATATTTTGTAGAAGGGCAACCATAATTCTGGATAAAATATTGGTCTCCAAGCTCAGAAAACTTGGCTTCAAGTCTTTCCCATGATAAATACTGGTTATATGACTGAACAAATCCCATAACCTCTGATTACCCTAAATAGCTCTGTAAGTTTGTAAGCTGCAAAGAAAATGTGAAGAAGTTCCTTCAGCTAGGAGTTTGTCCCCTATGCTAATTAAATTACAAGTCTGTTCCCTGTTGCATATATTTTATACATATTTTTGCAAGCATGTTTTCTTCTAATAAAATGTAATCCTTCTGAGGGCAGTAACTATTGAATTTTGGTCTTTGATTCCCTAGAATTGATTTGATTTTTACTTTCCCAAGCTTACAGAGTTAACACATTTCTGAGACAGAATTCAAATCCAAGTCTTCCTGACTTTGAATGCAGCACTCTGTCTACTATGGTTATGGTGTTAACCATGTTTGGATCTACTATGAACTATAACACCACTTAATTTTTACATTTAATTTAATTTTAAAATTAACTAGCTTTATTTTCTCTCCCTTTCACCAAAGCGAAGGGAAATGAAAGAAAAACCTTGTATCAAATATATGTCAAGTATAACAAATTCCCATATTGGTCATGTCCAAAAATATATGTTACATTCTGAATCCTGAGTTTATCATCTCTCTGTCTGGGGAGATAGGTAACATTCATCATTTGTCCTCTGGAATGTTGATTAGTCATTACATTGTTTGGAGTTACTTATCTTTAAAAGTTGTCTTTACACTGTTGTTATTATGGTATTTCTTGGTTTTGCTTACTTCACTCAGTATTACATGTCTGTTTCCCCAAGTTTTTCTGAAACTTTCCTTTTCTTATGGCACAATAATATTCCATTACATCCATTTGTCATTGTTTGTTCAGCCATTCTCCAATTGATGGACACCTTCATAATTTTTGAGTTATGTAACTCTATCAAAAGAGATGCTATTATGAATATTTTGGGAATATAGATCTCTTCCTCTTTCTTTGATCTCTTTCACCTAATAAAGACTTCACTTTCTACATGGTTTGACTGCCTCATGTTTAAATATGGTGCCAACAATACCACTACTGGATCTATACCCTAGAGAGATCATGCAAAAGGATACAAACATCACTTGTACAAAAATATGATAGCAAAGAATTGGAAAACAAGTAAATGTCCATCAATTGGGGAATGGCTGAACAAATTGTGGTATATGTATATTATGGAACACTATTGTTTTATTAGAAACCAGGAGGAATGAGAATTCAGAGAAACCTGGAAGGATTTATATGAACTGATGCTGAATGAGATGAGCAGAATCAGAACATTATACACCCTAACAGCAACATGGAAGTGATGATCAAACATAATGCACTTGCTCATTCCATCAAAGCAATAATCAAGGAAAATTTTAGAGCATTGTGACAGAGAATGCCATCTGAACCCAGAAAAAGAACTGTGGAGTTTAAACAAAGATCAAAGTCTATTACTTTCAATTTTTTTAAGTGTCTTATGTACTTCATAATTTTGTTATCTCTAATATTTTATTTTCTCCTCAAGAATATGATTTCTCTCCCAACACATTCAATTTCGATCAATGTATAACATAGAAACAATGTAAAGATTACCAGACTGCCTTCTGGGGTGGGGGGGAAGGGAGGGTGGAAGAAAAATTGTAAAGTTCAAAACCTTACAGAAAATAATAGGTAGAAACTACTATTATATATAATTGAAAAACAAATAAAATATTAATTAAAAAGTAATAGGGCTCTCCTAGGATGCCATAGCTACCAAGGATAAGATTTATCAAAAAAGCAGCACTAAACAATTTCACTGTCTCATTTGTCTGTCACAGAATTCAAGAACCCTATTGTGCTCTTCTAAGTTCCATTAGTCCATGACTTGAGGCTACTTGATAATAAGGACCACATGCCAAGTTAAAATGGTATCAGTGAGGAAGTTGCAAGGAAATTGGACTTGGAATTTGAGAGACTCAGTTAAAATACTGACCCTGACATTGCTGGTAACCTTGGGTAATCTGATTAACCCAACTTTTCTTCAGTTTTCTCTTCTCAAAAATAAGCAAATGATAGGGAAAACTCTATAGAGATTTGCAGTTTTCATGAATAAGCCCCTCCTTCTGTTCTTCTTTGGAAATGTTTAGTATTTGTTCAGTTCTGAATTTTAAAGTAATGATATTAGATGATCTCTAAAGTTCCTTCCTTCCTTTCCTTCCTTCTCCATGAGTTTATATATTATAGTTCTGACTATCAGTCTCTCTTGAGTTTAGGGAAAGTTGGCTATAATCAATAGCCAGAGGAGTATCACAACATACCTATAGGAAATATTTGAATGTCAATATGACAGTGTATGACTAGATGTCCAAACAATGGGAAAATAAATGTTCTACCTCTTAGCAGAAAAATGGTGGATTCTATGTGTTGAATGAGGTTTATGTCAGATATTATCAAGATGATGATTTGTTTTTCTTGACTCGCACTTTATGAAAAAGGATAGCACTTTTGGGGTGAGGATAGGGAGACTCAGTAGGAAATGAAACCATCGCTAAAAGAAATATCAATAAAATATCTCAAAAAGCAATAAATGAAATGACATTATTGAAACGAAAGAGCAGAAGAGAAAAAGGAGGGGTGGGGAGGAAAGCAGAAGACTGAAGAGAAAAAGACAGGAGAGGAGAGACAAAGCAAAGGAAGGGAGGCAGGGGACCTAACTCTCCCTCTTTCCAAAGGGGATGATATTCTCTACCTCCTTCTGATGAATTATATGGATGGTAGAGGGGACAGTTATATAAGATTCATCCACTACAACATCTTCTAATTGATTACAAAAGCAGAAGAACTGATGATACACTTAGTAAATGAAGAGGCAGCTTCTAGTTGGCAGGCTCTTTCAAATACAGTCCTTCAAATGACAAGGTATGAGCTCAGTGGATGGCAGGAGATACCTCAACATAATGGTGACTGGAGCTACTGTTATTCATGTAGACTATGCACTACATTATTTAGTCTGTTAACCAGGTTCCAAGTTGCCTTTGATTCTCTTGTATGGTTCCTTCCTTTAGCATCAATTTGTGACCATTGAAAGGTCTACAGAGATGGCAGTTACTATCTGTCCCTTCCTTGTAACACAAGTAGCAGGGGGGATAGAATGGGTTCAGGAATGTGCTGGGACCAAGGGAAGAGTGGGGGTCATGGGAAAAATCAAGTGTAAGGGAGAGGGAGAAGAATCAAGATGGTATAAAGAGAGGAAGTATTGTTGCCTTGCTCACCCAGTATACCTCTATCACAACATAAAAAACCCACCAGAATGAATTCTGATTGAGAAACACCCCCCCCAAACATCATGATTAATCATCTTTTCTCCCCAGGGCAGTTTAGGAGGACAGGGAGGTCTTCAGATTGAAGGCTGATCAGAACCATAGTGCAGTAGTGAAGATGGGGAGTATTCTAGCACTCCAGAAGAGAAAAGCAGCTAAGAAAGAGAAGGAGAACTAGAAGCACAGAGTCATAAAAAGATCCCAAGAGACCCTTGAACTCATACTAGGAGGAAGAACAACTGCTATCTAATAGCTCTGTGAAACAAAACCCGGTTCTGTGTCACAGAGCCCAGATCAGAGTAGTGACTCAATTCTAACCTTCAACCCTACATGTAAGCCTACAATGTAAAAACCAGGGCAGGAGACCAAAGCCCAAATGGTGCCAGCAGTTTAGGTGCTCTGAACCTGCAGAATCCCCTATCAGACTAAGGGTGATTGAGTCCAGCAATAGTCTACTGATACTCAACCACATGTAGACCCAACAGACCCAAACATGAGTCAAGAATTTGGAGATCTCAAATGAAGAGGGTATTGAACAAACCTCTCCCATAATAATACCACTTTGGGTTCCCAAAAAACTTACTGACACCCAGATTGAACTATGCAAGCTACAGAAGTTCATATAAGTATAGGTGCTCAGATGAAACATTCTACTACAAACTACCCTCCCAGAAGCAGAACTCAACGCCAACATAAAGTCCAAAGTCAAGAAGTTGGTTAGAATGAGCAAATAAAGAGCTTGTCCTTAAAGAGCTACTATAGAGACAAGCTCATAACCCAAAGATAGAAGAAGAAAATGATTTTTAAAAAATCTGCTACCCAGTGCAACAACCTGGGACAATTTTGGGCTCTCTGCAGTGGAGAATACCATCTGTATCCAGAGAAAGAATTGTGGAGTATGAATAAAGACCAAAGACTGTTACCTTTAATTTAGGAAAAAAACCTGTTATCATATTATATAATTTTGCTATCTCTCATACTTTATTTTTCTTCCTTAAGGATATGATTTCTCTCTCATCAAATTCAACTTAGATCAATGTATACCATGAAAACAATGTAAAGACTAACAGACTGCCTTCTGTGGGGGGTGGGGGAAAGGAAGCAGGAATGGGGGGAAAATTGTAAAACTCAAAATAAATAAAATCTTTCTAAAATAAAATCTGCTACCAACATCTCAAAGAAAAAAAAATGCAATTAGACAAAAGCCCAGCAAAAATTTCTAGAAGATTAAAAGAAAAAGCTAAAAACAAAAGAGCAAATAAAAATCTTTTAAAAACTAAATAAGAGCAATAGCAAAAAAATTGGGGCAAGAAATGAGTTATGCAGGAAAGTTATGAAAAAAGAATTAATACCTTGATAAAAGAAGTAGAAAACTTTATTCAAGAAAATAATATCTTGAAAATTAGAATTTGCTAAAAAGAGACAAATGACTACATAGGAAATTTAAAAATTAGCAAAACTAAAGCTAAAGACTGGAAAAATGAGAAGTAAATATCTGATAGGAAAACAACTGAACTGGAAAAATAAAAAAGAGATGATTTAAGACTCATAGAACTACTTAAAAACCCTGAGCAAAAGATCCTAACCATCATATTTCAATAAATTATTAAGGAAAACTATCCAAATATCTTAGAAGAGGGTAAAGTAAAAAAAAACTGAATTAACTACTAACTTTCTGAAAGAAACCCCAAAATGAAAGCGCCCAGAAATATATAACCAAAATCTAGCATTCAAGGGTTAAGGAGAAAATACGTTAAGTAGTCAAAAAAAAGAATGCAAGTATCATGGAACTATGATGAAGATCACATAAAATTTAGCAGCCACTAACATAAGAGAATAGAGAGTTTGAAATATAATATTCCATAAAGCAAAGACATGCAATTAAGAATAACCTATGTAACAAAATATAATCCTAAAGAGGAGAAAATTTACATTTAGTGCAATAGAGGACTTTCAAACATTCCTGACAGAAAGAGCAGAGCTAAACAGAAAATTTAACATACAAACACAGAACTTAAGAAGAGCATAAAAAAGGTAGACACTAGTGAACACTTATAAGAAACAAAACAAGGTTAAATTATTTACATTATTATGAAGAGAGATAAAATAAAAAAAAGTCTCAGAGATATATCTTAGAATTTAGAAGACAGTGGACCTAGATGTGATTCTGTTTTGTTTGTATTACCTCAAAAAAAGAATGGAAGGGTGGGGAAGAGAAATGTACTGGGAGAGAGGCGAATGAAGAGGAAGAAAGGGAGAAACTTTTATACAAATTGGGTATGCAAGGAAGAGTTTGTACAATGGAAGAGGGAATAGGAGGAAGCAAGAGATTAGGGTTGGCTGTCTGATTGGATAAAGTCAATGGAGGTAAACTATAACCTGACTGGTATATCTTGAAAATAAAATTTTTTTAATTGTGTCCCAATGAGATTTATCAATTTATCTCCTAGCTTTCTGTACTAATAATGATAGGAGCCTGAAACTTGTTTAAATGACTCTGTTAATGTACACTATGATTCTTTTTATACTTTATATGCCACTATAAATCTCCCACCCTATACCTAATTTATATTATGCATATCTCTATTACGCTTCCCTCCTCGGTATAATCTCAGATGAAGACTAAAAATTAGAATTGTCCCAAAATTAGTTCAAGTAGAAGATTGATGAGTCTTGAAAATGAAAATCTGGAAACCTGTTTTTCTTCCTGAGAAATCAGGCTTCTCCAAGAGATGAACTTAAACTGCAATGACTAAGTAAAAATAAGGGACTGCTGCAGTTCTATACCCATACAGTAGCCTCCAGTCTCTGACAAAAGAAAGGAAAAAAAAAAAGAAAAGCTATAAGGGTTCAAAAGAAGGAGAAATGAATGTAGAATAGTCAGAGACTGCTTTATGAAGAAACTAGAACTGGAAAGATAGGTGGAATTTGTATGAATAGAGATGAGGGGGGAGAACTCTAAGTTGTTCATGAAAAAATTTCCAGAGACAGAAACATTCATAGTATGAGTTCAGAGATCAGTAAGAAGTTCAATCTTCTTGGAGACTGGTGAGAGATAAGGTTGGAAAAGATCTGCTAGCAGAATGTGTAGTTTTTAGAGAGGCTACAATAATATTCTCTTTTCTTCTTCTTAGGAAGTATCTAGGACATTAGGCCTGGAGTCAGGAAGACCTGAGTTCAAATCTACATTCAGAGACTTATTAGCTGTATGACCCTGGGTAAGTCACTTACCCCCTGTTTAATCCACTGGGGAAGGAAATGACAAACCACTCCACTATCTTTGCCAAGAAAGCCCCATGAACAATAGGACAGTGTGCTATGATCCACAAAATTAGAAAAGGCTAGAATTGACTAAACAACAAGAAAGAATACACTAGAAGTCAGGAGGTTTGATTTCTAATAATTCCAGCTTTAACCCTTAGAGATCATAAATACAAAGTGGAAGAAGTCTAAAAGACCATCTTCTGCAACCCTCTCATTTTTCATACAAAAAAAACCTCATCTGTGATGATAGGCAGTTCCCCAAATGTTAAACTGGGATGATAATAATTTCACTGACTACTACTTAGATGAAAGAAAAGTATTTTGTAAAGCTTAAAACGTTTCAATAATACAAGTGTTTTGTATGAGTCAGGAGGACCTGAATTCAAGGTTAGCCTCAGACATTTAATAATTATCTATGTGACCTTGGTCAAATCACTTAACCTCATTGCTTGCAAAAACCAAGAAAATAATTTAATAAACAAATAAATATTCATAAACACTTTTTTTTAGGTTTTTGCAAGGCAAATGGGGTTAAGTGGCTTACCCAAGGCCACACAGCTAGGTAATTATTAAGTGTTTGAGACCAGATTTGAACCCCGGTGCTTTATCCACTGCGCCACCTAGTTGCCCCCATAAACACCTTTTTGAAAGAACACCACTAATATTCCTAAAATTTCCATGAATTGGCTTTTAGTATACAAACTCCAGATGCAGTTTCTATACTTTGCTTCACATGGAGGACTTTGTGTAAGTTAGAAGAATTTGTAGTAAGTTAGAAGAATTTATATCATCGTAGATTTTGCAGCTAAAAAGAATTTCAGAGTTCTTCTAGTCCCCCAATTTCCTGTGGAGGACACTAAGGTCAAGAGAGATTAAGTGACTTCCACACAGTTATAAATAATCAGATCTTCTGAGTCCAAATGCACTATATCACTCCCACTGTATTTTCTTACAGGCAAACTGGCCAAAGAGACACCAGCTTTAAATACCATCTGGTCAAAAAAATGTATTTTTAAATCATTATATGCTATTCTAATTAAATTGAACATTTTTTCAACAGAACTTCCAAATTTCAGAAAATATGAAGAGAAAACTATGTGGCCTTTTTTCCCTTTTCAATCAGAATCCTTTAATACCACTTGCAAAATGCAGGAATAGAAAGCATATGCACTATATAGTAATGGGTCATTCTTCAGCATTCCTAGGGATCAACTCTAACAGAAAAGCAAAGTAGGTCAGCAAGCTTCATTACAGTTAAACATATATCTTTGCATAAAATTTTATAGGTCTTCACCTACACAAATTCCTATCAATCTGCCTCTTGTCACTTCTTCCAGGAAGTCTGCCCTAAGCAGTGAGGTCCTCCCTGAAGATAATGGAAGTGGACAGCTCCCTGTTGTTGTACATGTTGTCATCCATTTTCTCTTCTCAAAGAAGTGGGGCACTTATTTCAGGACACCATGTCCTGTTGTATTAGTCTGAAAGGAACCCTGTGACAGTTGAGCAGAAAACTCAAATAGAAAAGAATTGAACCTTGGTCAGCATCTTCCCTTTCCCTGATTCATAGACTAGGTCTCAAGCTATAGAATAACCAGATTCGGCTTATCATCTTGACTATCTTAACAACTACTGTAGATGCCCATACTTTCTTTCAGCCCTAGTTATTGCAATTAATCTGAAAGATGGCTGAAATAATTGGGTCAGCTGTTGCAACAATTCAGTTAAAGAACCACCTGAAAAAATGTGACCATATTTAGAAAATAATAATGGGTCAATTTTCCCAATCAGTTAGTTTTATGCCAGGATTTCTATCACAGCAACCTATGACTGTATAGATATGCTATTGCTCCACTTTCTCATTCCCTTACAAACTCATAAGAAATTTTCCTTAAGATATTTGATTAGTCAATTCTAGGGATCAATACTCAGAGAGTTGGGTGGGAAGCCTTTTTATTAAAAAAAAAACTGTCAAAAGCTTTATCCTTTAGGTTGTTTTGCTATTCCTTGTTCAGTCATGTCCAATCCTTCATGACCACATGGGGGTTTTCTTGGCAAAGATACTAGAGTGATTTGCCATTTCTTTCCCCAGTTCATTCTACAGATAAGGAAACTGAGGCAAACAGGGTTAAGTGAGTTGCCCAAGATCACCCAGTTAGTAAATATTTGAAGTCAGATTTGAACTAAGGAAAAGGAATCTTTCTGACTCCAGACTAGAATTTTTTCCATTACACTACCTAAGTAACCCTCAAATCATTTAGGTAAAAAGTACCAAAGATTTAGAGCAAGAAAGGATCATCAAGATGAATTAGTGCTGTATGTGTATGTGTGTGTTTGTGTGTGTGTGCGTTTGTGTGTGTCCCTCTTCCTTCCTTTCTTTCTTTCTTTAATGATGCTAAAATCCAGAATGGTCATACTGCAACAAGGGACAGAGACAAGATTTTGACTTAAATCCCCCTGCTTCCAACTTCAATGTTCTTTTCAATGTGGTTTAAAGAAATGATTTGTGTGACTCTACAAATTCTATCACTGATTCCCTAGTTTGTTTTTATGCATTTCAGCTTATCCTCCTATCTTCATTTCCCTACCTATAAAATGGAGTGGGGGCAGCTAAGTGGCAGCTGGATGACACAGTGGCTAGAGCACCAGCCCTGAAGTCAGGAGGACCTGAATTCAAATCCAGTCTCAGACACTTAATAATTATTTAGCTATGTGACCTTGGGCAAGTCACTTAACTCCATTGCCTTACAAAATGAAATAAAATAAAATAAAATTGGGGGGGCAGGAGGTGGGTGTTGATAGTAGCATTAATATATTGTTGATCTGATCCAGAAAACTACTAGCAGAAATTTAGAAGACATTATTATCTATATCTTGAAAAAATTTACAATATTAATAAACATTGAAGATACAGGGTTTTTTATTGACAAATTTAAATATCAACACCTACTTTCTTGTTCAATCTCAACATATATTTACAAAGGGTCATGTGATACTTTAAGACAAAAGTTCTTAACTTTATTTTTACATCATGGACTCATAGAAGAATCTAATCAAGCCTATGAAACTAAAAAATAATATTTTTAAATAATGAAATAAAGAGGTTTAGAAAGAAAATCAATTTTATTGAAAATAATCATAAAAAAAATTTTTTTAATCCACAGACTCCAGGTTAAGAATCTCTGGGTTTATAAAACTCCCTGCAGATATTATCTAAATTATCTTAACAATAGCCCTATGAAGTAGGCACCATTATTACTCCCATTTTCAAGATGGAAAAGTTAAAGCTCAGAAACCTAAGTTATTGTCCAGGATCACCCATCCAGAAAGAATGTGAAACAAGAGTCAAACTTGGGTCTTTCTGACTTCAAATCCAATGTTCCATCCACTGTGACAAGTTCCAACTGAGGATGTTTTAAACTAAAATATGATTTCTAATATTTACTACTACCGTGACTCTAATAATATTGAGAAATAAATATAATTTTTTAGATCATGCCTGGTCTTCATGAATTACTAGGGTCAAAAATAACTCATCACCTGTTGACAGATTTTCTGATGTTTGTTTGTGCTTAACTGGGATTGTCCTAGAATGATCCCTCCCAGGGCTTCTTCTCAGAAACTTTCTACCTTGGTAGTACCCAACACAGTTTGCACTCTTCTGGGATAAATCGAGCATTACCACCATGCCAACATAAAGTATCAGAGAAATATTCAGAGAAAGGATATTTTTGTATGAGTTACAAAATCTGTGAATGTACATTTACTTTCAAAGCTGCTATCTCAGTTATAGTGGGGGGGATAAGCATAGTCCTATGATCTCAAGAACATAGTTCTGCTACTTGTAAACTCTTGCATCCTTCTGAACCATTTCAACTCTCTGAGTCTCAGTTCCCTCATCTGTAAGATGAGATTACAAGTGAATCAGTTTTTCTATTTCTGCCTCCCACCCTACCCACTGCCCAACTAGACTTGGATTGCCAATTATAACCACAAAAATCTTCATAGAAGAGAACTGAGACACAAAGTCTAAGCATGATAATTTATTAACAAGGCTAGCAATTGGCAATAAATGAGATCTCAAAGTCCCACAAAGGCCAGGGATGAATTAGAAAAGAGAGAACCATCTTTTATACAACACGTAAAAGTGTAGTGTGGGCTTACATTTCCCATACTCATGCTGACTTGCTTGTAAATGAGGGTTTCCAAAGTCCATGGTAAGGGGAAAGTACAGGATAATTAGAGTCCTCTGGAGAGTCAATGCCAGCAACCACATATCCCAGAATGATCCCACAATGACCAGGCAAAACTATGATCATGATGACTCAATGAAACAGAGAAGTGGGGAAGTTAAAGTCTTATAAAGAAATCAAACTATCTTATATGCTCATGTTAAGTAGTCAAACTGTCTTTTAAATCAAACTAATTCCTAAGTACCAATTCCAGTTATTACAAAGAATTCTCAATCAATAATTAATAAATAATACTGAATAAAGTGGGATACCAATTTTCATTTTCACATCATAGTATGTGAAAACTGGAACGAGTCATAGGAATCCCATGGTTTAAGCCCGTTATTTAATAAATGAGGAAACTGATACCAACTCTTAACTATACGGGACAGTCACCCCTGAAAGGACCTTATATGTAAGTAAAGCTATTGGTTTAGATAATGTTTTCAAAGAACTATTTTCTCTAGAGGTGCTGGAACTGTGATTCAGTGGAGGAAATGACAGAACACAAGTTCAAACTCAGACATGGCTACTTATGACCTGTGTGACTTTGGAGAGGCAAGTTTTCTCTGGGTCTCAGTTTCCTCATAAGTTAAATATGGTTGATGACCTCAAGGACTCCTTCCAATACTGAATCCTATCATTTCTTTTGGATAATCTTTGAGTTCCAGTTTGCCAGAAAACTGATAAACATGGGATCATAATTTAGAATTTAACTTTTCAGTCAATTTCTCTCTATGGGTCTTAGTTTCTTCAACTATAATATGAAGGATTTGGACCATTGGTTGATTTCTAAGGTCCCTTACAGTTCTCAATCGATGATTCCATTACATATTTTAAAAATAATTAATGCACATATTTCCACTAGTACCTAGTTTTAAAATGTGAGGGTGGATGGGAGACATTCCCTCACTCCTCCTAACAGTGAACATTTTCTTCTTTTAGCAGTTCAGAAGCACAGCAGTGCTGGCAGGGACGACAGGGTCCAGGCAAATGTGATATTTCCATTATTTAAAGTGAGGCTGACAATGTGCTCTGGAAATGCCTCAGAAAGATGAAGTAGCACTGGCAACAGTGACAGTTGCATTTATTTCAGAGTTGACAACTTTAAGACTTGCTCTCCCAGCCGTAAAACAATGTAATTTAGGGGATGCTTCTTAAAACAGTCAGGGCATTTACACCTGATATTCATTCCAAGCAATCATGGACCCCATTGCCACCATTCTCTAATTCAAACTATGTTGGGTTCAACTCAGCCATATGTCTTCATATCTTCTCCCCCCTGAAGTGCTTTTTTCTCCAATTCTCTCTTAACTAGTTTTCTTTTCTTACAATTTTATTACAATATCAGAGCCTCCCTTCTGACCAGAAAAACCTTTTCATGCAACTCCTCATCCTACCAACTGGAGATTTTCTGAATTCTAAATGGAGATATTTTCTATTTAAAGGTATTGAAATAACTTTATTTCAGGTCCCTCATTTCTTTCAGACCTTAATTGGACATTTCAGCATTGTCACCTAATCCCTCTGTCTGAAAATAAAATGTCGACAGAGATAAAAATACTAGGACCCATACTGAGATATTTTAGGACTCATTTAGTGAATAATAAATTATAGAAGAATTCCTCTATTATTTATTATACATGCTGTTCTTACTATTGGCAGTATCCTCTTCAATAATGAAGAACAACGCACACTATTGAGAATCATCAAGTCACTTTTAAGAACTACCACTAACTGATATTTAACTAGTGTTCATGTAGTTCCTTTCTCACCAAGTAATTAGAGAAACCTCATGTTAGGTCAATAATTCAGTAATCCTTGGAACAGTCCTTTGAAAGAGTTTCTACCTTCATTTTATATCTTATTTCAGTAGTTTTCTCCTCAAGAAAACAATAATTTATAAAAACAGATTGAGCACTTGATTAGTTAGATCCCCTCATTTCACATATGGGGAAGCTAAGGCCTGGAAAGTTTAAGAACCTGACCCGAGTCACAAAGGAAAGTAAGCAACAAACCTAGGAAGTGAACCCAGATCCTCTGATTCCAAATGCAAATCACTTTCTTTTTAAAAACCGCTATTTCTCAATATTTCAAACTTGCATAGAATCCTCCCTAGAAAAGAAAATAGTTAAGCAAAACCAAACAACAGTGGAATTGTATGCTCAATCTACAACCATAGGCAACCAAGTGGCACAATGTATAGAGTTCTGGGTTCTGGAGTCAGAAAGGAGTTCAAATTCAACTTCAGATACTTACTAGTTATGTGGCCCTGAGCAAGTCACTTAATTTTTGTTCCTCAAATATAAAATGAGAATAATAATATTTCTACTTCACAGAGTTGTTGTGAAGATCAAACAAGATAATATTTGTAAAGAACTTAGTATGGGGATAGCTAGGTGGTGCAGGCCCTAGAGTCAGGAGGACCTGAGTTCAAATCTAGCCTCAGACACTTAATAATTACCAAGCTGTGTAATCTTGGGCAAGTCACTTAACCCCATTGCATTGCAAAAAAATAAAAAAAGAGAGCAAGAAGAACTTATAATGGTACCTGGAACATGATAAGCACTCAAATCCACCTTTCTTACCAAGAGGAGGGAAGTTAAGTTTCTAAAGCTCTTCCCACTTCATCATGTTACTTCTTGTGATTACATGAAACTTCCTTCCCTACTATCTCCAATTATATATGTGTGTAGCGTGTGTGTATATCTGTGTGTATATATTGTTGCTATTCTATGTTGTGTCTAGCTCTTTGTGACCCCATCAACTACTAGGCCAATATTGGCCAGTGAATTAAATCCAGTGAATTAAAACAACAAGAGATTAAGTGACCTGTTTGGGGAGGGGGGTAACACACTCTCTTAGATCCGAATTGAACTCATGTTTTGCTGAGTTTTATCCACTAAGCCATCTAGCTGACATATACAAATGTGTGTGTAGAAACACACACACACACACACACACACACACACACACACACACACACTCACATTCACTATTGTGGTGATTGTTGATCATCTTCAAAGAAGACCATGACATCACATTGTGATGTCTTGATTAGTTCATGAATAGGGACTGAGTAATACAAAGTCATCAACCTCACTCCTTATTCCAGTGTCATTGAAATCCAATGAAAAGACAAAAGTCAGGTCAACTGGTGATGGCCTAGGATACAGAATCTTTGATGTCTACCCACATTCTAAGCACTCCACACACAGTACCTGCTTTAGTTGCCTTCATGGTCATTGGAAAAAAAACTGTTCTACTCCACCTATTCCATCAGAAGAAGTCTTTGCATGCTTGGGCAGACTTCCCCATAATTCACCAATGGGTTTGAGGTCTGTCAGTTATCCTCAATCTGGTTTAGCCCATATGCCAGATTTAACTGGGGTGTGGCCACTACACAGGCTACAGCTTCTTGGAATCAAAACAGACCATGGGAGGAAAGTGGACACCAAAAGTTGATAAGCAGCCCTGTAAAGGGCTTGGTAAACCCTTACAACAGAAGTAGTAGTCCTCCCTGAATACCCCATATACCCCACACACAGATGGTTGCTGTCCATGCTCCAAGAGTACAAAAATGACATCACTATGTTAGGGCCAAGGTACAATGTGTCAAATTGCTCATAAAAATATGAGCTTGGAAAGCTCTACTACAGGTCAGACACAAATAATACATATGAACATTTGGAGTAAAGATGTGACACTAAATTTGTACATTTTGTTTCTTTTGAGCTAGTGCAATTCTGCTTTGCACAAAGTTCAAAGTCATCTTTTCTCCAGGTATACCATGCTTTCCAAAGTTCTTTAGAAAGACCTTGAGAGTCTCCCTGTGTCACTTCTTCTGACTTCTATGTGAGTGCTTGTCTTGAATGAGTCCTTATAAAAATAGTCTTTTTGGTAAAGGTATGCTTGGCATTTAGGTTACATGACTAGCCCATTAGAGCTGCACTCTTTACAGTAGAATTTGAATGTTTAGCAGTGCAGTTCAAGAAAGGACCTCAGCACACAGTACCTTATCTTTTTGTATAGTGAAATATAGCTCCATAGATCTCTGCTCTAGAGGAGATCTTTTTTGTTAAAGATTTTATTTATTTTGAGTTTTACAATTTTTCCCCTAATCTTACTTCCCTCCCCCACCCCCCACAGAAGGCAATTTTCTAGTCCTTACATTGTTTCCATGTTATACACTGATGCAAATTGAATATGATGAGAGAGAAATCATATCCTTAAGGAAGAAACATAAAGTAAAAGAGATAGCAAAATCAGACAATAAGATATCAGGTTTTTTTTCCCTAAATTAAAGATAATAGTCCATGGTCTTTGTTTGAACTCCACAGTTCTTTCTCTGGATACAGATGGTATTCTCCTTTGCAGACAGCCCAAAATTGTCCCTGATTGTTGCACTGATGGAATGAGCAAGTCCATCAAGGTTGATCATCATCCCCATGTTGCTGTTAGGGTGTACAGTATTTTTCGGGTTCTGCTCATCTCACTCAGCATCAGTTCATGCAAATCCCTCCAGGTTTCCCTGAATTCCCATCCCTCCTGGTTTCTAACAGAACAATAATGTTCCATGACATACATATACCACAGTTTGCTTTGCCATTCCCCAATTGAAGGATATTTAGATGATTTCAAATTCTTTGCCACCACAAACAAGGCTGCTATGAATATTTTTGTAAAAGTGATGTTTTTACCCTTTTTCATCATCACTTTGGGGTATAGGTCCAGTAGTGGTATTGCTGGATCAAATGGTATGCTCATTTTTGTTGCCCTTTGGGTATAGTTCCAGACTGCTCTCCAGAAAGGTTGGATGAGTTCACAGCTCTACCAACAGTGTAATAGTGTCCCAGATTTCCCACTTCCCTTCCAACAATGATCATTGTCCTTTCTGGTCATATTGGCCAATCTGAGAGGTGTGAGATGGTACCTCCAAGATGCTTTAATTTGCATTTCTCTATTAAGTAATGATTTAGAGCAATTTTTCTTATGACTATGGATTGCTTTGATCTCCTCATCTGTAAATTACCTTTGCATATCCTTTGACCTTTTGTCAACTGGGGAATGGCTTTAAAAAAAAATATGACTCAGTTCTCTGTATATTTTAGAAATGAGTCCTTTGTCAGAAACATTAGTTGTAAAAATTGTTTCCTAGTTTACTACATTTCTATGGATCTTGGTTACAGTGGTCTTGTCTGTGCAAAAGTTTTTTAATTTAATGTAATCAAAATCATCCAGTTTGTTTTTGTGATGTTCTCCATCTCTTCCTTAGTCATAAGCTGCTTCCCTTTCCATAGATGTGACAGGTAAATTATTTTTTGATCTTCTAGTTTGCTTATAATATTGTTTTTTTATGTCTAAATCCTGTATCCATTTGGATCTTATCTTGGTATCAGGTGTGAGGTGTTGGTCTAATCTAAGTTTCTTCCATACTAACTTCCAATTTTCCCATCAGTTTTTATTGAAGAGAGAATTTTTATCCCAATAGCTGGATTCTCTGGGTTCAGCAAACAGCAGATTACTATAATCGTTTCCTGCTATTGCACCTAGTCTAATCCACTGGTCCATCACTCTATTTTTTTTTTTTTTAGATTTTGCAAGGCAATGGGGTTAAGTGGCTTGCCCAAGGCCACAAGGCTAGGTAATCATTAAGTGTCTGAGGTCAGATTTGAACACAGGTACTCCTGCCTCCAAGGCCGGTGCTCTATCCACTGCACCTCCTAGCCGCCCCACCACTCTATTTCTTAGGCAATACCAGACAATTTTGATGACTGATGCGTTATAATATAATTTTAGATCTGGTAGGGCTATGCCACCTTCTTTTGTACTTTTTTCATTGAATCCATGGAAATTCTTGACTTTTTATTTCTCCATATGAATTTACTTACCACCTTTTCTAACTCAAAGAAATTTTTTAGAATTTTGATGGGTAACAGGTAGTTTAGTTTTGGTAGAATTGTGATTTTTATTATATTAGCTGGACCTATCCATGAGCAGTTGATGTTTACCCAGTCATTCAAATCTGATTTTGTGTGAGAAGTGTTTTATAATTGTTTTCAAAAAGTTTCTGAGTCTTCCTTGGCAAATAGACTCCCAGGTATTTTATATTGTCTGAGGTTACTTTGAATGGGATTTCTCTTTCTAGCTCTTCCTGCTGTATCTTGCTAGTCATATATAGAAAATTTGAGGATTTATGAGGGTTTATTTTATATCCTGCGACTTTGCTAAAGCTGCTAATTGTTTCCAGTAGTTTTTTGGATAATTTCTTGGGATTCTCTAGGTTTACCGTCACATCATCTGCAAAGAGTGAAAGTTTTGTCTCTTCCTTCCCAATTCTAATTCCTTCAATTTCTTTTTCTTCTCTTAATACAGAAGCTAAGATTTCTAATAAAATATAGAAAAGTAGTGGAGATAATGGGCACCCTTGTTTCACCTCTGATCTTACTGGGAATGCCTCTAGGCTCTCCCCATTGAATACAATGTTTGTTGATGGTTTCAGATAGATACTGCTTATTATTGTAGGGAATATTCATGCCTACACTCTTTAGAGTTTCTAGTAGGAATGGGTGCTGTATTTTGTCAAAAGCTTTTTCAGCATCTGTTGATAAAAGCATATAATTTCTGATAGGTTTGTGGTTGATCTAATTAATTGTATTAACAGTTTTCCTAATATTGAACCAACCCTGCAGTCTGGGATAAATCCTACTTGGTCATAATGTATTATTCTAGAGATAACTTCTTTTTTAAGTTTTTTGCAAGTCAATGGGGTTAAGTGGCTTGCCCAAGGCCACACAGCTAGGTAATTATTAAGTATCTGAGGCCTGAGTGAACTCAGGTACTCCTGACTCCAGAGCTCATGCTCTATCCACTGTGCCACCTAGCCGCCCCAAGTGATACCTTCTTGTAATTGTTTTGCTAAGGTTTTATTTTAAGATTTTTGCATCTATTTTCATCAAGGAGATATGGCTATAATTTTCTTTCTCTGTTTTGACTCTTCCTGGTTTTGGTATCAGCACCATATTGGTGTCATCGAAAGAGTTAGGCAGAGGTCCATCTTCCCCTATTTTTCCAAAGAGTTTATATAGAATTGGAACCAATTGTTCCTTAAATGTTTGGTAGAATTCACTTGTGAATCCATCAGGCCCTGGAGATTTTTTCTTTGGGAGTTCAATGATGGCTTGCTGAATTTCTTTTTCTGGGATAGGGTTGTTTAGGTATTTAATCTCCTCTTCATTTAACCTGGGTAACATATTTTTGTAAATATTCATCCATTTCACTTAGATTGTCAAAGTTATTGGCATAGAGTTGGGCAAAATAATTCTGAATTATTACTTTAATTTCCTCCTCATTGGTGGTGAGTTCACCTCACCAGGATACCCAGGGTGTTCCTCTCCGGAATCCTAGCTAGGTGAGAAACAGAACTGGGATGCTTTATCCCCCACTCTGTTTAAACTAAAACTAAAGAACTCATTGGGCAGAGATGCCCCCTGTGTGGGTCTTATTCATAGCCACTGGACTACTCTGTGGATCCTCACCTCTTGTAATACTCATCATCTTGGGGACCTTGAATTCCAAAACTTCCTGGACACCCACTATAATCAGTTCCCCACACTGACCTGAACAATTTGTGACAGAGGCAAGGCAAGTAGAGAGAAATTCCAAATGTCCAGCTGTTTTTTGAACCAAGGCAATTCCTGCTCTGCATCTCAAATCCTCCTCCTACATCAATTTGCCCTTCCCAAAATGAGTCAAAATTCCTGAACTACATCAGAACTCCCCTGCCATCTCCACCCCACCAATCCAACAACTCCTCCTGACTTCCCATTATCTAGACCATACCCTCACTCTGTCTCACTGTTTGCTGGATCATACCAATCCTGAATTCCCTGGAGTTGTTTCCTAAAGAAATGGGAAAAATTTGCAGTATTAGATTTGAGGAAGAAATGTAAGATACTCTTTTTACACTGCCTGACCCCAATTCAATTTAGAAAGTTAGGAGAAATGAACCTTGAACAAGTTAATAAATCAAAAATATCATCCTCCATTAGACAAAGCTTCCTTTTTTTCTGAAAAAAAAACTCCTCCCTCTGAGAATCCCCATGCTCTTAGTTTTCTTCTTGCTACCTCCTATCTACTATTGCTGCTCCTTTCCACATCTAGGCGACAGGAGGATCAGTCATTCTTGACTGAAGTGGTTGGGGGCCAGCAGGTAAAATTTACCTGGAAATTGCCACCCTGAAAAGAGGTAATCTATCCTCCCAATCCAAGCTCTAGTTTGGACCTCATTCTGGGCATTTTTCTATAATCAGTTCTTCCTAGTTATACTATATAGTTAGATATGAAAGGTTTAGAGTAAAGTTTTTAACAGTTATGATTACAAATCAGGGCAACTTCATAAACTATAGCATTGGGAAATTAGGATTGCACACTTGGAATTCATAAGATTGTTAACTGAATTAAAAGGGGATTTTTAGAAACATCTAGTCATTGATCTTCATCAAAAGTTTTCAATTTAGAGATCAATTTGACATTAAGCCTAGTGATAAAGGTAAAGGCAAATGGATATGAATTTTGTTAATTTGTTGGTTGTTATTTTTCAAATATATGAAAATAGAAAAGAAAAATCAGTGAAGAAATGTTTTTAAATCAGAAATGCTATTTATTAGTCTTTGTTTTGTAGATGTTTGGATTTTTCTACCTTTACATAAGAAGAAGTTATATTTACAACTATTTGTTATCATTTATGAAAAACTAAATTGCTTGACTTCATATTATTATAATTGAAACCTAAAGGTTAAAGAGTATATAGCCCACCACAGGATAGATGGATGACCAGGCAGAGATAACAAACCCAGGTTCCTTCTCTGAGGTCCTTGTTGATTTGGTATGGATAAAATCAACCAACCCTGGGAAATAAGTCAACTTTAGGTATGCATTTTCTAAACAGTATTCCTGGCATGTTACAGACCTTCAAGTTCCTATCTAACACAGAAATGATTTCTAATAATTTTGTTCTGCACCATGACAAATTTGAATTCGAGAAGGAAAAAAATAAAATCAATTATGAATTTCAAGTGACATTTCTTATGTTTGTATGAACTGGTAAATTTGTATTGCTTATAGAAACCAACAAATTGCTTATAGAAAACAACCATCTATCTTTAAACTGTAACTAATAGAGTTTGTTATTTGGGGCAAAATATTTTGAGTCTATGATAAATTTTTTTTAAGGTTTGACTTCAAGTATCATTATCTGATGGATCATTCAGTTAGTAATCTACTATTCAGAAGAACAGAAGAATTGCTTCTAGCTAATGCTACAAACAACCTAAACTGTCACAGGTAGAGGTGTCTGGAAACAGCCTGGAAGAACAATCTTTGGTCTCAGTCCAAGATAATTCCCTTCTGGCTCAATTTCCCCATTGTTCTTCTTGAAAAGGAGTGTTTCCCATCTGATTATTCCTGAGTCATAGTTGCATGGCTGACTATTAACCATGACACTTACCCAAAGTCAGACAGAAGTAAGGATGTTTAATCCTGCTGTATATGTGTTGAGTTACTAAGGACTAAGTTGCTTTTGCATTAATCATGTCCCAGGGTTTCCTTTCTTTAGCAGATTTCCATAATCTTAGCCAGTAGCAGAAAGACATAAGTCTATGCAGAACATGCCCTGGTGCCACAAAGTGCTCCCTTACACACTGGTAAGACCAATGCTACCTGGACTGGGTCGCTACCAAATGATATATGCTAGATACTTTGATTCAACTATCATCTACCAAAGTCATGGAATGAAATTTTTTTATCCCCACTTCTCTGTATTACTATTGTTGTTCTTTCTTTTTGCTATTGCTATAATGCATATTATCAACTCCCAATAGGTTGGACTCTGAACTGAGTATATCAAGTAAAAGACTACAAGCTGAAAACTTTTGCTTTCTTTTCAAGAGGAAAATGTCTGCCTTCACTAAGTAGCCCCCTTAATGCTTCTGTTTTTGCTTATCCCTTTGCTTATTAATTACTTTTTTCTGCAAAACCATTGATACTTGTGGCCCTTGGGGTCCCTTGGGCATATCCTCCTAGCTATTCCTTATTCTACTTCCCCTTTGCATCCTCTTTTTCTGGTTGATAATAATACTATTGATTTTTTTAACCTGACTTCCTGCTGGTTGTGCCCAGGTGACCCTAATTCTGTTTGTGTAACCCTTGTGACAAATTGGTACTCAAAGACCACAGTAACAAGGCATTCTTCCTAGCAAACTCCCTGTGAAATTTTGAACAAAGATTCCTCAGTAACTAGCTAAGGCAGGAGTCATATTTCACAGTTCATCCTCACTTCCTTACCCACCCCCATAGCACACTCAATACCTTTTCTGTTTCCAAGCCTCTTCTTCCATGGGTACTCATCTCTTCTCTCTGCATTTATCTCTTTCTCCTTAGATAAGGAAATCCCCAATCTACCCATAGTCAGTCCTCTGGTACCACTCACATTTCTTTTTCTTTTTTTTTACTACCCATATTTCTAGACCCATCGTCACCCTGTCCTTTAGGCCCTTTCATAGGTATCACTGCAAAATGACTGTCTCAAATCAAAATTCTAATTGCTGTTTCCCTAGATCAAGTTGTTAACGCCTTCTGATCTGCAAACCACCACTGATCTTCCTGCATACCCTCCAATGTCCCTTTTCAGCAGGAAGCACCCACTGAAGACTGAGCCATCACTGAGATTCCCATGAAGCATACCCTCATCCTTTACAGTATCCCTTTTGCAGCTAGAAACATCCCTCGTGATGTATTGTTAGAAACAGTAGTTAGAAATCCTCTAAACATGATGTGTGTGGTTAGCAACACTCTGTCCCATCATTGCCCAGAGATGGCAGTCTAATCACTTTCCCATAGTCTTTGCCCGCTAGAAACTTTCCTTTGCCCAGTGCAAGTACAGTTGCTCTCTTACTTAACCAAACCTAATTCCTAACTGACCCTAATCCCAAAAAATTAAAACAAAAGACTGGAATGTTGGATCCAGACCTGGGCCCAGGTCAGCCCAGTTTAGTATCATTTCCTGAGACAAAGGAATCCTAAACTTCATAGAAACTCCAGCAATTTAATTTCCAGAGAGACCCCAAATAATCCACAACCTCCATGGAGACCCCAAATAACTGTAAATTTCTTTCAAAACCTTAACATCCTGCTTTACATTTCATAAACCCTATTAAAAAGTGCACTCCCCAATTACCAGCTGCTGAAGTCTGTTATGATCCAATAAACAGCTTTACACCATCCTCCTGTCTTCCTTATTGCCACAGATTTTCCAACCTTACATTTGACCTTTCAGTCAAGGTTGTCTACTAAACAAAAAAAATACATACTCTGTGTTTTTAATTTCAAATCTACCAGAAATAATTTTATTTATTCAAATGTTATTCTGTAGTTAAGCATTTCTAGCCTAAAGATATAAATGTCCAATCTGGCAGAGCCCTCCACCATGGCCTTGAACATAACTCCCCTAAGATGATTTAAAGAGATTTCTTTAAGAAGAAAAATCACATTTACCAAGAATTTAGGGTCAAAAAAAGTCTAAATATTGTTGTGATAAGCAGAAACTAAGGGAAAGAAAGATTAACAGCAGCAGCAGCAACAACAATAGCAATAGCAGCCACCATGAGGGAATGTGTAATAAGGAAGGGTATAGGGGCATGAGAGATTATTTGAGGGATCATGCTCCCCCAGAGTGAACTGAGATACCAAAGAAAGATGTGCCATCAGGCTATAAATATAAGGAAGCATATAGAAACAGGAGAGTTGAATTTGGAGGATGATGCTCCCCAAAAGCAGGCTAATTTCCCAAAGGAATATAGGCAACTCAGCTAAGGAAAGGTAAACTTTTAAAGTGTCAGGAAGAGGAGGTGATTAGGTATATGTTGATGGGGGTAGTAACTCAGAGATCCAAGATAAGGTATAAGTAGTTGGGGTTGGTAGCTCGAAGATGTAATTCTTTCAGTCAAGGGCAGGGATTCATTAATTTGAGATAGGAGCTTGTCTTTTGCCTGGAGACAAGGATTTACCTAGAGTCCTTTCCTGGGAGGGGTAAGTACTTTACTAAAAGTTCATTAACTTCATCTTGAAAGCTTGGGCAAAGGGATGGGGGTTCAGTATTAATTTAAGATATATGCCCCAGGGTCACACAATTAGTAAGTACCTAGTGTCTGTGATCATATTTGAACTGGGATAAAGACCTGATTCCAGGGTTGGTGCTCCATCTGGCTTGGGCTAGTCACTTAACCATGATTGCCTCATTTCCAGGGCTATCTCCAGTCATCCTGATTCATATCTAGCTCCAGAGGAGAAAGTGAGGCTGGTGAATTAATACAGCACTCCCTCATTCAAATCCAATTAACATGCTTGTCAAGGCATCAGTTTCTTGATATCATGATCTTCATTGAGAATGAAGGACAACCAACAATAACAAACAAGATATATGGTCAGTGCATAAAGAACAGATTAATTATAGATCATAATTCTCTTTCCAATGTTTCATCAGCTATAATAATATTTTTAAAAATTTGGCAGTTAATATTTCAGTATAGTTGATATAACAAAAGTCACTATCCAATTTTTTCATGGACCATTTCAAATTCCAATTCAACTCCTCTCAGAGATCAAGAATCTCTTCTGAATAAGAGAAGATGGAAATTCCCTTTAAGTGGAATAGTAGGCTCTTCCCTTAGGTGGATGATATTCCTAACCACTTCAAAGGACAGAGAATGCTAGAACCAAAAGAATAGTAGGTCCTAATTCATTGCCTTAATGAAAAGACTTTTGTCCTCTATCAATCCATCAACCACAATTGCAAAATCCAAAAACCAGAGAAAATATTATTCAGTAACATTTTCAGTTTTTCCTAAAACATTGGTTTTCACTTGCCTCTATGCTATCCAGATTAAAATGTCATTACACCACTGGGATGGGATGTGTCTATGACAAAGCCTAGCAATACCACTCTTCAAGGACAAAGACTGTGTTGGTAGAGATTGCATCAAATCTCCCAGTGGTCTAAATGAGAACTTGTGTCCAAAAATACATTTTGCTTTATCAGAAATAAACATAATTCCTGATCCTGTCCTTGAAGGCTTTTGGCATATCTTTCTCTTTCCTTGAGAGGAGACTCTGTGTTATTGTTATCTTTGTAATCTCAGGGACCAACCCAGTGCCTGGCACATAAATACTTAATAAACATCTGTTGCAATGAATTTGTTATCGGGTTATTCCATCTTTGCCCTTGTGCAATAAAGACTGAGAGGATCATTCTAGTTCTGGCATTTGAGGCAGAGTACATATAGCTAGGTAGAAATGGAACTGGTTGAAAAATGGGATCCAAAAAGGAATCATTAAAAGACTGATGTCAACCTGCAGGCTAGATTTTAGTAGTCTGCTACAGGGATCTGATCTTGACACTGTTATTAAACATTATCAATGACTTGGATAGAAACATAGATCATGCCTCTGACACTAGCTGTGTGACTGGACAAATTACTAAAACTTTGTGAACTTTAGTTTACTCATTTATAAAATACCTATGGTCACCAGTCACAGAGTTGCAGTGAGGATCCTATGAGATAATTTTCTAAGGGTCTTTAAAAAAAGTCATAAAACACCACCCAGACATTGATTATGGCATAGTTATTAAATCTTCAGATAACACAAACCTAGAAAGGAAAGTTAATAAATTGGACAACCAATCCAATATTCTAAATGGCTAAAACAGTGGGTCAAAACTAATACAAATGAACTTAATTAGGGATGTAGGCAAAGTCTTATGCAGTTCAGAAAAATCCTCTTTATAAGAAGGATACAAGATAAAGAGAGAGAAATGTGGTTAGTAAAGAACTGAGGGTTTCACTGGGTTCCAAGTTCAAGTGATATGACATCTAAAAAAGTTGATGCAAAAAAATAAATAAATAAACAAATAAATAAATGAATAAATAATAAAGTTGATGCGAGTTAAACTAAATTAAGAGAGACTTAGAATCCCAAAAGAAAGGGTAATAGTCCCACTGTAGTTTGTCTTTGTTAATGAATAACTGAGAGTATTGCATTAAGTTCTGGAGGTCAAATTTAGAGAGTACCTCTAAAGTAGGGCAACCAATATATTGAACAACCTCAAATTCATGATGTAGGGAAATTGAAAAAAGCTAGAGATTTTTTGTCTTTAGCATAGGAAAGACTTGTAATTGGGTATTTCATGCAATTAATAGGTTAAATGTACACTACTTTGGGGACCAGTAGATAGAGCACCTATTAAATTTTCAGGCAACACGAACCTAGAAAGGAAAAGTTCATAAATTGGACAACAGATCCAGTATTCTAACAGGCTAAAACAATGGGTCAAACCTAATAAAATGAATTTCATTAGGAATATATACAAAGCCTTATGCAGGTTCAGAAAAATCCTCTTTTCCAGTAGGATACAAGTAGAAAAGGGGGACTAAGTCACTAGGACTTAGTTCAAATTTGACCTTAGATAGACACTTGATATTTAGTAGCTATGTGACCTTGGGCAAGTTACTTAACCTCAATTGCTTTGCTCCCATCCTGCCCCAGTTGTATACTACTTTGCCCTGGGGAAAAAACTGGGAGTTATGGATGAAAAAAGAACAAGGAGAAATGGCAAGAAGTTGGAATGAAGCATATTTAGACTCAAAGAAGGAAAATAAACATCACTCAAAGAGCAACAGAGAGGAATGTGGTGAGTGTAAGAAAGTTATATGATTCAGAACAATAAGGAATAGCAAAGAAATGAAGAATGACAAAGAAACGTATGATCAAAAAAAGATCTGTTCATCTAATGAGACTAAGGAATAACTAACTGATGGAGAGCCAGTGAAGATGCCTCTCTCTCATCTCTCCATCAGATGCATCCTTATGAGGAATTTCTCCCAGGACAAAGATAGGAATCTAAGCATTTCAGCACTCATAGTGTGCCTTCCTTCTGGAAACATTTACATAGAATATAT
Organism: Macrotis lagotis; assembly: GCF_037893015.1. NCBI lineage: Eukaryota > Metazoa > Chordata > Mammalia > Peramelemorphia > Peramelidae > Macrotis > Macrotis lagotis. The sequence goes on along the minus strand of NC_133660.1, from coordinate 121,194,577 downwards.
ATGTATTTATTATGTACAAAGTTGTTTGCATTGTCTCTCCCAATAGAAAGTAAAATCTTGAAGGTGAGGGACTATGCTTTGGGGTTCTGTTGTTATTTTTGACCTTCTTTGTATCTCCAGCATCTAGAACAGAATGAGTGCTGAATAAATTTCAAGAAATGAGTAAGAACAAAACTGAATTAGCCACCCTGTGTGATTAGGAGGATGGTATGTTGCCTTTAGCAGTCCTAGTATTGCTGCTGATTTGTTTCTTGGGTTTGGTTCTGCCTGTGATGAATCAAAACTCAGACTCCAGAATGCAGGTTTTGGAAAGAAAATAGAGATTTATTAAAGGAAGGTACAGTATATTAAGAAAGTAATAGAAAAGTTTAAAAGAGTTTAAAGAGAAGACCACGTGGATTGCAGATTGAATTGGCCAGGCCAGCTGGCCAGGGTTCAGCAGGTGGCTGGAAGGTAAAAGAAGGCTAGGGCCCTCCTTAATCTCTTTAAATTCTCTCCCAGAGTCCATGGGAGGGGGTGGTGACCTGGGATTGACCCAAATCCCTCACTGGAGATTTTACCTTTTGGGGAAGGATCTCTTTTGGGTGGTGGTCTTGGATGTTTCCAGGGCCTGTACGCCCTGGCTACTCCACCAGTAAACAATGCAATCCAAATTTGATTGAAGATCAGGCCTTCAGCTGTGGCCTAAATTAGATGATAAAGGAAGAAGGAAGATTCCCTTTACCCATGCCCAGGTTTCTCTGCATCACCAGAAGTTGAGAAGATTGGATATTAGGGGAAAAGATAATGAATCTTCTTTTAGACATGTTGAACTTGAGGCTCCTACTGAAATCCATTTCAAGATGCCCAAGAGGAAACTGGTGATGTCAGACCATCTCCAGAAAGAGCTTAGGGCTAGAGGGTACTTGGGAATCATCTGCATTAAAATGCTAGCTGAACCCATGGGTACTGATGAGATCTCCAGAAAGAGGACCTAAGAAGGAGTCCCAGGACAGAGCCTAGGGACACCCATGATTAACAAGCATGATCTACATGAAGATAGAGCAAAGGAGACTAAGAAAGAACTTTTGGACACATAATAATAATAGCTAACATTTATATATCACTTACTATATATCAGGCATTGTATTAAGCACTTTACAATTATAATCTCACTTGATCCTCACAGCAACCCTATTATTACCCCCATTTTACATACAGATGAGGAAATGGAGGAACACAGAGGTTAAGTGACTTGTCCAGAGTCACATAACTTGTAAGTGTTTAAGGGTGAATTGAATTCAGATCTTCTCAACTCCAGGCCTGGCACTCTATCTCCTCCACCATCTAACTGCCCAAGATTCCAGACTTCTAAAATTCCAGCCCAAGATAACTTGGAAAATCAGTGGGAAGTCCAGAGTCCAAAGGGGCTGCAGGGCTGCACCATAGACTCCAGCCTTCCAGGAATGGCCTGTGGGGCCCTGGCGGTGCTTGGGTTCATGGCAGCAGGAGCAGTTTCTAGACTTCCCAGGGACCACCAAGGACAATGTGGAAGGTCAGTGGGAAAACAGTCTGAGTGAGTGTGGAGCCCAGTACACCTTAAGCCTTAGTCCAGAACTGGCTCCAAGAAATAGAAGCAAAGAGCCACCTGGAATCTGCTTCCAGAGTGCTCAGCCCATGGACAAATGAAGAAGAGAAGCAGCTCTCCACCCAAACCCATTTTCTCCTCCCACTCCCCACCAGGGATTCCAGAAATTCCTGCACATTTTTTTGTGTGATATTTACTATTGCATTTAGGGAAAGATCTGCAATGTGTAACACTTGTGGTCTTCTCACCTCCTTGACTGGACAGGATGATGGTGTCTTATCTTGCTGCATTTTCAGTCCCACTTGATCTTTAACAGTCCCACTTTAACTTTAACTTGATCAATGCATTTAGGAAAAGGTGTGCAGTATGTAACACCTTGTGGACCTCTCACCTCCTGGACCAGAGAGGGTGATGTCTTCTGTTTCCTTTTCACTCCTCATATTTTAATCTTTTGTTCTGGGTACTTTTAATTTTTTTAGTGTGTAATTCTTTACATTTAAATTGTTGTAGTTACTATATATTTATACTGTTTTCTTTTTTCTGCTTAATATTCTTTGTATCAGTTCAAAATTATCTTTTCATATTTCTGTGTACACATCAAATGTATCATTTCTTAAAGCTTTATAATTGTATTCCATGACATTCTACTATTTGCTTAGCAATCCACAGTTGACTTGTTTCCAATTCATAACTGTTACAAAAAATGCTGTTATAAATATTTTGGAGAATACAGGGACTTTTTATTGTTTTCTGTTTAATTTTATTTTTCCAATTACATAGGATAAAAATTTTTTAACATTTATCCACTTATGTATTTATAAAATACATATTTTTCCACCACCCTCCCTTCTCACTCCCCCTACCCTCAGTGCTGAACAGTCTAATAAAACTTGTACATACAAATTTGTATTTAAAAAAAAGACAAGAGGATAAATAAGAGTGATGTAGGGAAAGATGAAGAGAATTTGAATGTAACAGAAAGAATTTGGGTGGAGATGAAAATTGACTCTTGAGATGTAAATTGACTTGAAGAAGAGAATTATGATTATAATAAATAATTGTAATCTTGGGTGGGGACCCTCCCCATTCTTAAAGTACCATTGTTAAATGTAAAATTTGTATCCTGATCTCCTTGGGCTTTAACCTCTACCTAATTCCTGGTCTAGTATAGGGGGAAGGGAGTTCACCTTTTGCCCTCTGGATGAGAGGCAAGACATAAAAACCTGGGTTGGACCCTGGTTCAAGGCCAGCAGTCTTCTCTGACCATGGCCCAGCCATGGTTGTTCTCTCTCCCTCTCCCCCTAGCCCTTCCTATGTGTAGTAAGCTCTTTAATAATTTTTTATTTTATTTCCACCCATGGTTTCCTAGTCTGAATAATGATTCCTCATAGGCAGAATCAAACCCAAGTAGCCAGTGGTTGCATTTTGGCAACCAATGAAGGGATTCTCTCTGTCCAGACTGGGAAATTGGATTGAGCTCCATAGATGAGAAACAATACCCCCCCCCTTTTTTTTAGATCCTAGATTTTTAGAAAAGTAGGGAAATTAATGGACCTTTAGCCCTCCTTTCTGTGTTTACCTTTTTTCTGGAAAATGGGAAAAAGTTGAATTGTAGGTTGCCAGCAAAGCTGAAACCACGTGGTATTTGGCAGTAGCCCTGGTGTGGGCCTACCCTGTTCAGGATAATGGAAGGAATGGCAGTTCTGAGGTGTGTTTGGCTGTGAGTGAGGGTTGTTAAGGAAGGACATTCGGCATATGTCCAATTGACATGTTTGCTTACCTATAAATTGATAGAGAATTAAAATATGGGGGGAAATCTGGTATCAATACTCCTCTCCTAGCTCCTATGTTTGCTCCTTAGAAGGAATTAAATTTGACAAAAGCAAAACATCTGAGTTCCTTGAAATTATCTTTGGGTGATACTCTCTTTTTGAAATGCTCCACCCTCTGGGGGGGTGGGAAGGGTAAAGGGAAATCTTCCTTTTTAGAACTTTGAAACTCAAACCTATGTCTCAGATGGAGTGCATGCTTCGCTGCAGGAAGGGTAAGACACCCCCCCCCCCACCACCACTTGTTTTAGAAAACAGGTGAATGGAATATTCCCTCTTAAGAGTTAACATTCCTAGTGAAGTCCTCTCAGGGTTAAAAATCATTAAAATAAAGACAGATTATTACCCTTAGACTATTCTTAGAAGAAAGAGGGAGAAAGACCTTGCATTCCAAGCCAGGCACCCTCCCAATTCTGTTAGGGAGAGAAACAGTGGACTATTTCCAGAAAGACTTTGCATTGATTCTGTTAGAGAGGGAAATATAGTGGAATACTTCCAGAGAAGAGACCTTGCAGTCTTAGTCACCTATTTGATAATAGACTGGGAGAACAGTAGACTGCCTTCTCTTGTCTGATAAGTATTAAACTAAGAAGATAGTAGAGTTCCTTAAAAGACCTTGTATACTCAGACAGTAATTCATTTAGATAGATAACAAAAAGGTCATTAGAAATCTTTTTTTGATACCCTCACTATCTGGATGATGAAGTAATATTTTATGAAAACATTTTATTCTTCTCTTTGTTGATGGGTAGATTTTTTCATGTAAAGATTGTAACTCTGAAAACCTTAACCAATCAGTTTGGAAGAGAGGAGGCTGGAGCGGGGAATTGCACTAAGCCATATAATCTTGCTTGACTGTCATCTTGGGGCAGCTCCTTGATCTTCACTACCTTTGTTAGACTTGGGGGTGCCCTTTTCTCAAGAAAAGCCAAAATAAACTTTCCTTTTTTTTTTTTTTGCTCAGAGGAGTCTCTATGTTTTGTAAGTGAATTTTTATCCTACACACAGGGGACTCCCATGCCTTCTTCCTGGTTTTTTTTTGGGGGGGGTTGGACAATGACCATATTTTTCTTAAGCTACAGGTGTTTATCAGTTCCAAGACCCATTTAGCTGGGCTGAGAAAGCCCCATCCTTGGGAGGGGGAAGGGGAAATGAGCAGTTTGATTGTCAATTAGTTAAGAAAAAAAAGGGGAAGACTTTTTTCTGGGACTAGGAAATTCAGATTTCATCTTTGCCCTCAAGAAGCTTTGAAAACAGGGTGGGAAGGCCTTTGAAAGGAAGAGGTCACCACCTTGTGTTTAAAGAAAAAAGATACTATCTGAGAGTAATTTAGTCACCCAAGTTTTGTAACAAGTCTTGAGAGTGTGTGTGTGTGTGTGTGTGTGTGTGTGTGTGTGTGTGTGTGTGTGTGTGTGTTATTTTGTTTTGGGGTTTTTTAGGTTTTTGCAAGGCAATGGGGTTCAGTGTCTTGCCTAAGGCCACACAGCTAGGTAATTATTAAGTGTCTCAGGCCGGATTTGAACTCAGTTACTCCTGACTCCACAGCCGGTGCTCTATACACTGTACCACCTAGCCACCCTGTGTGTGTGTGTGTGTGTGTGTGTGTGTGTGTGTGTGTGTGTTATAAAGAAGGAAAATATGATTTGGATAAACTGTATGTCAAGGAATTATAATCTGATCTGTTTTGATGTTAAATCAATATTGATAATTGTCAACAATCTCACAAGGTCTTTTGTGGTAAAGGAAGAAAGGTTGTAATCTTTGTCTCATCATCTATCATCATATGTTTATGGCAGGGAATAATATATATATACACATATATATATGTATTTATCAGTTATCTGATATTCTTTTGTAACTTCAAAGAAATACTAATACTGGTTCTCTTGTGAACATATAAGCTATTTGAATACTGTAATGTTAAAGCCTGGAATTAACATGTGATTGTTTTGAAGGGGTGGTCTAATGGTTTAAAGAATTCTGAAAGTAATTTGTATTCTGAGGATGGCTAGTAGTTAAAAGTTTATAGAAATTTCTAGCTACATATGTAAACTGGGACTAAACTGTGGTTATTTGCTTTGAAGGGAAAAGCACCTATATAAGCATGAGGAAGATAAAATAATGATGATGATTTGAGATTTCTCTGTGGCACTTCCTAGCCAATTGTTATGTGAAAAGTATGGAGATGATGGGCAACCTCCTAGCCAGAAGGAGCCGTTTAGTTCTTTTAAATATAGTTAATAACTATATGGGTTCATTGCAAAAAGTTGATTTTGTTAAAATGTGTATATATATATATATGTGTGTGTGTGTGTGTGTGTGTGTGTGTGTGTGTATAGAATTAGGATTATTGTTTTCACAACTCAAGATCTGTTTATTGCATTTCATTTACAGCACTGTCCTTAGCTACATGAGAAACAATTGAATTATGCTTTTTTTTTCTGGATCTCTTATACCAAATTACAGCCTGGAACACTCTTGGTTCTCCTTAGTGCTCAAGCCACCTGAAGCTCTGGTTATAGGTAATTGCTATATTACAACATATTAATATGCCTGATATCAGGCATGATAAAATAGAAAGACAATATGCCAATGAAGCCATTTAGCCCTATGGGGTTTGTTAAATGCTGCAGATGCAGTTAAGTGACCTTTGAAAGAATGACCCTAGCCTCAACTAGGGTAGGATTCTTTTAAACGTTCCCTCACCTATTAAAGAATATTATCTGTATGACTTCATAAGGGAACATGCCCTCGTGTCCCTCTCTGCTCTGTAATAGCAAATGACCATGATCATTTCAGGTGCATCATAATTTAAGTTTGAGAGTGAGCCAGTGGATCAGGATAATGCCTATTGGCATATTTAATGACTTTAAAGGAGAGATCCATTCTTCAACTAGAATTTTTCCTCATTCTAATCATGGCCAAAGCTAAAAGAGAAAATTTCATTGCAAATTACTTTTTGGACATGTGCAGTTTTAAAATGCTTTTTCAGAACTTTTGTTCACAACTTGTGTGGCATCCATCAATGAATCTGTTATATTGGAACCCATGTTTTTATAAAAAGATATTTTGCTACTGACAGGATCATAAAGTATAATTCTTGCCCCTTACAGACTTAGTTTTTCCTAGTTATTAGACCTTTGTTAAATAGCATTCTCTGTTACAATATCTCTAGTTTTTGCTTGCTCAATTTTTTTCCTTGAGTTTTTCTCTTAGCCGTATATCTCCAAGACCAGCCTCTGCAGATGCCAACCAGTTGTGCTAGCTAATCATTCCCTGAACCCTGCCTCAATGAAGCCCTCACTGTAATATATTCATCTTCAAATGGACTCTGAAAGGCCCAGAAGAATCTGGTCTCAAATAATAATTTGAGCGGGGGATAATGCAGGGGAACATGAAGAGAATTTTAATGTAACAGAAAGAATTTGGGTGGAAATGAAAATTGACTCTTGAGATTCAAATTCATTTAAATTGAAGAATTATGATTGTAACAGAAATAATTGTAATCTTGGGTGGGGACCCTCCCCATTATTAAAGTACCATTGTTTAATGTAAAATTTGTATCCTGATCTCCTTGGGCTTTACCCTCTACCTAATTCTTGGTCCAGTATAGGGGAAGGGAATTCAGCTTTTGCCCTCTGGATGAGAGGCAAAACATAAAAACCTGGAAAGGACCCTGGTTCAAGGCCAGCAGTCTGCTGTGACCATGGCCTAGCCAAGGCTTCTTGGTTGTTCTTTTACCTCTCTCTCTCTCTCTCTCCCTCCCTAGCCCTTCCTATGTGTAGTAAGCTTTTTAATAAATTTTTATTTTATTTCCACCCATGGTTTCCCAGTCTGAATGATTCCTCATTGGCAGATTTGAACCCAAGTAGTCAGCACCTACAAGAGAAAAAATAGTGTTATCAAAGTCTGACTTGGGGGTGGCAGTTTTACTTGAATGATAAGGGGAGAAGTCAGACTGCAAAGGGTTTAAATGAGAATGAGAGAAGAGAGCTTTCTCAATGAGTTTTTCTGAAAATGAGAGATCAGATACAGAACAATAACTAGAAGGCAACTGAAGGTTTGATCTGGTTTTTTTTTCTTTTTAGATAGGGGACATCAGCACATTTGTAGGAGGCCAGGAAGGATTCAATACATAGGCATAGAAAGGTTGCAATCTGTGTTACTGAAGGAGCATCCACCTTGAAGAGATCATGGATCCACATGAGAGTACTGAAAAACTTCCATAACAACTGAAGTCAACCTAAAATAGGATTGACGCTGGATTCTCAGTCACTGGCGGTTTTCAAGCAGGAAGTGTATCATCACTTGTAAGCTATGATAGTGAATTCTTTCCAGTATTGATGGAACTGACTAATCAATCAGTCAAAAATATGTTATGTGTCAGACACTGTAATTGGCATTGGAGATACAAGTGCAAACCATGAAACTATCAATAAACATTCCATCAATAAACACTATGCTGTTTTCAATGAGTTTAAACAATAATGTGGGATACGGATACCTATAAAATTATATGCAGCAAAAATATAAAGTTAATAAATGCAAATATATACAAAGTGCTAAAAAAAGAATGGTTTGATAAGAAAGGATACTAGCAGTTGGAAGAGATCAGAAAATGCTTAGTGTAGAGGCTCTAATGGGGGCAGTAGGAAATGAGACAGTCAATACAAAGTCATAGGGACCAGAAATGGAATGTCCTATGAGAAGAACAGAGAGAAGGCCAATTTGTCCAGATTGAAGGGTGTAGGAGACAATAATGTCTAAGGAAGCTGAAAAAATAAAACAGGGCCAATTGTGTATAACATATGATCCAGAGGTAGAAATCATAGTTCCCATAAAAGAGTATGTTCTAGTTTAATAAATATAGCAAGTAGGGATGGCTGGGTGTTGCAGTAGATAGAGCACCTGCCTTGGAGTCAGGAGTATCTGAGTTCAAATCAGACACATAATAATAATTACCTAGCTTTGTGGCCTTGGGCAAGTCACTTAATCCATTGCCTAGCAAAAACCTAAAAATAAACAAACAAACAAATAAATAAATGTAGCAAGTTGTAAAAATTCTGCTTTGGGGAAAGTCATCTTGATTATGAATGATGAAGAAAGTGTTATTATTATTCCAAATGAGTGGAATAGTCCCTCTTAAGAGTTAATATTCCTAGTGAAGTCCTCTCAGGGTTAAAAATCATTAAAACAAAGACATACTATTACTCTTAGACTATTCTTAGAAGAAAGAGGGAGAGAAGCTTTGTATTCTCAGTCAGACACCCTCCCGATTCTGTTAGGGAGGGGAAACAGTGGACTATTTCCAGAAAGACCTTACATTCCCAGTCAGACACCCTCCTGATTTTGTTAGGGAGGGAAATAGTGGAATACTTTCAGAGAAGAGATCTTGCAGTCTTAGCCACCTATTTGGTGATACACTGGTAGAACTGTAGACTGCCTTCTCTTGTTTGATAATAAGTACTAAGTAGACTTTGCATACTCAGACATTAATTCATTTAGATAGACAACAAAAGGTCATTAGAAATCTTCTTCTGGATTTCAGGGAAACCTGGAGGGATTTGCATGAACTGATGCTGAGTGAGATGAGCAGAACCAGAAAAACACTGTACACCCTAACAGCAACATGGGAGTGATGTTCAATCTTGAAGGACTTGCTCATTCCATCAGTGCAACAATTGGGAACAATTTTTGGCTGTCTGCAAAGGAGAGTACCATCTGTATCCAGATAAGGAGCTGTGGAGTTTGAACAAAGTACAAGGACTATTCCCTTTAATTCGGAAAAAAAAAAACCTAGATGTCTTATGGTTTGATCTGGTTACCTCTGAGAATTCTGTTCTCTTTAAGGATATGATTTCTCTCTCATCACACCCAATTTGGATCGAGGTACAACATGGAAACAAAGTAAAGACTGAGGGAGTGCTATCTGTGGGGTGGGGGTGGGGGGAGGGAAGCAAGATTGGGGGAAAACTGTAAAACTGAAATAATATATTTAATAAAAATTAAAAAAAATACATTAATTTAAAAAAATAAAAATAAATAAAAAGCCTCTATCTTCATAAAAAAAAAAGAAATCTTCTTCTAATACCCTCACAATCTGGTGAGGTAATATTTTATGAAAACATTTTATTCTTCTCTTTGTTGCTGGGTAGATTTTTCATGTAAAGATTGGAACTCTGAAAACCCTAACCAATAAGGTTGGAAGAGAGGGGGCTAGGGAGGGGGGAACTCCTCTAGGCAATATAATCTTGCTTAACTGTCACCTTGGGGTAGCTCCTTGATCTTCACTACCTTTGTGATACTTGGAGTGTGCCCTTTTCTTGATAAAAGCCAAAATAAACTTTCTTTTTTGCTCAGAGGAGTCTCTATTTTTTTAAAGTGGATTTTTATCCCTCACACAAATCATCATCTTCTTCTCCTTCTTTACTTCTCCTTCTTCTTCTTCATCTTCTTCTTCTTCTTCTCCTTCTCCTCCTCTTCTTCTCCTTCTTCATCTTCTTCCCCTTCTTCTCCTTCTTCGTCTTCTTCCCCTTCTTCTCCTCTTTCTCATTCTCCTCCTCCTTCTTTTCTTCTTCTTCCTCTTCTTCTCTTTCTCCTTCTCCTCCTTTTCTTGTTCTTCTTCCTCCTTTTATTCTTCTCCTTCTCCTCCTTCCCCTCCTTCTCCTCCTTTTCTTCTTCTTCTTCTCCTCCTTCTTTTCTTCTTCTTCTTCCTCTCCTTCTTCTTCTCCTTCTCCTTTTCTTTTCCTCCTTTCCTTCTCCTCCTCCTTCACTTTCTCCTCTCCTCCTCCTCCTTCTTCTTCTTTTCTCCTCCTTTTCTTCTCCTCCTCTTTTTCTTCTTCTTCTTCTTTTCTTCTCCTTTTCTTCTCCTCCTCCTTCTTTTCTTCTTCTTCTTCCTCTTCTTCTCCTCCTTCTCCTCCTTTTCTTGTTCTTCTTCCTCCTTTTATTCTTCTCCTTCTCCTCCTTCCCCTTCTTCTCCTCATTTTCTTCTTCTTCTCCTTCTTTTCTTCTTCTTCCTCTCCTTCTTCTTTTTCTCCTCTTCTTCTTCTCCTTCTCCTTTTCTTCTCCTCCTTCTTTCCTTCTCCTTCTCCTCCTTCACTTTCTCCTCTCCTCCTCCTCCTCCTTCTTCTTCTTCTTCTTCTTTTCTTCTCCTTTTCTTCTCTTCTCCTTTTCTTCTTCTTCTTCTTCTTTTTCTTCTCTTCTCCTTTTCTTCTTCTTCTTCTTCTTTTTCTTCTCTTCTCCTTTTCTTCTTCTTCTTCTTCTTCTTCTTCTTCTTCTTCTTCTTCTTCTTCTTCTTCTTCTTCTTCTCTTTTCTTCCTTTTCTTCTCCTTCTCCTTTTCTTCTTCTTCTCCTCTCCTCCTCTTCCTCCTTCTCCTTCTTCTTATTTTCTACAGGTTAGGCACTCAGCCACCCCGTTGACCTAAAAAGTGTAAACAATGAAACAATCCCTCTTTTCAAAGCTCAATATATGAGTATATATAATAATTACAAATACATACAAAATAGTTCCATATCTTAGGGAGGCAGAGCACAAGTAATTGAGGAGGAGGAGGATGTTTGGCCTTCATTCTCAAAATCAGAGAGGTGATGCCATGACAAGCACATGAATTGGATGTGGGTGAGAGGGGCTGTGCTAAGTCACCAGCCTCATCTTCTCTTCCAGAGCCACCTGGGTCCAGTGGTCAGACATGAATTAGGACACCTAGAATTGACCCTGGTAATGATGAGGGTCATGACAAGTTTCACGCAAAAAGACAGTGCTTGAGCTTCTTAAAAACCTTTGAAATGCTAGGATGTGGAGTTTAGGCTGCTGCCCTGGGAGTTCCAGTCTGGGAGGCCTCCATTAAGGAAAGCAGGCGGGAGGCGCATGCGCCCTCCTCTCTCCTTCACCAACATCCCAAGAGGCAAAGACAGGACCGCATCCGCCCGTCCCTCCACCGCGCAAGCGCAACCCCGCCAATCTCGCCCAATCAGAGCGTGGTTAATAGACCGGATGAAGCGGGGCACGTCGGGCGCCGAGGAGCCAATCAGCGTCTTCGGACGGCCTTAAGCGGAAGCGGAAGCGGAAACGATCCAAGACCTGTTGTGGGACTGGAGTGTTTGTGAGCCGCGGGCGCAGTGCGCTTGTTCTTCGGAGGTGTGGAGGCAGCTCCTTGAGGCCGCCGCCGCCGTGGCCATGGCGCGGGCAGAGCGCGGGGTGGCAGCCGGGTGAGGGAGGGCGGCGGACAGGGCGTGAGGGCCGCGGCTTGGCCCGTCTCGGTCGGCTCCGCTGTGCCCGTCCGAGCTGGGGAGATACCGGAGCCAGCGGGACCAGCGGCGCCGGCCGCGCCGGGCCAAAGACGCGGGCCGAGGCGGCGGCGGCAACAGGAAAGGGAGGAGCTCCTGCCTCGGAAGCCGCGGCGGCACCGCCGTCAACCCCTGGTAAAGTCGCCCCACTCGGACCCGTGCCCCAGGGGGGCGGGCGCCGGGAGGGGCCCCGGGCCCTGGGCCTGCAGCCGCCTCCGGCTGCTCCCGCCCGCCTCTCCTCCCCCTCGGATTCTCTCTGTCTTCTCCTCCCCTCCCCCTCCCCTCCCCCCTTTCCTGGGGTTGAGTTTGACGAAAACATGCCTTGCACCTGGAGGAACTGGAGGCGATGGATCCGGCCCCTTGTGGTGTTCCTCTACCTGGTGGCTCTGGTGGTCTCTCTGCCTCTCTGTGTGTGGGAGCTGCAAAAATTAGAGGTAAGATGCGCCGTCTTGGGGGAGGGCAGCTTTCCATTCATCATCTGCCTTGTTCTCCAAAGACACTTCATAAAGGAGCATACATTTAGAGCCGAAAGGGACCTTGCTGGTCATCTGAGTGCAAAACCGCATTTTACAGAGGGGGAAACTAAGGCTCAGTAAGGATAAGTGACTTGCACGAGGTCATGCATTTAAATATTTGAACGCAAGACCCTTACACCCCAGGATTCTTCTCTAGACTGCAGTTTTAACCCGCCTTGTTAACTTTTGGAATGAAATATTTGGGCCTATAAAGAAAGCTAGAAGAACAACATTCCACATAAGTTCATTTCCCCATAATATCCATTCATTTATCCTTTTTAAATGTAAGTTTTTTAAAATTTTTGTTCTTAACTCCAGTGTAAGATGTTAAGGGACTGACTGCACTGGAACAATTATCAAAGTAATTTTGTTTTTCCTACAGATTAGGTTTATTGCAATTACAGCCAACAAGTGGCATTTGCATTTGTTAATAACCTTTATCTTCAGTTAGGGGGAAGTGGATAGAGCACTGGCCCTGGAGTCAGGAGTACCTGAGTTCAGATTCGGCCTCAGACACTTAATGATTGCCTAGCTGTGTGGCCTTGGACAAACCACTTAACCCTGTTTGCCTTGCAAAAACCTTTTAAAAAAAAGATCCAATGAATTTATTTATTTTTATACTTTTGGTCTTTTCTATCAAAGGTTTTGCAAATAATCCTTGTGGTTCTAATAGTTTTTTTTGATGTAACATCCTTATTATGACATCAGTAAAGTTAATTCTAAAGAGCCTGAAAGTTCCTAAGGTAACGTAACTTTTCATAGTTAAACTTGTAAAACCTGAAGTTAAACTAGGTTAAACTCTTAATCCTTTCAGCTTCAATTTGTGTCATCCTGTAAAGTAAAACTTCAATTGTATTTATCCAGTAAAACAAGTTTGAAGCTGCTTTCAGGCTAACCAAACGAACTTCATTTCTTTTCTGTCCCAGGGCCCTCGAATTTATTATTTTGGAGAACTTTGGTGGGGGGAAACTCCCTCCAAATCTAATGTAGTTTAACCAATTTCAAGTTTTGCCTGGGGGCCTTGAAAGTCACACAGCTTATATGTCACAGTCAGGATTTGAACCCAGGTCTGCTGATTTCTTCTAATTGGTCCCACATTGCTCTATAGTAACGTGATAATCGTTTTTAAAAAGCAAGGTGATTTACTACATCAAGATAAGCGCTTCTGTCAAAAACTTTATAGAGCATTATTCTAGAAAGAGTAATGTTAGACCTCCTCTAAATCTATTGTCACTTATTAATAAAGCATGTTTTGCTAGATATGCCAGTCTTTGGTAGTAAATGTCATGGGCTTCTGATGCTTTTTAATTGAGATACTTATTCAACATTCCCTTTTTATTTATGGGTTGCTTAACCAGTACATAGAGAGTAGTCATTACAGAGATCTTGAAGTTGTTGGACAACCTTGACAAAATATTTTTAGGTATGTCACTTATGGTCAATGATATCCTTTTAAATAAGTAAATGGTAGGAATCAGTTATGCAGAAGATAGTGCCTAGGAACCTCAAAAAATTATTCTTTACTCTGAAAAAAGCCATATGAGCTCAGTAGTTATAATCCCTCATTTTTCCACAGGAGTATTATTTTGTTTTCTCTCACACACCTTAATTTTGTCTTGTGGAATATTGATATACCTTAAGTTAAGAATATCTGACTTGAAAAGTTAAGAAAACTTGACTTGAAAAGGCTATGAACTTAATTAAGAAAGAGCCACTTGGCTTTTCATTGGCATCACTGACCCCGAGGCAGTTTTGGCTTTTGTTTTTATTTGCCACTGTTCTTTTTTGTGTTCCTTGCCATTGCTATGCTATTTGAGGTTTGAATCCAGAGGAAATGTACTAAACAACTTTTTAAACTTTAGAAGTTTGATTGCCTATTATTGGTGATAATGCTTTTTATGTGTGTTAATTCCTCCTTGAGCATCTCCCTTCCATCTCTTCTCCTGTTCCCTTAAAAGCATTCTCTGATTTTACCTGCTCCTCTGTCTCTCCCAATTTGAAAACCAAAAAAATACTCTGCTTGTCATGGGAGACCAATGACAAAAATAAAGCAGTCCTTACTCTCAAGAGGAGACATACATAAAAATATATGCAAAATAAATATGTTCATTTTGTTGGGCAGGATCTAGGCAGCAACAAAGTAAAATTACTAATACAGTGACTTCATCTGAAAGTGTGTGCAATATTTTACCTTTGTAGTACACACACACCCTTTAAAAAATGATTAGAAATCCTTATTCTCCCTCCCAGCTTCTACTTACTGAAAGAGAAACCATTTATTGTAACAAATATTTATTGTCAAGCAAAAGAGTGACTATTAAAGTAATACAGATGTTTCTCATTTTGAACCCTAAATCTATCACCTTTCTGTGAATATAGCTTTATTTCATCACCAGATCCACTTTAATCATGAATTGTCATTCTATTGATTATACTTCTTACAAAATTTGTTTTGCAGTGTTAATTTTGTGGCATAGATTGTTCTCCTTGTTCTATTCATTTCCTTCATTTTATTAAGTGTTTTCAAAATGTTATAATATTGACATTACAATATAAATTTTTATCCTAATTCTACTTCACTCTACATCAGTTCATGAGTCCTTGTCTTAAAATCATCTACTTCTTCATTTCTTATAACACAGTAGTTGTCATTACCTTCATTTATTAATTAACTTAATTCAGCCACTCCTCAATTAATGGATAACCCTTTAGTTTCTGTTTTTTTTTTTTTTGCCACCATAAATAGAGCTACCATATAAATATTTTTTTTTAGCAAGTATCTTTTCTCTTTAACTTTGAGTTATAGGCCTTGCTGGATTAAAAAAGTACATATTGTTTTAGTAACTTGACCCATTCATAGACCCACCAGTGTGCATCTTTTTCCTCAGCCCTCCATTTTTATTTTTGCAAGACAATGGGGTTAAGTGATTTGCCCCAGTTCTTGTCCTTTGTTGTACCAAAAAATAACATTAGATTAGACCAATATGAGCTTGCAATGGTCAACGACAGTTTGGGCACAAATAGTCCATGTAAATACCTGGGATATGGGTACTCTCTAAACTTACAGATATCACATTTCCTTTGAGCTGCTTCAATTCTGCCTTCCTCATAGAGTGCAGCCCCCTCACTGATGAGATCATTCCATGCTGGGTGGCTCTGTGCCATGTCTCCCATGCTGCTAAGTAATTAAAGAGTCTGAGGTCAGATTTTTACTCTAGTCCTTTTCACTCCAGGACTAGTATGTACCACCCAGCTCCCCCCACCCATTTATCATTTTCCTTTTTTTTGTCACCCCAGATGGGTGAAAGGGAAAATCTCAAAATTTTCTCTAATAAGTAGTGATTTGAAGCAGTTATCTTAATAGACTGATTTTCTTCTTTTGAAAATTGCCTGGTCATATCCCTAGACCTTTTATCGATTGGAATGAACTTTTTTTCTAAAATAAATTTGAATCGGTTTCTTATGTACCTTGGAAATGATACTTTTCTCAGAAATTTGCTGCAAAGATTTTTTTCCTTCAACTGCAAATGAGTACATTACCTACTCATAAAAGTTCACATAAACTAGTTAGAGAAACATGAAGGGAAAAATTCCCTGGATCTGTAGATAGAATAGTTCATTAATTTTTTGTATAGACAATGCCAGTAAAGCTAAGATTAAAAAGTAAACTCTTGAGCTGAGTTTTGAAGTTCTGAGACAAAACAGCAGCAGTGCATTCCGGGCACAAGGCAACCAAAGACCAAAGGCATGGAGTTGTGGGGGTTACATTGGTGAAACTAGTTTGCATTCCAATTATTGAAGTAACAATTTTCAATGAAATAAGCAATCAAGGACTATATTTTTATGGATTTGTTTACACCTCCAGTATATCCATTATTGAAACACTCAGCTTAACTTCAATTTCTGAGCTTTGATGCGATGGCAGTTCCAAAGATTACTTGTTTATGTACATAGACCAAGTTTTTGCTTACTGATTTTTAACCACATTATGCTAGAACTGGACCTATGAATGTGTCAGGTTACTAAATAATATGTACTTTTTTAATCCAGTGGCAAAAAATAAGTGTAAAATTTAGTCATCAGAAGCTATAAATAACATTCTATATTTTCTGTTCTCCCTATTAAAAAGCATTGACACCAAGCAAGCAGTGAACTGAAAGGTGCTTGAGTGGTTTAAGAGATCTAAATGTTAGGAGTCAAATTCTTAACCTCAGAATGTTCATTTTTATATATATATGTGTGTGTGTGTGTGTGTGTGTGTGTGTGTGTACACATATGTATATGTGTATGTATGTATATATTTGGGTTTTACGAGTGACTTGCCCAAGATCACACAGATAGTTAATTACTAAGTTGGATTTGAACTCAGGTCTACCTGATTCCAGGGCTGGTGCTCTATCCACTGTGCCACCAAGCTGCCCCTGTAATACATTTTCAAAGGGAAAAATAAAAGATTCCTTTTAAAATTTGGTAAGAGCAGTGGCACCTTTGAAGATAATTGAATGTAATTCTTAAAGGCATTCTGATTCCAAACTCATTGGCCTTTTCTCCCTACTCTGCTGCCTGATTGAGTGCCATTTAATTATATAAATTAATACTTATGCAACATAAAACATTTTTGATCATTTTTTAAGCTATTGCACTTTTTCAGTTGTGTAGTTGTCTAAGAAACTATTGCTAGTGTTGGACCTGGGTTATATTATGTTGCAAAAGCTTTTTTTATTTTCACAAAATAAAACTCATGACTTTTTATTCACCCCACTGCAAGATTATATGTATAATCATACTCAGAGCAATAGTTTAAGGATATCCATTCTGACCATTCAGTGGAACCCAGGATTTAATGGTGTCATTGGCTTAAGACTTTTCTCTCAAATCCCTCAAATGTTAATAACTAATTTTTCTTGTTATACTGAATATAATGCTGGTTGCTTGGTTCCACATAACTTTAATCATGGCATTGACAGTTTGTGGTGGCATCTTTTTCTTTCTATTTGCTTTAGGGACCACATGTAAAACTCAGAAGAGCCAAGTGTCCCTTGGGCTGTTTTTGCCCACCCTAAAATTAATTGGTGAGCATGATGATAATGTGAACCAACAAAATGCTATCATGTTGTTGATCATATAATTAATTACAGTGTATATCAAAAAACTATGATTTAATCCACACTTTCCTTTGTAAATGTTTTAATATTAACACATATCCATTCGTGTTTTAAACAAAGCAAAAGCAAATCCCTGAACATTTTGATTCTGTTGAAGTTGTAAGTCTAATAGTAAAAGGAAAGCAGAGTTTAAAATAACATGTTAACTCCATAAAACTCAGTCTACTTTATATTCACAAATGTTATCTGAAAAACACTCGCATATTTTAATTGTTACTTTATATAGAATGAGAATTTACAAAGGAATCAAAAAGAACAATAAGTATTAGAAATTGTAAGGTGGTTTTAGATAATATCTTTCAGGAGCAACTTAGAATTCCACTGATTTAAATTTTACACAGACACACATACACATGCATGCGTGCAGTTGATTACACCACTGTTCTCATTTCCTTAAAATCCTCTCAGCCATTCAGAGAACAGTTAGGAAGCATTATTAAACTACTTTATACCAAGCACTGTGCACAGAGGATACAGAGGCCAAAGAGAAAATCATCCCTGCTCTTAAGTAGTTTACATTCTATTGAGGGAATTAATGGGGGCACCTTTAAGTTTATATAGAATAAATGCAAATTAAATACAGCATAGGAAGGAGGGAGAACTAGGAGTTGCATGATGTAAAGGGCATGATGTAAAAAGTGGTGTTGAGCTTTAGGAAGTGGAGATGCAGGTGGATCTTTGGAATTAGAGATAAGCAAATGTAATGGAGAGAATGATTAGTCCAAAAGCTTAGAGATGAGAAATGAGTGTTATGTTTAAGAAGCAGAGAGGTGGCCAGTTTGACTAGATTGTAGAGTACAAAGGAGAGTAATATAATGAGGCTGGAAAGATTGATTGGGGCTTGGGTATAAAGGGCTTATAGGCAATAGGGAGCCAATGGAGTTTGAGTAGGGAAGTGGCATGGTCAAATTTGTGCTCTAGTGAAGTGAGAGAAGAATAGATTAGAGAGGAGGGAAACCCCTTAGGAGGACTTAGCAGTAGTGCAGGAGAGACAAAAAAAAAAATCCTGAACTTGGTGACTGAAAAAGAAAAGTTTGAATGTAAAAGATATGAATGTAGATATTGCAGGATCCTGGTGGTTGCTTGGACAGGTGGTATGAGAAAGAATATGATCATTCAAGAATAATACCATGCTTATGAATGTGGAAGACTGGAAGAATTGTGGTAGAAAAGGTAGTTTGATAGAAGGATGAATTTTGGGAAAAGATAATGAGTCCTGTTTTGACCAAGCTGAGTTTGAGATGCTTCTGAGATATCCAGTTTTGAAATATTGAACAGAAAGTTCATGTGTAATATGTTTAAGTAAACTATATTGTAATATAGACCACTGGGGAAAGGAATATGTAAAGTTCATTGGAAATTCCATTCCCAAATCAATTCTCTGGGGCGGCTAGGTGGCATAGTGAATAAAGCACCTGCCCTGAGTCAGGAGTACCTGGGTTCAAATCCAGTCTCAGACACTTAATTACCTAGCTGTGTGGCCTTGGGCAAACCACTTAACACTGTTTGCCTTGCAAAAAAAAAGCCTAAAAAAAAACCAAAAGAATTCTCTGAGAAATGAGGGGAGGATGTGGAGACAATGAGTTTAGACAGCTTTTTCTAGGAGTTTGGCTTAGAAGGGGAAGAGAAATATAGAGGGATAGCTTGAAGGAATGGTAGGTTATTGTTAAGGTTTTTATTAATGGAGAAATTTTTTTTTTAAAAGCAACAACAGAGCAGAACCAGTAGATAGGAAGAGATTGAAGAAAGACCTTTTCCTTGAGGAGAAAAGATCACCTAATCAGAGACTGAGGCAAAGATGAGAGTGGGGAGAAATGATTAAGATGATAAATGAGAAATGAGCTCAGTTTTCTTATTAAAGAAATAGGTGAGATTGTTGGGGGGAAGAGAGTTATGGGAGACATAAGAAGAAATAAGTTTAGAACAGTTTGAGGGAGTAGAAGAGGTCAGTTAAGTAAAGGCAAGAAACAAACTGCAGTCATAGAACTTTTTAATATACCTCAAGGTAGGAATAAACTTTTCTGTTGAAAATTAAGTTACTTTTTATATTTGAATTATTTCACTAAAATGGATTTCAGATGCTTCATTGTACCATGAAAATGACCTTGGGTTCTTGAAAGTACTCCAGATGAACTTTTAAGCTTTGGTAGATCCTGCCAAGTTGAAAAGACTTAAAGTAAGGGCCTAGAAATGGATTTTATATCTTTTGCCCAAGGACTAGCTTAGCTAAATTTAGAGTATATTCTCTAAATATAGGTATAGTCTATACCAGAAGGTTGATTTCAATAAATTAAGCATAGAAGGTTACAATCTCTGTGTAGGGAGTGTCCACAACAATAATGAACTTTTGATGCATCAAGTCTAGCGATTTCTTTATTACATTTTGGAAGAGAGAAAGAAATTGATGTTTCAGGGATACATTCGAGCTTCAAATATTACCATTAAACAGAATGGGATTCCATTTCCACATTAATACCACTGCACAAAAGGGAATATGTAAAGTTCATTGTAAATTCCATTCCCAAATCTCTCACTTACTGCCTTTGTGACCTTGATTCCTCTTAAGGTCTGTTTCTTTATACATAAAATGAGGGGGTTAGAATAGGGGACTCCAAAGTTACCTTCTGGTTCTAAATCTCAGTCTATGCATTTAAAAGAAAATTGCCAGTAATGATAGTAATTCAGCACATTTATTGAGTGACTGCAGTGTGCAAGGTTCTTTTAGAAGCTAAAACAGGAGCCATCCCATAAGTGAAATGCCATATTATTCTAATGGAAAATTACTCTGCAGTCCCTTGTAACCAGATCCATGTGATGAAATAGTGCTCTGTGGTCTCCCTGACCTTTGGAGTATATTCTTATTCATTTTCAAGGACAAAGAAATAATTTTTTTATGAGCCCTAGTGTAAAAATTTTAAAATATTCACAAAATCCTCTTTTGTGGGGATTATTGTATTTAAGATTTTTTACTTTGGTCAGAACTATTAGTATTTGTAGAACTTTTTAATGTTTGGTTTTCTTACATGTGATAGCAGCCTGATGCCTACTTTCAGCATTCACTGAACATGTATTATACACCTATTATGTGTAGTAGACTGTTGAAGGGAAGAACTATGATAAGTAGCCCATGCTCTGAAGGAATGTTATAACATTTAGGAAAGAGAAGTATTAAACCTGTGATATAATATTTCATCATTATAGAGGGTATTTCCTACTACTAATACCACTTTCTCACCAACTATGGTTAGCTAGGACAGCAAAAAATTCAACTTGTTGAGGGTCACACACCAGTGTATTTTGTAAGTAGGATTTGAACCAAGATCAAGGTCAGGTCTTAAGTTCACTCTACCAGAATAGCCCAGGCCAAAAATCACATATACATGCACACATGTATGTATACCTATAGACATACATGTGTATGTATATATACACATGTATATACATTGTATGAAAATACAGTGAGTTAAGATGAAAAAAATTAGGTCAAGTGATTCAGGTGATTAATGACAACTTCATAGATGTGATCAGGAATGTTATCTTAGATCATTATTAGCCTGGTATGCCCCACCCAGCACAAGAATAAATATTGTCAGGAATAACATAGTATTTTAAAACTGAAGGAACACTGGAGATCTTAGAAAGCCCTCTTATATAGACCAAGAGAGATTATTTAATTCTCTGATTATTAAAATTCAGAGGACATTTATTGAATATTATATGCATTCTATAAGTGTGATTCAGGTGAAATTTTATCATACAGACTAAATCTCACTAGCAAATTGGGATATTTTACCTCAATTTAACACATTGCATTTTAAATATCTGACGGAAGGGAAGGGCAGAATTCTGGAAAGTCTTTAAGCATGGAAAGGATAAGAAGAAACAAATTGCAGCCTTTGAATTGGAAAAGAACTGAAAAGAAAAGATAAATAAACGATTTAGCAGTGTTTCTCTAACATGATGCTCAGCATTGCCATAGAGCTGATCATTCTTAGCCCTTCCTTATTCAAAACTGCTAGCCAATTAAGTTGGGAGATTTTCCTTTGGCAAGGAATTTGAAATCAAGTAAATCTTTAATGGCTTAGCAAACTGTGGTATATGTATGTCATAGAACACTCTTGTTCTGCTAGAAACCAGGAGGGATGGGAATTCAGGGAAGCCTAGAGGGATTTGCATGAACTGATGCTGAATGAGATGAGCAGAACCAGAAAAACATTGTACACCCTAACAGCAACATGAGGGTGATGGTCAACCTTGATGGACTCGCTCATTCCATCAGTGCAACAATCTGGGACAATCTGCAGTGGAGAATACCATCTATATCCGGAGAAAGAATTGTGGAGTTTGAACAAAGACCAAGGACTATTACCCTTAATTTGGGGGGGGGGGCTGTTATCTTGTTATGTAATCTTACTATTCTTGCTATCTCTTACACTTAATTTTTCTTCCTTAAGGATATGATTTCTCTCTCATCACATTCAATTTGGATCAGTGTATACCATGGAAACAATGTAAAGCCTGGCAAATTGCTTTCTGTGGGGGTGAGGGAAGCAAGATTAGAAAATTGTAAAATCTTTAAAATAAAAAATAAAAATAAGACACAGGATTTTTTTTTAAAAAAGCATGCTTTTTATTCTTTAAGTTTGTAATAGTGAGATTGATGCTGAGTTATTTCTTTTTTTTTTTTTTTCAAAGGTTGGGATACATACCAAAGCGTGGTTTATTGCTGGAATCTTTTTACTGATGACTGTACCAATATCTTTCTGGGGAATTTTGCAACACTTAGTACATTACACTCAACCTGAATTACAGAAGCCCATAATAAGGTACTTTCTTAACTTGTTTCAATCTCACAGTGATCCTGGATATTTTTCAAGAATATGTTGAATATTAAATTTGTTGAATTGTCTACTTTGCTTTCTCAATAGGATTCTTTGGATGGTGCCTATATACAGCTTGGATAGTGTAAGTATGCTTCCCTTTATCCAGTACTTGAGAACTTGTTTACTAACATAGTGCTACAGTTGTAGCAGACTTTTTATCATTTAACTAAATTTTACTGAGTAATTGCAGTATTTGTTAAAGGTCATTAATGATAGTAATTCCAGAACTTTGTTTCTGTAACTCTGATTATCTTTAGTTTGATGCAGGGGGCGGCAGTCATTAAAATATTGTCAACACTCAACTATTCACCAGATTATCCATGGTAATTTTAAAATAAATTTATTAGCACTATCACCAAATTAAGTACTTATTGACATAAATATAATTTCTATTTGGCACAGAAGAAGCTAAAACACACTTTAATTTAGAAATTCCTTTTCTGTACCAGAAAATATGTCCCAGTACAACTGCTTTCAGAAATTCCAGATTTGAATCATTGTTTGATTTGATTAAATGGTAAAAGAAATTGACCTATACTAAAATCCCAAACCACTTAGATTAAATAACAGATATCTAATTTCATTTGTCTTCTCTTCATCTCTTATCAGAATCTAAGATTTATTTTTTCAGATTTTCACATTAATAAATTTGGCCAAATTAACTTTATATCAAATACCCAATCTAACAAAAACACTTTGTGATTTACAGAATGCTGCTCTCACGACAGCCCTGTGAGATAGTTAATGAAAACATTACTCCATTTTCTAGATGAGGAATCGAAGACTGAGAGTTTGTTTCCCCAAATCCCATTGCTGATGATTGTCAGAGCCGGAAGTTGAGACCAGGGCATGCATAATCTTTCTTCCAGATGAAGGCTAAAGATATTTAGGCCTAGCCAGGAACACATCTGAGGCAATTTCAGATATTTACATGACAAGAAATCTAATGTTAAGTAGTTCACAAAATGTACTAAGAATTGGAATGTTATTCTTTGACATTTGGGTGAAATAATTTTAATTTGTTTTTCCTAGTGGATAGCTCTGAAGTATCCCACCATTGCAATATATGTGGATACTTGCCGAGAATGTTATGAAGCTTATGTCATATACAGTTTCATGGGATTCCTTTCCAATTATCTGACTAACCGATATCCAAATTTGGTATTAATCCTTGAAGCCAAAGATCAGCAGAAACATTTGCCTCCTTTCTGTTGCTGTCCAGCATGGGCAATGGGAGAGTAAGTATGTTTGTTCTCATCTTATTGATGTATCTGTTGAATAATTGCTGTGCTTAGTCAGAGGCTTAAGACAGTCTCTGCCCTTCTGGAGATTACAGTCTAGTTAGAGAGCTGGGATTTTGCAGCAAAGATATGCAGAATGAATTAAAAGGAGTGAGACTCGCATTAAGGAAATGAGTTAGGTGGCTGTTAGAATCCAGTCCTGACTTTGCTGCTTACCACCTGAGTTTGACTGTTTGAACTTCTTATACAAATTTGGGATTTTACAGTTAGATTCTTCATCTATCAAATGTTTTTTATTCTGAACACACGTAGATTAGGATGTTGTTATACTTGAATCCTCAGCATACACAATTATTTATTTTCTGTAATCATAGCTAATTTTCTACAGTCATATTCCAGTGAAACTTTTAGTAAATATAATTTTTAATATCTTGCTGAAGTCTTTACTACCTTCACTAAGTCCTTTATTGGCAGCCCATCTGTTGGGTGTTTTTTAACCCCTTGTTAAATCAAAACAGTAACCTGTGCAGAGGTGATATGTGTAAGAAACTTAAAGAAGAGACAATTTTTCTTAGATAGAAACTTATCTTTTTTTTTTGTATCGTCCATCAATTCAGAGAAGATAGTTAGGAACAAGAGAGTGAAATTGGACCCTTTCCAGACATTTTTCAAATCAATGTCACTTACATTTGTTGAATATTAAGTATTTCTTGCATGTCATATACATTTATGATATGAGTCTAAATGTATTTCCAATCCAAGTTGTATCACCTGTTACTACTCCCCCTCCTTTAGCAGGGAAAATGAAGTTGACAGTATTTGAAAATAATAACAGCATGTTCTCTGAGAGAATCATTTGAAGGTAAAAGTTAACCATGATTACCATCTTGTTTCAAATATAATGTAGGCCTTATAAAATGTCAGCATGTTACTGGTAGACTACCAAACTTTGAAATATAGGTCTCTTCTAACATACTGCATGTAAATGCTCAAATTGATTAATTTCTGTAATGCCTTAATAAGTCTTTCCTTAATTCTGTTAGATTATTTGAAAATACTTCAAAATGGGTGGCTAGGTGGCACAGTGGATAGAGCACCAGCCCTGGAGTCAGGAGTACCGAAGTTCAAATCTGGCCTCAGATACTTAATAATTACCTAGCTTGGTGGCCTTGGGCAAGCCACTTAACCCCATTTGCCTTGCAAAAAAAAAACTAAAAAAAAATTTCAAAGCAAGAACATAATTTTGTGCACCAAAACTAAAGTACAACCATAATTTTTATGCTTAGATTGTTAATCTATATTCAGGTAATGCTTTTGAAATGTATGATTTAGCATAATTAGGTCGATTATTACATTGTGTAAACTAGTGCACAAATCCAAGTTCTGATATTTAATGTCAGACTCTTGTAGCAACAGATGGTCTCTAACCTAAGCTTGTAATATCTTTACTTAATCACCAATGGAACTAGATAGAATTATCTATTGATGAAGGGTATTGAACATTTCATAGTGTAAAGCCAGTCATTGTGAATCTTTGGTTTTCATGAAGTTTATAATCTTAGAAATTCCCCAGTGTATGCATCTTTTGAGACACAGTATGAAAAGACAATAATTAAGAAGTCTCTTTTATCCACTTAACTTGATTCATTTTTAAAGTGTGTCTGCATGTACGTGTGCGTGCTTTGAAATAGTCGTATTCTACTAACAAGTTCTTTAAGTGGAACAGTACTGTCCTTGCTAGGGAAGGTGTAGCATACCTTATTTGTTGATTGCTAAAGGTAATAAGAGGAAGAGAGACAGCAGTTATTCCTAGGCATATGTAATTGCCTGTTTCTTACTTACTTTATTCTCTACTTCCAGGTGGGACACATGAGAAAATTAATTAGGAAGAGTAGTTAAAGTACTGAATTATTTGCATTTCTTTTGCAGAGTATTATTGTTCAGATGCAAGCTAGGTGTATTGCAGTATACTGTTGTCAGACCATTCACAACTATTATTGCTTTGTAAGTATGTAAGTGTGAAATGAATGTTTTGGAAACACTTCATTATGTTACCTTTTTACTTTGTTGGAACTATTAAGATATGTCAGTTATTCAGATGAATAATACAGGCATAAAAAAACTTATTTTGTGAAAATTCTAACTTAACAGATAAATTAAGGAATGACAATTCACATTATACAACAAAGCACATTTCAGTCAGCAATAAGCAACACTGACTGTGGGCAAAAGCACTGTGCTAGAATACACAGAAGGAAAAGGGAAATTAGCCCTCATCTCAAGGTGCCTACATTCTGGTGGGAGATAGAACCTGAAAATGCATCTTGACCTTAGCATTCTTTAATCTTACAAGTAAATAATACTTTCTTATTTCAGTAGCATTGTGAGTTTTTTGTTTTGTTATTTGACTGCATATGGTTACCATATATATTCAATGAGAGCCTTATTTTAGGCTTCCTGCTAGATTTATAAGCACACATTTTCTTGTAACATTTTAACAAAAATAGTTTATGTTATAACTTTTTGGGCAGTGTATTCAAATTTTAATGTTATTCTCAATAATTGACATTTGGAATCCTTCAAATGAATTTTTCATAAGACCTTGAAATGAAACTTTGAATTATATTGTAAATGTAATGTTTTAAATCATTTTTAGAATCTGTGAGCTCCTTGGTGTATATGATGAAGGGAACTTTAGTTTTAAAAATGCTTGGACTTACCTAGTTATATTCAACAACATGTCACAACTGGTGAGTAAGAATGAATTTTCTTTGATTTACTGATAATTAATGATAGTACTCAAACCCAATGCCTGTAATTTCATCCTTGATGAAAATACCTGGTTAAGAATGTTGCATAAATTGGATACCAAGTTCAGACTTGATTTTCTAAACTGCCCACATTGGGAATTTGAGAATCTCTTAAGTGTTTGATGGTTTTTTCTTTTATCAGTCCATGTTCTGCCTACCTGCTGATTCATATGAGCCATTGTGGTTTGGTATGAGATGAAAGGGAATCATCAGTATGACCTATTGAAAATAAGAGAAACCTTAGATTAGCTCATTAAGTAAAAGAAACTATTTAACTTTATTATTGATACAATAGTTGAAAGAATTGTTTAAAATTGAGGCAATAATTATAAATTAAATATCATCTAAACCTTTCAAAATTTTTAAGGATACATGAATGATAACTTAAAGAATTGAATAATAAGCATATAAATATCTTTGTTTCTAGAATAAACATTTAGGGGAGGAAACTACTTAGCAATATCTTTTTTAAAATTTTATTTATTTATTTTGAATTTTATGATATTTCCCTAATCTTGCTTCCCTCCCCCCACCTCCCACGGAAGGCAATCTGTTAGTCTTTACATTGTTTCCATGGTACATTGATCTAAGTTGAATGTGATGAGAGAAATCATATCCTTAAGGAAGAAAAATAAAGTATGAGATAACAAAATTACATGATAAGGTAATGGGTTTTTTCCTAATTTGAAGGTAGTAATCTTTGGTCTTTGTTCAAACTCCACAATTCTTTCTCTGGATTCAGATGGTATTCTCCATTGCAGATAGCTCAAAATTGGCCCTGGTTGTTGCACTGATGGAATGAAAAAGTCCATCAAGGTTGATTATCACCCCCATGTTGCTGTTACAGTGTACAGTGTTCTTCTGGTTCTGCTCATCTCTTAGCCATATCTATTGATATAGATAGAGTATTGAACATTTCATAGTACAAAGCTAGTCGTTATGAATCTTCGGTTTTCATGAAGTTTGTATTTATAATCCTAGAAATTCCCCATTGTATGCATCGTTTGAGACACAATGTGAAAAGACAATAATTATACTACGTGAAGTTAATCAAATCTAGTGTCAGTATCAGCTTCAGCACAAAAAATCAATTACCAATATGTCAAGTTGTGCAAGTCGCTGCCAAATTAAATAGCTCAATGATAGCTATTGATAGTTATCTCTTAGTCTCTCTTAATTCAATTATTTTACATCAGATTTTACTTTCACATTATATGTTTACTTTCAAGTTATCTTTTACCAAAATAATTCTAATACAGAGTATTATAAAATCCTTTACTTTGTTTTCTAAACATTTGTAAATTCTATTGTATATAACACATCTTTAAAGCGCCAGCTTCAATGAGATAATCACTTTTCTGTAGAGTATTTTCTCCATAGCTCTTCTAGTTTTTAAAAATGAATAATTTCAAGGAGAAATTAAAATGTTCAGTGTTTTTATTAATATTTTATGTAGGATATATTTTTGAACAATAAAAGTCCATGTATAATCAAAATTTTAAATAACTTCAATATATTCATCCAATCCCAGGGAAATAGTTCTCAAAACAGTATACCTTATCACTTTCCCTCTCTGCTATCTTCTCTCTTTTCCTCCACCAATTATTTAGGTTATAACAAGAGCTGTTCGTTTTATTAGATTTTCATCATTTTTATAATTTTACTTTTACTAGATATTAAAAGGGTTTTTTTTTTTCCAGTTTGCTATGTATTGCCTTGTGCTGTTTTATAAAGTGCTGAGGGAAGAACTGAATCCAATTCAGCCTGTTGGCAAATTTCTTTGTGTAAAGATGGTTGTTTTTGTTTCCTTCTGGTGAGTGCTAATTTTCTACTAAATTCTTAAGTTTATGGAAAAAAAATAGCCACTAAGAAAAAATATGTGGAACAAGTTAATCAGTCAGTTATATTAAATTGGTCAAAATGTTTAGTTTCCAGTATGACATCAGTAGCTTATTTGGCATGTGTGATATTTGCTGTACACTTTTACAGATTCTGATCTCAGTAGAATTATATTATACATCATTCATAAAAAATGTATTTTTTAGGCTTCATTATCCTCATGTGCCTTTTATACAATCCAAACTATTAAACTAAAGACATGATAACTTACTCTAGTCAACAACTACTCACATTTATATTTTATATAGTTTTAATATTTATAAAGCACTTTCTTTAAACAATTCCAAGAGGTAAGTAGTGCAAGCATTGTTATCTCTATTTCCCATAGGTCTTTATGGAGCAGGTGAATGAACATGGTTTTAATTGTCTTTAGAGGAGTAGGTCCTTAGAGTTCAATGACAGCAACTGTCCAACTCGTCCAGATAGCATAGAGATGGGTAGCAACTGATATATATGCCATAACTTGTCAATAACCACTGATCTAAAAAATATATAAAATAGCATGTGAAAACAACAATTTTTAAGATATAATCTAATAATATAATCTATAATTCATTGGATTCGATCTCTCTGACACAGATTACCTTTTTATAAACATGTTCCATGTAGGCAAGCAGCAATCATTGCCTTATTGGTAAAAGTTGGAGTTATTTCTGAAAAGCACACCTGGGAATGGCAGACAGTAGAAGCTGTGGCTACAGGTCTACAAGTAAGTGAACTCTCATCCCGAGATCCAGTCATCAATGTTCTCTCTTCTCCTCCATCTCCTCGCTGATTTGGGCCTTCATTACCCCCTTGCCCAAACTATATAAGCCCCTCCTAATCAGTCTTCATACCTCCAACCTATCTACATCTTTGATAACTAGACCTCAGTTTCTTCATGTAAAATGATATTGGAATAAGTGATCTTTGGTCCTTTTCAGGACTAGATTATAGGGTTATAGATTTAGAGCTAGAAGGAACCTTAGAAGTCATCTATTCACAGAAAAAGAGACCTTATTCCCTGTGTAGTCAGTTCCCAATTGGTGGACTCTGTGTTTCCAGTTCCTTGATAAAGTAAACATAACTTTTAAGAAGTCATCTATTCCAAATTTTACAAATGAGAAAAATGCCCAAAAGGAGGAATAATTTTCCCTTGGTCATGTGGTAAGTGGCCAGTTGTGACCCTGTATAGGTCTATGAAGTGCAGTAGAACTTTTCCTCTATATAGCAAACAAGATATAAAGGAAAACATGACCAGCATCTCTGCTCTTTTATAGGATTTCATCATCTGTGTTGAGATGTTCTTTGCTGCTATTGCTCATCACTACAGCTTTTCCTATAAACCCTATGTGCAGGAGGCAGAGGAAGGCTCATGCTTTGATTCTTTTCTGGCAATGTGGGACATTTCAGACATTAGAGATGACATATCTGAACAAGTAAGAAATGTTGGTAAGTATTTCACAATGAGTGATTTCACTTTTAATATATCTGGTTAGTGATGTTACATGGCTGTCTATTTGGGCACCTTACTAAGACTTTATTGAAGATCAGAATTCAGTAGAAAAGAATGGAGTCAGGAATTGTGTTACTGTAGGTTTTTATTTGAAGGTAGTCTAATCACATAAGCCTTTTATTATGAGATTCTTGCATATGGCTTCTTTTTTTTGTCATTTAGAATTGAAACAAAGGTTCTCATAAAACTTGCATTTCTTTTCTCAAGGGAGGACAGTTCTGGGTCATCGTAGTAAAAAGTTTTTTCCTGATGAGGAGGAACACAACGAAAATACAAGTTTATTATCATCATCTCAAGACCAGAACTCTGTTGCTTCTTCTATGCCATCTTCACCCTCGGGTCACTACCAAGGGTTTGGACACACTGTGACACCACAGACTACACCCACCTTTTCTAAGATGCCTGATGAAATTTATAATGCTATTACAGGAGGAAATGAAGAACCTTCACCTGGCTATAAATCTGTTGCATCCTGAATATTCAGAGGAATAATGGTACTTCTGTTCTGCTGTGTTAACTTTATAACCTGGTATCCCATTGCTTATGGATTTTGTGCTTGGGACAACACTGAACTGATGGAAAATTCCAGCACAAAGATGGTTGGTGAAAACCAGGGTGTGTATAAAGATAGTCATTGAAAACTGAACTAAGCACATTTTGCATATCAAATAATCAGTCTAAATTTCCTAAGACTTGATTTATTTCTCAATGTCAGAACACTACATGCTTACATTTGATGAAGAGAAGAAAAATGACTGCAACTATTACTGACATTAAACTGCTCTGACAGATAGATGGACTTGAAAATCAATGTTTTCTATCCCTGCTGCATGGAATAGAATGCTGCTGAATTAACCTGAAGAGTGGACTTTATAAACAATTAGGTAAATGAATTAGTGCGACTTGATCATAATTAAGGTTAATGGTTACTTATGTAGGTTGTGCTTACATAATATTTAAATACTAGATTTTATTTCATTCAATAAAAGGAGGAACTTCTAGTTTATTGTTGTCTGCAACTGTTTTCTCCATATTGTCAAATTCTTGTAGCATAGAGTTGAAAAAGACTGAACTAGAAGTTAGAGAAGACCAAGTGTCCAATTCCAGTAGCACTTGCAAGATGGAGACAAACCTGACAAGAGTCACTGAAAAGACCTAATAATGTACTCTCAGGTACATGATACCATGGAGCTGGCAGGAGGGGAGTCTGTTATAAAGAATTCTTTATTGGAGGATGCTCAGTCAGAACTGTGAAAACCATGCAAATAGAGAAGAGGAGGGAGACATTTAAAATGAAAATTAGTAATAGAAAAACATGACAGGTGACATTCCTATCATGATTTTGAGATCTTATCTAAGAAGTTATTAGTTGTAGCAACTGAAAATTTTTTCTCTGAAACTGATAAGTCATGATAAATCAGTATGTTTATTAATATGAATCACTAGATTTAACATTGAGGAGATTAGGGCAGGAACTGTATCTTGTAAAGAAAATGAAGTTATTTGTCATGAGTACTATTGGAGATGGCATAGACTCCAAGTCATACTTCATATACATTTTTGTGCTTTCAAATATCAATACCATATCTTAAGTACCCTCAATTGTGGGTGTTTTTTCACTAGGAGAGATAGTAATGTATCAAATCCCTCTGATCCCTGTCACATAAATGCTTCTTAGAGAACCAACAGAATGAATCATCTTTTTTAAAAAAATCCTTCCATATTAGCCTTGTTGAAAAATAAAATAACTAAAAATAAGCTTTGATCCACACTCAGAAGCAATCAGATTTGTGTCTGAAAGTAGATAGCATTTTTCCTCTTATGTCCCTTGGAATTGTCTTGATCAGAGTACCTAAATCATTCATAGTTGATGATTATACAGTATCATGTTACTATGCACAGTGTTCTGGTACTGTTTACTTTGGATCAGCTCACATGGTCTAGCCAGGATTTTCTGAAACTGTCCACCTCATCTTTTCTCATGGTATAATGGTATTTCATCACAATCAATAGCACAACTTATTCAACCAGTCAATGGACATTCCTTCAATTTCTAGTTCTTTGTAACCAAAAGAATTGCTATAAATATTTTTGAACTAATAAACCATTTCCTTTTTCTTTGATATCTTTGAATTAGATCTGTCCACAGAATCGTCTTAAAAACCTTCCTCTGAATCTCTTAATTATCTGGATACCAGTGAAATCTTTGTGGTCCGTTATTCTTCATTATGTGAACAACTCAAATCTTTGAGGCTATTCATGTCTATTTACCTGATAAAATACTACCACCTGCTAGCAACCACTCTAAAATTTACATTGTCCTTTTAGCAAACCAGATATTGTAACCAACCTGAGTAGAGCTGCTTGTTCCTGACTGTTTTTTTCCTTGATCACACGCATTTGGCTTCTGAGCAGTTCAGAGCATAGCTGTACTTACCAATTGTTAACAAAGACAGGCAACTTTGTTTAGCTGAGGTTACCTTAAATATCTTAAGATATATTCTTTCAGTTCCTTATGGGCTGCAGCTGCCTAAGAATCAGAATTGATTGGGTTTTATCTTAAGGCATCTTATTATTTGTGCAACTTATCTAGATTCTTATCTCTAACTCCTCCCCCTACAATTTCAGCACGAGTCCTGGTTACACCCACTATAGACATCCATATGTCTGTAAATTTATATCAAATTTGTATTCCAAAAGAGGACCAACAAAATTACATCAAGTCAGATATCCTGTGTACTAAGAGAACTGTAATAAAAGGACCTTGATTTTTTTTCCTTTTTCATACTTTAGTGGATCTGAAATCTCATGAATTATACACATGCATATATATATATATATATATATATATATGTACACATAAACTCCCAGTGATGCAGCACAAACCCCATCTTTGCCAACTCCCCCTCTTTTCCATCTATGCCCTCCCTCTTCTCCATGCTTCCCACCCTTGGACAGGGCTGAGGGGCTTTCTTTGGATCTCCTGATAGGCGATGACTCCTTGGGTGGTCTTACGATCTGACTTTATATTCATACATTTCTCTAATGACATCCTTGACCCCCTCTGCCTGTCAGATCTAGATAGAGCTAGAAAGGACCACATAATTTAGCTATCGTTTTATAGAGGAAGGAACAGACAGAAAGATATAACAATATGTCCCTGAGGTTTCACAGATTCATGAGAACTCCAGGTTTTCTTTTTGTTGTTGTTGCTTTTTGATTTTTAATAACCCACTAGAACTTAATCTCCATCTAGATGAATACTAATTTTTCTTTTTTGAAGATTTTATTTTGAATTTTACAGTTTTTCCCCTAATCTTCCTTCCTTTCCCCCTCACCCCCACAGAAGGCAGTTTGCCAGTCTTTACATTGTTTCCATGTTGTACATTGATCTAAGTTGAATGTGATGAGAAATTATATCCTTAAGGAAGAAACATAAAGTAAAATAGATAGCAAGATCAGACAATAAGATATCAGTTTTTTTTCCTAAATTAAAGTTTATAGTCCTTGGTCTTTGTTCAAACTCCACAATTCTTTCTCTTATACAGATAGTATTCTCTATCGCAGACAACCCCAAATTGTCCTTGATTGTTGTGCAATTGGAATGAAAAAGTCCAGCAAGGTTGATCATCACCCCCATTTTGCTGTTAGGGTAGACAGTGTTTTTCTGGTTCTGCTCATCTCATTCAGCATCAGTTCATGCAAATTTCTCCAGGCTTCTCTGAATTCCCATCCCTACTGGTTTCTAATAGAACAATAGTGTTCCATGACATACCTGCACCACAGCTTGCTAAGCCATTCCCCAATTAAAGGACATTTACTTGATTTCCAATTCTTTGCCACCACAAACAGGGCTGCTATGAATATTTTTGTACAAATGATGTTTTTACCCCTTTTCATCATCACTTCAGAGTATAGACCCAGTAGTGATATTGCTGGATTGAAGGGTATGCACATTTTTGTTGCCCTTCGGGCATAGTTCCAGACTGCTCTCCAGAAAGGTTGAATGAGTTCACAGCTCCACCAACAATATATTAGTGTCCCAGATTTCCTACAACCCTTCCAACAATGATCATTGTCATATTGGCCAGTCGGGAGAGGTGAGGTGATACCCCAGAGATGCTTTAATTTCTATTTCTCTAATAAGTAGTGATTTAGAGCAATTTTTCATGACTATGGATATGGATCACTTTGATCTCCTCACCTTTGCCTTTGCATATCCTTTGAGCATTTGTCAATTGGGGAATGGCTTCTTTTTTAGGTTTTTGCAAGGCAATGGGGTTAAGTGACTTGCCCAAGGCCACACAGCTAGGTAATTATTAAGTGTCCGAGGCCGGATTTGAACTCAGGTACTCCTGACTCCAGGGCTAGTGTTCTGTCCACTGCGCCACCTAGCTGCCCCCAATGGCTTTTTTTTTATTTGACTCAGTTCTTTGTATATTTTAGAAATGAGTCCTTTGTCAGAAATACTAGTTGTAAAGATTGTTTCTCAGTTTACTACATTTATTTTGATCTTGATTATAGTGTTTTTTGTCTGCAAAATCTTTTTAATTTAATATAATCAAAATCATCTAGTTTGTGTTTAGTGATGTTCTCCATTTCTTCCTTAGTCATAAACTGCTTCCCTTTCCATAGATCTGACAGACTACACCTTGATCTTCTAGTTTGCTCATAATATTGTTTTTTATGTCTAAATCCTGTATCCATTTTGCTCTTCTCTTGATATAGGGCCAGGTAGGTTCTCTAAAGGTATGCTAACCTTACCTGTCCTCAGAGCTCTTCACTAGCCCTATGTGGCATCCATCACCTGCCTATATTTCCCTTTGGGTGACATCACTTTGACTTCTCCAGATATTCTGGTTCTTGATGATATGAAGCTATCTAGCATCTCTAGAAGAATTCGGATACTCTAAGCATGGGTCTTGATTTCAAGAAGCCTAGGAGCATTAAACATGTATGCAGTTTCCCTGAGATAATTCAGCCAATTCTGGTCAGTTTGGGGACAGCTACTGCCATCTGACAGTTAGGCAGTGTCTGCAACACTGGACCTAGAGTCAAGAAGATATGAGTTCAAATCCAGACTGAAACTTAGTAGCTCTGTGACTAGGAAAATCACGACTTCTAACTGTCTGCCTTAGTTTCCTTATCTGTAAAATGGGAATGATAGCAAAAACCCATACCCAGATAAGAATCTTCTTGGTGTATCTGAAATGTGCTTAAAAGACCTACAAATAAGAAAGTTGTGCACTTGATGTGTTTTGGTCAGGAAGACCTGAGTTTATATACTTTGAAGAAGTCACAATTTCTCTATGCCTTAGTTTCCTCATTTATAAATAAAAGAGCTGGTTTCAGTGGCCTCGAGGTTCCTTCTAGCTCTAAACCCAATCATCTGATTTTACTTCTTCCCAAGGTCATGCTTTTCACTTGGATACCTCTAATCTTTTTAAAATTTATTTATTTTCATCCCTATGCATATGTTTATTTTTAAGGTACATAATTTCCTTCCACTCTCCCTTCAGTGGCAAACAGTCAGGTTAGCATTGTACATATTTTGATAAACATGTTTACAAGTTAGTAATTTTCAGTATGAGGAATTAGGATTAAGGGAAAGATAATTTTTATAAAGTGTTATCAGATTCAGAAGGGTTTCTTTTTGTGTGTGTTTTGCTCTATTTTGTTTTTCTTCATCTGGATGGGAATAATATAGTCCATAGCTTATTCAAATACAGTTGTCCTAGCTCTCTGGACTGCTGAGAGGAGCTGCTTCCATCATGGTTATTCATCTCACAGTGTTAATATGTACATTGTTCTGTTGGTTCTGCTCCCTTTTCTCGGCATCAGATCCCATAAGTCATTCCATACTTCTCTGGAGTTCAACCATTTATGGTTTCTTATGGAAAAATAGTATTCGTGTGCCATAACTCGTTTAGCCATTCCCCAAATGATGAGGGATACCTCTAATATTTAGGAAATCTTTCTTTACATCAAGCCTAAATTTGCCTCTTTGTAACAACCCATTCCTCTCAGACCCAGAAGAACAGGGCTGATTAATCCTATTACTTGAAAGCCCAATCTGTACTTGGAGATAGCTGTCACATTCCTCAAACCTAAGCACTACCACTCCTTCTTCCATAACATGAATTCACAGTCAGGCCTTTTACCCTCCTGTTTGCCATATCAGTGTTTTTTTTTTTTTTCCTAAAATGAATGGTTCAGAACTTAGTCATTAAAGACTTGATACCCACTTTCAAGACTTGATACCATTTTCTATAGTGGGTGTAGCCAGGAGTTGTGCTAGCTGGCCACCAAGGTCCCATTCAACTCTGAAATTCTAGAAAATAACTTTGAATTTAACTATTTAGCCAGGTCCATAACCCTCCATGTTTTCAACAAGAATGATATGAGACACTGTCAAATGAGATAATGTCTGTAAAGAACCATATAAATATCAGTCAGATAAGTATAAGTGTACACACTTATAGTTAGATGAAAAAAGAAAATGAGGCCATCCAGTGTGACTCCCTCATTTTGTGGATAAGAAAACCAAGGTTGAAAAATACTAATATAGCCAAGGTCACATAAATAGTAAAGGAGGTAGGATTTGCTCCAGAGCTATCTAAATGGTTATTTCATTCCCTTCTGCTTTGCCCAAAGGTATATTAATCAGCATCATAGAGAGCCTATTTTAAGGGAAGGTTTGCAGATTATAGGGCAGGCATAAGTTTGTTGAAAATGACCTGTAGAAGGGATGCCTGGCTTTGTGAAAGGACCTGAAGATCATGTCAAATGAATGTTGAGGTAGCTGTTGATACATACCTTGGAGAAGAGAAGCCTTAAGTGGATGAGCTAACAATTGGAGTTGTGTAAAAGTAGAATGGATTGTATAGAAGTTGTTGACTTCCTCCTTTTAATGGAGATCTCCAAGCTCCTCTTGGGGATTCTCATTTGGGTATGTTGTAAGCTCTGTGGCCTCTGGTCCCTCCTCCAGTTCCGTAATTCTTCCAGTGCTGTCAATGGACAGGCAAAGAGGGGAAGAAGAAAAAGTATTCTATGTATTTGGTAATCCACTTTGGCTGGAGCAGAGATAGATGGAAGGAATGTGAGCCGAGCCCAGACAGAAAGATTGGGACAAACTAGAGAACTCTGACTACTGAGTTCAGTAGGGAGTCACTTAAAGAATTTTGAGCAGAAAAAAGACTTGACAAGATTTGTATATAAGAAAGGTCATTCTGGAGGTGTTATGCGGAATAGATTGAGGGATGGGAAGTTACTAGTAGGGTAGTAGCAGTGGGAACAAAGCTGAAGGGAAAGTATCCTATTTCTTTTTTGGGGGGCCTATTAAGTGATTTGCCCAAGGTCACACAGTATCAAGTATCTTATACTGAATTATAACTATTAAGGTTGCCTTTATTGTGCTGCAAATTTGATAAATCTAACAGGAATTATTACATGAAATTAAAGCTATCATACAGTGGCCAGGATCTCTCAAAATGGAGAAATTCAACCAAATTCTGGGCCCAAATTCTCTTCCTTCAAGGCCCAGAGTAGGTAACCACCTCCTGGTAGAAGCTTTCCCTGCTCCACCCTTTAAGATTATATGTCGCATTTTTTTCCCTTCTTTTTTTTCCCCCAATTAAATGTATAGTTTTCAATATTCATTTTAAGTTTCACATTTTTCTATCTCCCATTGGCATCAAGTAAGGTTATAGGTTATATATAATCATATTGAACATATTTCCATATTAGTCATATTGTGAAAGAAGAATTAGAACGAAAGGGGAAGAAAACCAAAGGAAGGGAAAAAAATTTTAAGTGAAAATAGTAAACTGTGGTCTACATTCAGACTCCGTATTCTTTCTCTGAATGCGAATGGCATTTTCCATTACAAGTCCCTCAGAATTTGTCTTGGATCATTGTACTACTGAGAAGAACTAAGTCTAATATAGTTGATCTTCACAGTGTTGATTTTAAGATATGTTGCTTTTAATGTTCACTTTGCATCAAAAGTCTCTAGGTTCTGAAATAATCTCATCATTTCTTACAGAACAGTAGTTCTCC
Organism: Macrotis lagotis; assembly: GCF_037893015.1. Classification (NCBI taxonomy): domain Eukaryota; kingdom Metazoa; phylum Chordata; class Mammalia; order Peramelemorphia; family Peramelidae; genus Macrotis; species Macrotis lagotis. The sequence continues at coordinate 121,156,829 of NC_133660.1, read as the reverse complement.
ATTACTTTCATATACTACAGTTTGTTCAGCCATTCCCCAATTGTCAACAATCCTCACATTTTTTTAAAATTTTATTTTTTATTTAAGGCAATGAAGTTAAGTGGCTTGCCCAAGGTCACACAGCTAGTAATTAAGTGTCTGAGGTCTGATTTGAACTCAGGTCCTCCTAACTCCAGGGCTGGCGCCACCTAGCTACCCTCCACATGTTTTTAAAGTATCTACAATTCCTTCTTGTCCCCCCCCCACACACACACACACTTTTTTGTAACATAACTATTTGTGCTTGCCCCATAGTGAGTCTTAAGAAGTTCTTTTACATTCATTCATTCATTCATTCATTCATTCATTGATATGGATCCCTTTAGATTTTAATTGAGGACAAGTATTATCATTTTTCATCTTTATATTCCCCACCCCAATGTCTTACACATTGCCAACATCTAATAAATGTTTGTTGGAAGTAATTGTAGAAAAAAATATATTTAAAAATTATTTTAATTAAAAAAATTTCTTTTGCAATATTATTTTAAAACATTAGCATAATCTTTCATTTATCCATAATTGTAAAAGTTACCCTTGAATTTAAAAAAATGGGTGTGTGGAGGTCTTTTTTGTTTGTTTGTTTAGGTTTTTGCAAGGCAAACAGGGTTAAGTGTCTTGCCCAAGGCCACACAGCTAGGTAATTATTAAGTGTCTGAGGCCGGATTTGAACCCAGGTGCTCCCGACTCCAGGGCCGGTGCTTTATCCACTACGCCACCTAGCCGCTCCTGGAGGTCTTTTTCTTTGAAGACAACAAGAAAACAAAAATTAATACTACCACTTCAGTGTTACTTAAAAATGTTAAAAAAAAAATTTTTTTTCATGAGTATTGAAGTACATGATAGAGGTGGGCCAAGCTTCAGTATCATTATAGAAGAGGGTGTTAAGATCCTTAAAGGCAAGGACCTCCTCCACCTGTCTTACCACTCCTTGGTCTTTCTTGGCTTTCCCCCTACCCTCCCTACCTACTCCCACCCCCCAGTGCTCTTCCAACAGTGTTTGTGGGGTATTGGTTTGAGCACCAACCTGAATCAGGAAACCCACAGCCCAAACCCTGCTACAAATCAGTGTGACCCTAGGCAAGTTATTTTTAATTTTAATTTCTACCTCTGAGGCCTCAATATCCTTCACTATAAAATTAAAAGGTTGACCTCCATGATCTCCAAAGTCGTGGTTTAGGGTTGGTGTTTGGACAAAATCAGGAGAAGAGTGTGAATGAAGCTGAGCCATAGAAATGAGAAAGTCACTTGATTTTTCTGCCACTAGAGGATATTTAAGCCCCAAGACCCCTTGTTCACCTTGGATACATTGGATTTTCTGATGTTAAGAAGAAAAAAAAAAGCAAACAAAAAAATCAAGAGACACAGTGTGTCAGAAGTTGAGGAATTGAATGGCACTGAGGTAGGGTAGCATGGTAGGGAGAGCCCTGAATTTGGAATCAGGAGACCTTGGGTTTAAGTTCTGCATCTGACATTTATTAGCTACATGACCATGGACCATCACTACTGTCCCCATCTATAAAATGAAAAAGTTGGACTAGTTGGACTACTTTTGTATCATGGATCCTTTTAGCAATCTGGTGAAGACTGAACTCTTTCTCAGCATAATTTTTTACATAATTGAATGAAAATTTTAAATTTTGGTTAGATGTTAGGAAAAATAAAGGTGTATTTCTTTCTCATTCAAGATCACAGATCCCTTAAAATCTATTCATGGAGTTCTAAGGGGTCTGTGGATCTCACATGGACTAAATGAGAACCAAAGTCTTTTCAAGCTCTTGCTATTCGATAATGTTGCAGTAATTTGACTCAGAAAATTCCAGATGGCCACAGAGATAACAGGGTAATTGCTGAAATTGTCCCTCCTCAGGGAAGAGCAGAAATTTCCATCTGTAGTCCAAGGGCTATTGGTGTGGTTTGCCATGGGTTGTGGGCTGATTAAGAATTAACAGTATGACAAAATCTCTACTTTTGTTGCTGGCTTTCCAGAAGCAGCCCACCTTCCCTTTTAATTCTGAAGATTATTTTTAATGTGTATGCATTTTTTCTTAGAGGACAGGCAAGAGGCAAATGATTACAAGGCCTCCATCTGGACTTGGTAGTCCTAGAGCAGGAGTCTGTTGACTGAAGGAGATTGAGGGTTACACTTTAATACCTTTTTAGGATTTTTACCTTTCAAGGAAAAGCTGTCTCTTATTTCATTCAAGGTTCAGAACAATCCTGGCTGGAGAGAGAAGTTGAAGAGGTATTTCTGCCCATTTGTCAGATGAATAAACCAAAATCTCCAGATGTATGAAAATTGTTTGCCCAGGATCATACAGGAGTGAACAGTGGGGTGACACTTGAGAACCCCCTCACCCCTCAACCTCGAGTTTAGTGTGATCACTAAGGATTCACTACTTCTAGGATGGAGCCCCAGCATCTAGGTCTTCAAAGAAGGAAAGTATGGCCAGAGAATGTTGGCTTCTTGAAAAGGGGGATGGATAGATCCATTTAATTAATAACTATTTTTTGATGTGTAGTAATTTCAGTCATGTCTGACTCTTTGTGGCTCCATTTGGGGTTTTCTTGGCAAAGATACCAGAGTGGTTTGCCATTTCCTTCTTCAGTTCAGATGAGGAAACTGAGGCAAAGAGAGTTAAGTGACTTGCCTCAGGTTTGAGGCCAGATTTAAACTCAGATGAGGTTTCCTGCCTCCAAACTGGGTGCTCCATTGCACCAACTAGCTGCCCCATTTATTAAACATTGATTAATTGCCTATGATGTACTAACTTCTGGGAATACAACTACAGAAAAGATATGCAAGGAGCTTAGAGTTTAGTGGGAGATAATAGGTAAATAAATACCAAATATATACAAAACAAGCTACATAAAGGATAAATGGGGAAATAAGAAAAGGGATAGCATTAGAATTAAGAAGCATTGGAAAAAGATTGGATGTTGGTCAGGACTTAGAGGATGCCAGAAAGGTCAGTAGTGGGAGCAGAGGAGAGAGAGCATTCTAAGCATGGGGGTGAGGGGCAACAGCCTCGGAAAATGCTAGCATTTGAGAGATGGTTTGTGGTATGAGCTGCTGGGGAACATCCTGGAGGAGGCCAATGACAATGCATCAAAGTTGGATTGTGAAGGAAGGTATAAGAAAGCTGGAAAGCTAGGAGGGGGTTAGCTTAGGAAGGACTTTAAATGCCAAACCAAAGTTTTTAATCCTGGAATCAGTGGAAGCTGCTGGAGTTTGTTGAGTGGAGTGTAACCTGGTTGGGCCTTCAGTTTCAGAAAATTGCTTTGGCCTCTAAATGGAGGAGGGATTGTAGTGAGGAGTCTTGAGATGAGCAGATCTGCCAGCAGGCTATTGCTGAGGTGATGAGGACCCACAGCCAAGGGGTGGCCAGGTCAGAGGTGAGATGTGACAAAGGTGCAATCAAGAGGTCTTGGCAATAGATTGGATAACTCAGTGAGGGCAGTGTTAAAAGGAAAGGTTAGATCAGTCTTTAGGGGGAAACGAGAATGAGTTTCATACTGAACGTAATGAGTTTAAGATGTCTAGTCTAGTGGAGATCCAGTTCAAGATGTCTAAGAGGCAGTTGGAGATGGAAGACTGTGTGTCAGAAGAGAGACTGGGGCAGGAAAGGTAGATTTGAAAATTATCAGCATAGAGATAAGATAAAACCCCATAGATGCTTGGTTGAAGTGAAGGGGTAGAGATGGAGAGGACCCAGGACAGAAACCCTAAGGGACGCCTTTGGTTGGAGGGCATGATTGGGAAGAGGATCTAGTGGTCAGAGAGGTAGGAGAAGACGTAGGAGACACTGGTGCCCTGCAGACCCAGGCAGAAGTCAGTATCCAAGAGGAGTAATAAACCTGCAGAAGGAGGCAGATATGAAATCATTGATACCTTTGGAGAGAGCAGTTTGGGAGGGATGATTAAATTGGAAGTTGGATTGTAAGGGGTTAAAAAGAGAGGGAGAGGAGAGAAAGTGGAGCTACCCAATCCTTTGACAGGACCCTCAAGGCCAAGGCTATGGTGTGAAAGTCTTGAATATCCTTGGGCTTGACAGGGATGGGGCCATGTTTGAAAGTATCTGTGCCTCAGCTTCCTCACCCATAAACTGAAGGATTAGTTTATCCTGTAATATAAGAGGTCAAAAATAACTAAGTGCTGGAATACTATGTTTCTGGAGAAATATCCCCATCTTGTGGAATATCGTGATATTGCCAGAGTGACTTTTACTAGCAAATATTTTTTTAGATATAGTTTTAAAAGCTACCTCCAAATTCCACTCAGGATAAGAAGGAGAAAGGTAGAAGCCTAAAAAGCAGTGGACCCCAGAGTCAGGACATTCTGCCATGCCCCTCTACTGTGTGTCTTTAGCCAAGTCACCTAACCTTTCTAAGTTTCCTCATCTCTGAAATGAAGAGATTAGACTTGATCTCAGGGCTCTTTCAGCTCTAACATTCTGGGTTCTATAATTTCTGTGATATGTGCAGAAAGATCCTAAGAACAGAAAGGCACTGTAGATTGTAAATTTGGATTTTTTGGCTGAAGAGTTCACTCAATCCCGCAGAAGGCTTTGGGAAAGGCATTAACATACAGAAGGTTAATAATGACAACATTATTATTACTAGATAGCCTCTATGTAATGCTTATTATGTTTTAGGAACTCTGGTAAGTGCTTTATAAATATGATCATATTTTGATCCTTATAACCCCTGGGAGGTAGGGATAATTTTTATTCCCCATTTTACAGTTGAGTTAAAGTAAACGGAGGTTAAGAGATTTACCCAGGATTACACAGCTAGTAAATGTCTGAGGATGGATTTGAACTTTGGTCTTCCTGAATCCAAGGACATCACTTAGGAATTGTGAGGCTGATACGTGGTGTAGATTGTGTTCCCTTCTAGAAGGGAGAATTTTGCAGAAGATAGTTGCCTGCCTTCTTAACTAACATGCCAGATGCAAAAGTTTCAGAGTGGAAGTGATTGGTGCTTAAGTTTTGATGATCCTATGGAAAAGAAATATTGAATTTTAGGTCTGAAGGGACCTGGGATTTTTGTTGTTGTTGTTATTCAATTGTTTCAGGCAAGTTAACCCCATTTTGGGGATTTCTTTGCAAAGATTCTAGAGTTCATGACATTTGAAGGAACCAAAGCAAACAGGGTTAAGTGACAAGTCCAGGATCACACAGCTAGTAAGTGACTGAGGCTGGATTGGAACTCGGGAGGAGGAGTCTTCCTAACCCCAGGCTGGGTGCTCTATCCATTGCATCACCAGCTGCCCCAGGGGTTAAAAAGACAGAAATCTGGGGTCCCTGGGGGGAGGGGGTTGAAAATGTAACTCTTATTATTGGTGTAAGGGTAAAAACTTGGTCTCCAGGGATAGTACAATATGGAAAGCTCCTGAAGGAACAAGACTTGCTGAGGTGGAGCAGAATCCTCCAAAAGAGGTTTAAACTAGGATTGTTATTCATCAGACAAATATGTATCAAGTGTCTACTGATAAACTCTCATCAAGTGCCTACTCTGTGCTGGGCACCAATACATGCTTATCAAGTGCCTACTGTATGTCAGGCACCAATACATGTTTATTGAGGGCCTTCTGTGTGCTGGGTACTGATAAACACTCATCAAGTGCCTACTCTGTATGCTGGGCACCAGAACACACTTATCAAGCACCTATAGTTCTGGACACACCATCCAAGCCCTCAAGGGGTTTACGCTCTAACAAGTTCACAGTTAAATGTACTGTATATACCTAACACAGAGAGATAAGGAACATTAACAAGGGAGGAAATCAAGATAAGTTGTCTTGAAGGAGGTGGCCCTAGAGCTGAGAAGGTGAAGCAGGAGAGCATTCCAGGCATGGGGAGCTTGTGGGAAGGTACCGGAGGTGGGGGGGGGGATGTCCTAGGAGGAAATGACTGGACCATAGAGGTAGTGACTTTTACATTCTTGTAACAGATGAACTGGAGTCAGATTTTTTTTTTAATTTTTGCAAGGCAATGGGGTTAAGTGATATGCCCAAGGTCACACAGCTTAAGTTATTATTAAGTGTCTGAGGTTGGATTTGAACTCAGGTCCTCCTGAGCCAGGGTTCTTTCCACTGGGCCACCTAGCTGCCCCTTGAAGTCAGATTTTGAATCACTTTTGATGCCAAAGAGACTTTTGTATTTTAACCTAAAACCAGAGAAGTTCCTAAGTAGAATACTGTATTCCTAGATGAAGACAAGCCCTTGCATGTAGGAAGCACACATCTGATCACGTCGCTCTTGTATTCTAAAAGTTTTCAGTGGTTCATTCCCCAATTGACAAATGGTCAAAGGGTATGCAAAGGCAATTTACAGATGAGATCAAAGCAACCCATAACCATATGAAAAATTGCTCTAAATCATTACTTATTAGAGAAATGCAAATTAAAGCATCTCTGAGGTACTGCCTCATACCTCTCAGACTGGCCAATATGACCAGAAAAGATAATGATCATTGTTGGAAGGGAAATCTGGGACACTACACTGTTGGTAGAGCTGTGAACTCATCCAACCTTTCTGGAGAGAAATTTGGATCTACGCCCAAAGGGCAACAAAACTGCGCATACCCTTTGACCCAGCAATACCACTACTAGGTCTATACCCTGAAGAGATGATGAAAAAGGGTAAAAACATCACTTGTACAAAAACATTTATAGCAGCCCTGTTTGTTGTGGCAAAGAATTGGAAATCAAGTAAATGTCCTTCAATTGGGGAATGGCTTAGCAAATTGTGGTATATGTATGTCATGGAACACTATTAGATTAGGGGAAAATGTAAAACTCAAAATAAATAAAATCTTTAATAAATAAAAAAGAAAATAAAAAGAAAAAAGTTTCAGTGACTCCCCCATTGCCTTTAGGTTAAAAATATAAATTCTTCTTTGACATTTAAAAGCCCTTCTCATTTCTGGAGCCAGCTCAGCTTTCTGGCATCTCGCATAAGTTTTAGCCAAACTGTTTGTTAAACAAGAAGAAAAAAGTCCATTGGAGGGACCTACCTTAAGTTCAAAAACAGAATGAAGTCAAGAAGACTAGAGGGAAGAGAAGGTGCAAGGCAGATTGTCCACTATGGGCAGAACATGGAAATTGTTAAGGGCAGTAGTAGGAATTAGGGTGGAAAAGGAAGTTGGTACCAGATTGTGGAAATCTTTAAAGCCAGTACTGGGAGTTTATGTTTGACTTAGAGGCTATAAGTGACCACTGAAGATCCTTGAGTTAAGAAGACCATGCTGAGAGGGCCCTCAGAAGGATGCTCAGTAAAGATTGCATAGAGGAGCAGAGTAGAGGCAGGGAGACCACCAAAAAGATGAGCACCAGAAAAAAAAGGTTTTAGTCAAGGTGGAGAGACTGGAAAGAATCTAAAGGATTCTTGAATACATAATGAGAAAAATCAAAACTATTAAACCTTGGTCCTGGAGAGGGAGAACATTGCTGTCAACAACCAAATCAGACAAGGAAGATTGGAGCTCCACTTGGGGCATGTTAAGTTTGAGATATAATGGGTATCCTGGAATCAGAGGGGTGATTTCAGAGGACCATGAGGTGATGAGTCTCTATTCTTCATTCTCTCAATATTTAGCAGCAAATGCTCTCTCCATGGCCACCATGACATTTACAGGGAAAGCAGATCAGGTGTATAATTTAGTCCCAGAGTTGGGGTTTATTGATGTTTAAAGATTATCTGGTTAAGGGACAGTGATGGCGCAGTGGATAGAGCACTGGCCCTGGAGTCAGGAGTACCTGAGTTCAAATCTGGTCTCAACACTTAATAATGACCTAGCTGTGTGGCCTTGGGCAAGCCATTTCACACCATTGCCTTTCAAAAACTAAAGAAAAAAAGAGAAAAAAGATTATCTGGTTAGGATCCAAGAGGAGGGACAAGGGTGCTGGAAGATGACAACCTCCAACGTTCCTCCTGGTTCTGGGTTGTGTTTTCATTTTTCACCTCTTGGATCTGTGGAGAGTAGGCAGCCATGGTCTTTGGCAGCTGTGTATTTTCTAGCCAGGTGTATTGTTAAGCAGTGTGATTTGAAGCTGATATAAAGGGAAAAAACCCTGTGCTTCTGATTTAAATATAATTTTTTTTCTTTGTTATAGTCTTAAACATCCACAAACATGGGTAATTCATATAAAAATAACAAAAACTAAAGATTGAATATGAAACTGAACTTAATTTCAATAGTTTTTAAGAATACATAAAATTTAACATAGTAACATTTGCTTGTAAGTTTCCTTCTGAATTTTATTCTGCTCTCTAATGTGTATTTTTAAAAAAATCAACACTCTTTATTTCCTTTTTTTTTCCTGATGACCCACCAATCCCATCACCCTCACAAGTATGAGCCTTCCCTATAAGAAATAAGAACAGTCAAGGAAAACAAATCAATACAATGGCCATGTCTGAAAATGTTTTATATCATCCTACTGTAGTAGTCCACCCTGTCTCTGCTAATGGGTGAGAAGCATGTTTCATCATTATCTTCTGAAATTAATATTGGTAATTGCATTGATCAGAGTTCTCAAGGCCTTCAGTTATTTTTTTCCTTTACTTTATTGCAGTCAATGTCAAAATTGTTCTTAGTTCTGCTCATTTCATTCTATATCAGTTCATACAAGTCTTCCCAGATTTCTCTGAAATCATTTAACTCATTTCTTACATGGTAATGTTCCATTAAATTCACATGAAATTTGTAGTTAGGAATAAACACTACTAAAAATTTCCATACATTGGTCTTTTCTGTCAGTAACATGTAAAATGGGTATCATATTGCTTGTCTTCTCAATGGGTAGAGAAGGGGCTAAGAGGAGAGAAAAAATTTGGAACTGAATTTTTTTCATGTTAAAATTTTTTAAAATGTTTAAGGGGATGATGGTTTCAGAGAAACTGGGAAGACTTGTAAAAAGTGATACCTTTAAATTTTTTGGGCGGGGTGGCTAGGTGGCATAGTGGATAAAGCACTGGCCTTGGAGTCAGGAGTACCTGGGTTCAAATCCAGTCTCAGACACTTAATAATTACCTAGCTGTGTGGCCTTGGGCAAGCCACTTAACCCCATTTGCCTTGCAAAAACCTAAAAAAAAACCCAAAACAAAACCAATCTTTTGGGGACAAGAAATGGGGGGGAGAATTGGAACTGAAAATAATAAAAAAATTTTAAAATATTAAACTAGTGTGACTTTTGACTCTAATATTCTCATCAAGATCATCAAATGTTTGGTGGCTGTGGTAGTTTTTCAGGAAACTTCTGATCTCAGTAGAAATTGCTCTCCATTATTCATCCTCCTGTAACAAATGCTGATTAAACAGTCTGAATGATTTTCTACTTATTTTTCATCTCCAGTAGCTTATCTGAATAGGTAAAGTTGTAACTGTGAAAATGATGTGGAGTCTTCTCATCTTTCTTCTAACTTGGTATTGATGTTGATCCTCACTTGAACACATTTGTTTGACTATACAGATACAGTTAAAAAAAAAGTGATATCTACCTAAGTAAGTAGTTGCTCTATGTTTGAGGCTTTCCATATCTAGCTTTCTGCATTTTCATTCTCCTCTTTAGGGCATGCATATATATTATATAGACCAAACTTTATGAAAGTTTACAAGTCTTTGGCCTTTCATTTCTTAATACAAAGTCATATTTTCCAACTTTTTGTTATTCTTTACATCAAGGTAAATGAGTATTATTGTAAATTTTAACTTTGATGTTTGAAGTTCTCAAGTTGTCAAAGTAATTCTTAATTTCTACTGTGTAGAATTTTTCTACTTCATCCTCTGTAGCATATACAATTATCTTTATAGGTTATCCTTTTACTTTTGCTCATCATTGAGCACCATAAAATAAGATGACCTAATTTCCCATGAAATGATGCTTTTTTTTCATTGTTTTTTGAGTTTTACAATTTTCCCCCCAAATCTTGCTTCCCTCTCCACCCCCCCAAGAAGGAAGTCTGATAGTCTTTACATTGTTTCCATGCTATACAATGATCAAAATTGAATGTGTTGAGAGAGAAATCTTATCCTTAAGGGGAAAAAAAACATAAGAGACAGCAAAATTACATGATACCTTTATTAAAAAAATTTAAATTAAAGGTAATCGTCTTTGGTCTTTGTTCAAACTACACAGTTCTTTCTCTGAATGCAGATGGTATTCTCCATTGCAGAGAGCCTCAAAATTGTCCCTGATTGTTGCATTGGAAATGATGCTTTTTTTGCTAGGGACATTATCAAGTCAACTCCACCAATTTCATTTGCCTAAGAAGGATCTGTAAGCCTCCCTTCATCTAACTACATCCTCCTCCTAATTTTGGTTTAGTTAATTATAAAAAATATCAATAATGAGAAAACTCATTTCCTTTAAGCATATGTCCATTTATTGGCTATTTAGAGTTCCCAGTATGAAAATAATGATTACAGACTGTCTAAAAACTGCAATTCCTATTCTTAGCTTCTCTTTTCCTTTTTCTACTCCTCTGCCACTATAACTACAAAAGTGAAAAAAGAATATGTGCCCTATAAACTGAACAGTGATGTGTCAATTTAATAGAACACCACCTAGTGTAAGGAATTATGAGGAAATGGGAGAGCTATAAAAAGATATGTATAATGTGATTCAGAATAAAAGAACAAAATACAGGACAATTACATTGTAAATAACTTAAAAGGCAATAAAACTGGTCAAATACAGCAGCTAAAGTTGGAACTTTTCTACCAAAGTTGAAGTACAAGTATGCAATTAGCAAACTGCAAAAGTAAAAAGTGAGATATATACTATCAATTACATCGTTTGATTTTTGTTTTAACACATTTGTGGAAAATCAGCTTTGTAAGAGTCATCAGAGTGATTCCTAGGAAGGGGAGGTTCAATTAAAACCACTTTTTTAAGTAGGAGGGAACCAGACAATACTGAAGCCCATTTTGCATTTTATTTCATAGGTTGCTATGACCAAAAAATATATAACCCAGTGGCCAACCTACTGAGTAATGCAAACCTCTCTTTATGTTTCTATGGTCTGGTACTCAAGTAACAGACAATAGATATTGCTGGACCACCTTTACAGCCCTTCTGTCCCAGTAGAACCTGACACAGCTGGCACTTCTCTAGCATTGCTTTCAAGGTCACCTCCATAAACATGAGACCCTAAGGTAGAACTTTTGTAGCAGTATTATTACCAGAAATTATGGATGGCATCTCTCTCCCAAAGACAATGGAGAACATCTCAACTCCTAATCTAAATACTTTCTCATGTAATCCATATGAAAACTATCTGGGGGAGGGGCGGAGCCAAGATTGCATGAAGATAGAAATGCTCTTCCAAAATACTCCAAAAATCTTATGACCCAAATATAATTTTAGAGAGGCAGAAACCACAGAAACACTCAGTGAAACAATTTTTCCAGTCCAAGATAACTTGGTGGGAAGGAACAGATGGGGGTGGGGCTGCTTGGTGGCAGGAGAAGTTTCTAGACCTCCCAACCCAGCACAGCCCCACCCTGGGAAATGGAAGCAGGGCTGTGGAATCACCCCACAGGGAGCTGCCACCCCCCTCACAGCTGCTTCCAATGTTCAGCCCACCAAAGATAAGGGTTGGGGGGGGGGGGATTTAGTCTCTCTGCTATCCCTGGGACAGAACTCTGGTGCTTTATCCATACTCAGACCCTTATTGCAGTCTGGGGACCCTCCTCACAGCTCCAGGGCAGAGGGGCATGCTTGTAGTCATCCACAATCCAGAGCACAGACCAGGAGAGCAGTCAGAGCCTCTCTTGGGACCTAGAAGAACCTGACCATAGGTAAATATTTTGGTCCTGTGGAAGATCAAAACACAGTCAGATGATGTCAAAGTCAAAGTTTCTGTATCCAAAGCCTCCAAGAAAAATAGGTTATAGAAGAGCTCAAAAAAGATTTTGAAAATCAAGTAAGGGAGGTAGAGGAAAAACTGGGAAGAGAAATGAGAGAGATGCAGGAAAAACATGAAAACCAAGTTGGCAGCTTGGTGAAGGAAATACAAAAAAAAAAAAAAGAAAATAACATGTTAAAAACCAGTTTAGGTGAACTGGAAAAAGCAGTCCAAAAAGCAGAATTGGTCAAATGGAAAAAGGGATAAGAAAGCTCTCTGAAGAAAACAAATCCTTCAAATGTAGAATGGAGCTAAAGGAAGCTGATGACTTTGCAGGGAATCAAGAATAAAACAAAACCAAAAGAATAAAAAATTAGAAGAAAATGTGAAATAATCTTACTGGAAAAATGAGGAGGGAAGGAGTTGTAGGTGATAGATTGGGAAGATTGTGGGAGAGAGTAGTCAGATACAACATACTTTTTGTTTTTTTGCAAGGTGGTGGGGTTGGGGGCCTGCTTGGGACCATGCAACTGGTGATTGTTGGGCATCTGGGGCAAAATTTTGGCTCAGGTCCTCCTGGTTTCAGGGTCAGGGCTCTGTCCAATACACAACTTGGCTGTCCCACAACACTTTTAAGGAGGGACAAAGTAAAAGAAGAGAGAATAGGATAAATGGAAGTGGGGAAGAATGAATGGATGGAAATACAATTAGCAGGGGGGCAGCTAGGTGGCACAGTGGATAGAGCACTGACCCTGGAGTCAGGAGGACTTGAGTTCAAAGCCAGACTCAGATATTTAAAAATTGCCTAGCTGTGTGACCTTAGGCAAGTCACTTAACCCCACTGCCTTGCAAAAACAAACAAAAAAAGTACAATTAGCAATAGCAACTATGGGGAAAAAATATTGAAGCAACTTCTCTGATGGACTTGTGATGAAGAATGTGATCCACCCCAGAGACGGAGCTGATGGTATTTGAACACAGACTGAACTACAATTTTTTTTCTCTTACTTTATTTATTTATTAAGCTTTTTCTATTTTTGTTGGGGAAGGGGGGATTATGTTTACTCTTATAACAAGACTATTTCAGTAATGTGTAAATAATAAATAAACAAATAAAGTTTTAAAAAAAGATTTACTATGAAATTAAATGGAAGAAAAAAATACACAAACTTTTACATGCCAGCTTGCCTGTACCCCCTTTGTAACTTTTGGTAGGATATGTTCAGAAATCATGGGAAGAGGGCTACAGAAGTCATATTCACCCCAATCATGAAAATAAAACTGGTATATAGAGGTCAATAAAATTCCGTACTATTTATTGGGTACACTTGTATGACAATTGCCACCTGAGGAAAAAAAAGAAAATGATCTACACATATGTCACAGATTATCCTTGAAAATAGAACAAAAGAGTTAGGCTTGTACAACTTTCTATAGCAGCCACAATGTTGACTGAAAGTTATCAAGACTTATATAAGATCTTCAGAAAAACCCAAGTTGAAATCTTACCTCCAACACTTTTTAACTGTGGAGCCCTGGAGGAGCCACTTAATCTCTCTCTCATTTTCCTCATCTATAAAATAGGGATAATATAATTGTCTACTTCAAAGGGCTGTGATGAGAATCAAGTGAGATAAAATATGCAGTGCTGTGAAAAACTTTGAAGTGCAATATAAATGCTAACTTATTTTTAAGAATGTATAAGATCCTGTGTACTTACTGTTTGTTAATTATAATAAAAGTTCTGACTTGGAAAAATGTAGTCTTAAAAGCTCTCTCTCCCAGTAAGTTGAAGGGATAGTCAATCAGTACATATATTGTGGACAGAAAATACAGATGGATGAGTTGGGCCCCAATTGAAGAGAGCAAACTGGTTTGCATTGGAGAAACTACACAATGTTTTTGACCCTAAGTTGCTCCCTAAAACAAAAACCCAACTTATTAGCATCAATGTTCTCCTGCAAAACTAAATGTTAAGTGATAACAATCAACATTTTTGTGGTGCTTTAGAGGTTTCAATGCACTATATTACTCTCATTTGAACTTTACAATCATCCCTTCAGGTATTATTCCAGAGGGACAATTAGGACTCTGAGGTTAAGGGACTCGTTCATGGTTCTACAGTTGATACCTGTTAGGGGTAGAACTTGGAATCCAAGTTTCTTCTAGCTCCAAGTCTAGAACTCTCCATTAGACAATACTGCTTTGAAAAAAAGAAAATGAAATGAGCCTAGCATAAGGCCCAACTTCCTTGAGTGCTAACAAGCCATTGATTAGGATAATAATACAGTTGAAAATCTAAGTCAGGCTCGGCAGCCAAGCGTATAAAGAATCCATCGTTCTGAAATTGGGATATTTGGCAGGCTTTAGTTTCTGGCACACCTCTTATTTGCAACTATTTCTAAAAAAGATTAATCAAGAAATCAAATCCAAAAACTTGTACAATAAACTGGGATACTGTTGGTCAGGACCAGAAGATCTGAACTCATTCAAATACCAAAGTCCTCTTTCACTAGTTTCTTTTTTTCAACTGCCTTAGGTTTCAATTCAATATAAGCCGAGTGTGTTTTTTTGCCTTTCAGTTAATCATCAAACACTTATAGTGTCAGGACACATCCTGGAAATACAAGGACAAAAAGGACACCCTCTACTATTGAGAAGTTTACATTCTATCTCAGTGTAAATTGAGCAAGAACAAAGAGATTCTAAGAGGTAGAGAAGAGGCGTGGGAGGTCATTCCTAGCATGGGAGGCAGTCAAGGCAATGGCAAGGTTATCCATGTTAGATATTGCCACGGTGCTTTAGGCAGGCAGGGTGTTTGGGGTCAAACAACTCCAGAAGAAATGCCTGGAGCAGAAGAGAGGTCTGCATGCAATGTTCATGGCCCAGATGCTGCTAGTCGGGAGGGCTTGTGGAAGATCAAGCACCAAATTGAATTGCCTGGTATCATACACTCATATTGAATGCCCATTTCATGACCCCAGGATTTCACAGGTCCAGGTTTTGGATAAAGGATGATGATTCCCCACTTATTGGACACTGAGGTCCTCCCTTGGGCTGAACAGTCAAATCATTCAAACTACAACAGAGAGTGCAACTCTGATGGGCCAACCAGAGAACTCATGTCATACACATATTTACCTAAAAGATTATTTCAGAGATCCCACCCAAGAAGTCAGAAGCAACAGTACAAGGGTACTTCCCAGTTTTCTCTGAAAAACTTTATCAGTTATGAGACATGGGAGATGGTTGGCAAAGGACTGCCCAACAAGGCATGCCTGCATCAAAGAAGACTCTGGGAGTCTTGAGTAAAGCAGTTTTGTGCAGTTGCACAAAGGAAACGTGAGATGTGGAAATCTAGAGAGCTCTCCATCACGAAGTTCAAACAGATTCTTTGTTTCAGACCTATTAGAGCATACACTATACCTTGACCCCCCCTAAGATCTTGATATCAAGTACAAAAGATGAACAAGAACATATTTCACAGTAAACCATCCACTTCAAGCAATGGACTTATCTTTTT
This sequence comes from Macrotis lagotis, assembly GCF_037893015.1. Classification (NCBI taxonomy): domain Eukaryota; kingdom Metazoa; phylum Chordata; class Mammalia; order Peramelemorphia; family Peramelidae; genus Macrotis; species Macrotis lagotis. The sequence goes on along the minus strand of NC_133660.1, from coordinate 121,141,412 downwards.
ATTGTTCTTGCTTGTGACTTTTATGAATCTCTTTCTTATATGATGTCAATATACCTGAATTTTTTCTTTTGATGATGCTGCTTTAAGTCGTAGGAGAAAGAAAGCTAAATGTATAATCAAGGATTTTAAAATTAAGTCCCTCTATCAACTTGCTTGTATTTTACCTCTTCCTCTATAGATGGAAAAATGTAGAAACAATTCCAGCTGAGTGTTTTTCATTTAATTAGGACTTGCCTAATTGCTTTGTTTTCCCCTCAAAGATTTATTTCCTCAAATAGATCTAACTTGAATTATAATAATTAAAGTTAATTTGCATTTTCTACAAGACCAACTTTCAGATATGTAAGGAAACCAATGTGTGAGTTAAAAATTACTACAGTTATTGAGAGCCCAAAGAGAAGATGACAATTGAAGTTGGCTTGCCATGTATCACTTTACATTTCTGGTTTAGAAGGTCTTCACTAAAAAAGATAAATGATAGTCTTGTTCCTCTTGATGTGTAATAGATTTAAAAATCATGCTAAAGGATTTTATGTTATTCATAAGTACATAGAGAGAAATGATGATGCTTTATATAAATACCTTCTCATCTTTATAGGTTTTTAAATAAAACCAATCTTAGTAAAGAAAAGGCTGATAAATGTGGTTCACACAAATTAATCTATAAAACTGAACAGTAAAAATAAATTTTCCTTTGATTCTAAAAAGATTAATTAGGTAAGACTATAATATAACCCATGTGCCAGGAAGGAAGGCACTAGCAATACCTTATAATAATGTTACCCTATAATCCAAGAGTTTTTTAAATAAAAAATTTATTTCTGTGCATTTTTCTAAAAACATATCAGATGGGCCATTACAATGAACAACTCTTTTTCATTCAATTTTATGAAATACAAACCCACCACTGATTAATACCATAAAAATCTAATTGCTGGGCTGCAGGCCTTTCACTGTTTCACTGTGATGCTAATATTGCTTTTGTGGTGCTGAATGTTGAGAACAATCTCTTGTCCAATTTCAGCTGGGATGGGATTATCTAATACAACCGCAGCTTGTTTCCAGTGTGAGGTTTCACTTGATGTGTCCAGGCTAATCTCTTCATCAAGATAGACATGATACCAAAATGGAATGGCAGTCACTTGTCCAGATTTACAAATCTGCACCTAAAAACATTAATTAATTAATAAATTTTAATAGTTTAAAAAATGAAAATTCCTAATATATAATTCTCAGGATACTGACAATAATTTTAAATTGGCATACTTTGATTTTTTTGTTAGTTATCAACTTAAAAAAATACAAAAGTCATTGAAGGGCTTACAGTTTTAATGTGAGTTACAAGACAGAAAAGAACTAAAGCAGGGCTATAGTTAGGTAAGGCAAGCAATGAGCTATGGGGAAATGGAGAGAGACTGCAATGAAAGCAAGAATTTTACTTTTTAAAAAATTAATACATATTTTTAATCAAGAACATTCTCTCTTCAGGGCATATTAGAAATTTATTTTGTATAAATTTTCACCAGTCATAGTGAAAGTTCAAAGTCTTTAATGGACAAGTGAACAATAAACATACTAAGGAGACACCTCCAAAATCAACTGGCATGAGATGAGGATAAGAGAAGAGGGTACAATTTTCAGACCTTGACTAAATGTATACAAATTCCTCTGATAAAAAAACAATACTATATCATTCATTAAGATTAATATTACTGTAAACTGCTATGTACATAATTGTATTTTCTATTAAGCTTTTAACAGAAGAAATAACAATCACCTGTAAAACATATAAAATTTATATTCTTTCTCTTGACGGGAAAGCTAGAATAAGAGAGGATAAAGGGAACTCAATTCTCCTAGCTCACCTGGACCAGAAGTGTGACAGCTCTTAACATGTCCAATCTCAATGCTGATCATTAAGGAAGATTTAATTAATTTTCACCATTTTCCCGCCCTTGACAGTTTGGTGACCTTCAATGCCTGGGTATCAGTGGTTTTAGCATGGATATCCAATTGGCTTTAGCCCTACTCTAGTTCAAGAATGGAGTTCAATGACTCTCCAGCCTCAGCTTTCTCTAGTGACAAAGATTAGCATTAGGTGCCACCACACTCAGCAAAAGGGAAATTTTTTTTTCCCCACAGAAAGCAAGACTACCTGATAGGAAACTTTTCAAAATATCATTCTGCAAAACAACTTAACCTAAACCTGGAGAAAGAATTCAAATTTCTGAACAAAACAAGCAGTGACTACTTAGTCATTTTGCCCTTACCTTCACTTCTCTGCTAGAATTGTTCAAATACGGATTCATCAAATCTAATCTTAGCAGTTCAGTTGGCTTGCTTAAAGGAATACAGGGCAAAGTGGAAAGGTCCAAAAATACCCGTACAGGAACCTATAGAAAGAACAGAGAAATTCCAAGAAATGAATGTAATAACCTTCAATATGAAAAGATTTACTATTACCTTAAGGAAACTTAAAAACTTGGAAAAAAAACATTGGGGGAGGGGGAACTTCAGCAATTAACAGGACCAAAGGTATCCATAAACTCTGTCAGTCTTGTATACAATTTGTAGAGAAAGCTTACTTTATGATTAGAAAGCCAAGCAAAGAGAATATTATTTTATGCCAGTAAGAAATATTACCACATGTTCATCTATCAATTATCAATCAGAAAGTAAAAAATCAATAGGCAGCTATGGCTAGGATTAGCCTCTTTCTTTAAAAAAAATATTTTTTCTAAAAATTTAATAGCCTTGGAAATCTCCTATATAAGAAAAGTAACAGATGGATTAAAAAGAAAATTTTCTAACAATCTCCTATGCAACCTTTAGCCAAGTAATTTAGAATTATTTCCCAAAAACTAAATATCAAACTGTAAATTAATGACTTTTCTGACTTCTTACAGATTTTATTTAGAGTTTTATATTTTCCCCCTCAATCTTATTCCCCCCCCCCACAGAAGGCAATTTGCCAGTCTTTACATTGTTTCCATGGTATACATTGATCCAAATTGAATGTGAGGAGAAAGAAATCATATCCTTAAGGAAGAAACATAAAGTATAAGAGATAATAGCAAGACCAGAAAATAAGATATCAGGTTTTTCCCCCCTAAAGTTAATAGTCCTTGGGTCTTTGTTCAAACTCCACAATTCTATCTCTGGATACAGATGGTATTCTCCATCACAGAGAGCCCCAAATTGTCCCTGATTGTTGCACTGATGGAATGAGCAAGTCCATCAAGGTTGATCATCACCCCCATGCTGCTGTTAGGGTGTACAGTGTTTTTCTGGTTCTGCTCATCTCACTCAGCATCAGTTCATGCAAATCCCTCCAGGCTTCCCTGAATTCCCATCCCTCCTGGTTTCTAATAGAACATTGTTCCATGACATACATATACCACAGTTAAGCCATTCCCCAAATGAAGGACATTTACTTGATTTCCAATTCTTTGCCACCACAAACAGGGCTGCTATGAATATTTTTGTACAATGTTTTTACCCTTTTTCATTATCTCTTCAGGGTATAGACCCAGTAGTGGTATTGCTGGGTCAAAGGGTATGCACATTTTTGTTGCCCTTTGGGCGTAGTTCCAAACTGCTCTCCAGAAAGGTTGGATGAGTTCACAGCTCCACCAACAATTTAATAGTATCCCAGGATTTCCCACAACCCTTCCAACAAGGATCATTATCCTTTCTAGTCATATTGCCAGTCTGAGAGGTATAAGGTAGTACCTCAGAGATGCTTTAATTTGCATTTCTCCAATAAGTAATTATTTGGAGCATGACTATGGACTGGTTTGATTTCCTCATCTGTAATTTGCATATCCTTTGACCATTTGTTATTGAAGCTTTTTTAAGCAGTGTTGGATTGGAGATTGAGAAGGAAATCTCATTAGTTTATCTTGAAGAAACAGCAAATATATTATTTCTTTATTAGTAATTTAGCCATTATAACCTCCTTTATTCTCACCCAACTATGAAGTACCATAAACATTTATTAGGGAACCAGTTAAAGTGCCCCATGAAATGCAAAGATAAGGAATACACTGGGAATGCATACCACCAAAACTAATCCCCAGATCTGACCCCAAAACTTCCTTACGCTAATAGTCCTTCTCCTTCAGAGAGCCTCATGCCTTCCTTCTCTATATCAGCTTACTTGCACTACAAGGAATCCTCCCTCTTTCACCATTTCTTCCCTTTCTTGTAACCCTAGCTTAGTTGCTTGAAGAGAATCATATAACTTCCTTCACTTCATCTTTTCCATGAGGCCGCAAAAGATCATGGTAAATGAAGAAAGCCTTAAGAGTGTGCAGAAGTGCTACTTGGAATCAAAGTCTGCATCTTCTTTCTTTTTATTCTCCTGATTAATCATTTCTCCCCACTTAAGTATTAATAATGTGATAGCATTGTCTTCTGTTATTTTTCCCGAAACTATATTTTCAGGGGCTGATATGGGACTCTTATGATCCATAGATTTTTTTTAAGGGTTCCTGATTTATTTTTAAAAGTATTTTATTTTTTCCAATTACATTCTTTAAAAAAAATTTTGAGTTCCAAATTTTCTTTCTTCTCTCCTTCCATTCCCCTCCCTAAAAAAAAAACGTTTAAATAAACATTCTAATACATTCATATAACACAACTTGTTCAGCCAATCCCCTCAATTTCCAGTTCTTTGCCACCACAAAAAGAACTGCTATAAATATTTTGGTCCTTTTCCCTTTGTAATCTCTTTAGGATATAGATCTAGTAGTGGTATTTCTGATCAAAGGGTATGCAGTTTTATTGCCCTTTAGCCATGGTTCTAAATTGTTCTCCAAAATACTTGAGTCAATTCATAACTCCACCAATAATGCATTAGTGTTCAGCTTTCCCACAACCCCTTCAACACATCATTTTCTTTTTCTGTCTGATAGGTGTGAGGTGAGCCCTCTGAGTTGTTTTAATTTCCATTTCTCTAAATAATAGTGATTTAGAGTTTTTTCATATGATTATAGATAGCTTTAATTTCTTCAACTGAAACCTGCCTATTCATCTCTTTGACCAATTATCAAGTGGGGAATGACTTACCATCTTATAAATGTGACTCAGTTCTCTACATATTTTAGAAATGAGGTCTTTATCAGAGACAGTAAAAATTATTTCACAGCTTTCTGCTTTTCTTCTAATTTTGGCTGCATGGGTTTTGTGAAAAACTTTTCAATTTAATGTAATCAAAATTATTCATTTTGCATTTTGTAATATATCTCTTCTTTGGTCATAAATTCTTCCTTCCATAGATGTGATAAACTATTCCCTGTTCTCCTAATTGGCTTATGGCATTGCCATTTATGTCCAAATCATTTCAATTTTATCTTGGTAAAGGGTATGAGATGATAGTCTATGCCTAATTTCTGCCATATTGTTTTCCAGTTTTCCCAGCAGTTTTTGTCAAACAGTGAGCTCTTATCCCAGAAGCTGGAGTCTTTAAACAATAGAGTATCTGCTACATTTCTTGATCTTCACTGATCCACTACTCTATTTTTAAGGCAGTATCAAACAGTTCTGATGACTGCTGCTGATACAACTAGGTCACCTTCCATTCCATTTTTCCCCCCATTAATTCCCTATGTGCTTGACTTTTCATTTCTCCAGAAGTTTGATTGTTATAGCACTGAATAAGTACAGTAATTTAGGTAGAATTGCCATTTTTATTAATATTAGCTCAGCTACTCATAAGCAATTGGCATTTTTCCAATTTTTTAATCTGACTTTGTATAAAATGTGTTTTGTAATTATGTTCCTATAGTTCCTGGATTTGCTTTGGCAGGTAGACTCTCAAGGATTTTATTCTGTCCATAGTTATTTTATTTATTGTTTTTTCAATTACATGCAAAGGTAGTTTTCAATATTCATCCATTTTACAAACTTATGAGTTCCACATTTTTCTATCCCTCTCCCTTCCCCAAAGTCAGCAATAAATCAAATCTAGCTTTCCACAGTAGTCATGTGAAAAGGAATTAGAATGGGGGGGGCAGAGCCATGAGAAAGAAAAAAACATAAATTAAGTTTTAAAAGTGAAAATAGTGTGCTTTGGTCTGCATTCAGACTCCATAGTTTTACCTCTAGATACAGATGGTATTCTTCCATAAAAGGTCTCTTAGGATTTTCCTTGATCACTGAATTGTTGAGAAGAGCTGCATTCATCATAGTTGATCATCTCACAATGTTGCTTCTAAAGCTGTTTTAAAAGAAATTTCTCTTTCCATCTCTTGCTGCTGGGTTTGTAGGTAATACCTTGAAATGCTAATAATTTATGTGAGTTTATTTTTTATCTTACAGCTTTGCTGAATTTGTTAATTATTTCACGTAATTTTTTAGTTAATTCACTGGAATTTTCCAAATAAATCATCATATCATCTGCAAAGAAAATTTGTTTTGTTTCTTCAGTACCTCTTCTAATTCTTTCCATTTTTTTTCTTCTCTTATTGCTATTAGCTAACATTTCTGGTCGATTGGTTCTTTGTTACTGAAGACCATCAAAATGACACCACTATGTTTGAGATAAAATAGTGTATCCAACTGTCGCAGATCAGACCAATACAAGCTTGGAATGCCCATTGGGCACACAGGTTGGGCACACCTGGGATGGGTACTCTAAACTTAGGTATGTAACATGTCCTTTGAACTGCTTCAATTCTGCCTCTCTCATAGAGCGCAATACCCTCACTTATTAGGGCACACCATGCTGGGTGGTCCTGTGCCAGTGTCTCCCATGCTGCACAATCAATTCTAAAGTTCTTCAATGGGGCCTTCAGGGCGTCTCAGTTATCTCTTCTTCTGACCCCCATGAGTGCTTGCCCTGTGTGAGTTCTCCATAAAATAGTCTTTTTGACAAATGCATGTCTGGCATTCTGACAATGTGCCCAATCCATCGTAGTTACACTCTCTGTAGTAATGTTGGAATGCTAGGTAGCTGAGCTCCAGAAAGGACCTCAGTGTCTGGTATCTTCTCCTGCTAGGTGATCTTCAGGATCTTCCTAAGACAAATTAAATGGAAGCGATTCCATTTCCTGACATAGCGCTGGTAGACTGTCCAGGTTTCACAGGCATATATAGCAATGTGGTCAGCACAACAGCACTATAGACCTTCAATTTGGTAGTCAGTCTAATACCTCTTCTCCCCCACACTTTCTTTTGGAGATTCCCAAATACCAAGTTAGCTCTGGCAATGAGTGTGTCAATCTCATTGTCAATGTGTACTTCCCTGGAGAGGTCACTACCAAGGTAAGTGAACTTGTCCACAGTACTCCAAACTTCTCCATTTGTTGTAATTGATGGTTCCACATATGGATAGAGTACTGCTGACTGATGGAGCACCTGTGTTTTCTTGTTGTTCAATGTCACACCAAAATGAGCACAAGCAGCAGAGAACTGATCAATACTTTATTGCATCTTAGCTTCAGGGGCTGCATTGAATTCACAATCATCTGCAAACAGAAGATTAGGCACCAACACTCCCTCCTGGTCTTGGTTCATAGCTTTTTAAAGTTGAAGGATTTGCCATCAGTGAGGTAGCTGATCTTGAGGCCATGTTCATCCTCAGTGAAGTTTGATAACATGGCTGAAAACATCATGCTAACATTTCTGGTACAATATTGAATAAAAGTGGTGATGATAGGCATCCTTGTGTCATGCATTATCTTACTGGGAAGGTTTGTAGCTTATCCCCATCACAAATTATGCTTCCTAATGGTTCAAAATAGATACTACTTAACAATTTAGGAAAATTTCCATTTAGTCTTAAGTTTTCCAAATTTTTAGGTTTTTGGTTTGTTTTTGTTTTTTTTGCAAGTCAATGGGGTTAAGTGGCTTGCCCAAGGACACACAGCTAGGTATTTATTAAGTGTCTGGGGCCGGATTTGAACTCAGGGACTCCTGACTTCAGGGCTGGTTGCTCTATTCAGTGCATCACCTAGCTGCCCCCCCAAGTTCTCTAATTTTTTAATAGAAATGGTACTATATTTTGCCAAAAGCTTTTTTAGCATCTTTTGAGATAAATATATGATTTCTGGTGGTTTTGTTATGGATATTGTCAATCAGGCTGATACTTTTCCTAATATTGAACCAACCTTGCATTCCTAGCAAATTCTACCTGATCAGGGGTATATATGGTCCTGGTGATATACTGCTGTAATCTCACTGCTAGTATTTTATTTAAAATTTCCCACTGCTTTGGCTGCATCCCAGGAATTTTGATATGTTATCTAATTATGCCAATTCTCTTTGATGAAATTACTGTTTTTATGATTTGTTGTTTTACCCAATCATTCTTTAGGATTAGATTATTTAGTTTCCAATTAATTTTTAACTGATTTTTTCATGGCCATTTATCGAATACAATTTTTATTGCATCATAATCAGAAAAGGATGAATTTAACATTTTTGCCTTTCCGCATTTGATTTTTGAGGTTTTTAATGCCCATTAGGGCATGATCAGTTTTTGTGTAGGTGCCATGTACTTTTGAGAAAAGTTATATTCTTTTCCATCCCCATTCAATTTTCTCCAGAGGTCTAACATAACTAACTTTTCTAAAATTCCAACTCAGCTCTTTAACTTCTTTTTTTGTTTCTTTTGTGGTTAGATTTATCTAGTTCTGAGAAGGTGAAGTTGAGATTCCCCAATCAATTTAGGTTGACTGTCTATTTTCTCACATCTCCTTTAGAAATTTGGATGCTATCACGTGTACAAAAATATTCATAACAGCCCTGTTTGTGGTAGCAAAGGATTGGAAATTGAATGAATGTCTATCGACTGGGTAATGGCTTAATAAACTGTGGTATATGTTTGTGATGGAGCACCATTGTTCTATTAGAAACCAGGAGGGATGAGAATTCAGGAAAGCCTGGAAGGATTTGCATGAACTGATGCTGAGCGAGATGAGCAGAATCAGAAGAACATTGTACACCCTAACAGCAACATGGGGGTGATGACCAACCTTAATGGACCTGCTCATTCCATCAGTGCATCAATCAGGCACAATTTGAGGCTATCTGCAATGGAGAATACCATCTGTATCCAGAGAAAGAATTGTGGAATTTGAACAAAGACCAAAGACTATTACCTTTAAATTAAAAAAAAAAAATTTTTATTTGCTATCTCTTATGTTTTATTTTTTTCCTTTAAGGATTTGATTTCTCTCTCATCACATTCAACTTAGATCAATGTATACCATGGAAACAATGTAAAGACTAACAGACTGCCTTCTGAGGGGGTGGGGGAGGGAAGTGAGATTAGGGGAAAAATTGTAAAATACAAAGTAAATATTTTTTTTAAAAAGAAATTTGACTGGTATATATTTAATGCATATATATTTAGTCTTGTTATTACTTCTCTATGGCATGTTTTAGCCTGGGTTGCTTTTGAAAGTGTGTAAATTAAGTTTTTATTGAAGGACAGCTGTATTCAACCCATGTTAATTAACTGAGACTTTAAATATTCTCTTGAGTCTAGAAAAATGTAGCTAATTGTTGTCTTATTGTTTCATTTGTCCTGGAAATAAATGCTAAATTATTTTGGTAATCCTGCCCTCAAGATGCTTTAGGCTTTTGATAGGAAAGGTCTTCCCCTTGGGGTTAAAAAAAGAAAACTGCTGGGGTTTACCTAGCTGTGTGGCCTTGGGCAAGCCACTTAACCCTATTGCCTTGCAAAAAAAAAAAAAATCTAAAAAAACCCTACTAAATTGGAGAGTATTTCTTTTGGGGAAGAGGAATAGTGTTCTAAATTCTGTAATATTTGTTCTGATGTTAAAGTAATATTGATAACATATTATCAACACTCTCACAAGACCTTTTGTTAATAAAAAAATCAGTACACATGTTTATGGAAGGCAATATAAAAATGTATATATATATATATATATATATAATATATATATATATATATGACTAAAAGTAAAATTTGCTTAACATCTGTTATTTGAAAATAAGAAAATTGGTCAGTTTGAAATCTCATTTGAGGTCAGTGTAACACTGCCTAGCATCCATAGCATAAGAATTAATTGGGGGTTTAAAATTATCACATATATTAAGATTGAATTGAAATATTACTAAATAATGTATAATAAAATAATAGAAATATTATTTTTATAAAATTTGATAATTCATGTGTTAATTGACTTGATACTTCGTTGTTCTTATTACTGTTTTATTACACTGGAATTAATAACACATGTTGGAAATTTAAGTCACCTAAGATGTTCTAATGATTTTAAAGAATTCTGAAAGTAATAATTTGCATTTTGCATATGGCTAGTAATTAAACAGGATTAATGTGAAGTTGTCTTTACAGAAGTTTCTAGTTTATATAAAATAACTATTTTGAATACATACATATATATATATATATGTATATATCCCAAAACATTAGATGTTTGCTTTGATGTAAAAGCACCTATATTAATATGAGAATGATAAAATAATAGGATAATTTGAGATTTCTCTGTGACAGTCTCTAGTTAATTGTTATGTGAGAAGTCTGGGAATGATGGGCAATCTCCTAAACAAAGGAGATGTTTAGTTATGTTAAACAGTTAAACAGTTAACTAAATTGACTCAAAGCAAAAAAGTTACTTTTATAAAAAAAAGTTCTAATTGTGAATTAGGATTATTGTATTTTTACATCTCAAATTCTGCTTATTGTATTTCATTTACAGCACTGTCCTTATGTACATGAGCAACAACTGAATTATGATTTTTCTCTAAATCTCTTCTTACTAAACTATGGCCTGGCACACTCTAATTCCTTAGTAGACAAGTTACCTGAAGCTCTGATTATAGGTATAATTGCTATCTTAAAATATACTGAAAATTAGTCTGTCTGACATCAGGTATGTTAAAATAGAAAGACATCAATATGCCAGTGAAGCCTATGAGGTTTGGCATTAATACTGAGGTGGAGTGAATGGCCTTTGAAAGAATGATCTCAGCCTCAGTTGCGGTAGGATTCTCTTAAAGGAAGCCGTATCCTGGTAGACCTGGAAACTGAAAAGGATTGTCTGGAACCTCTGCCTGTAACTGGACATCTTATACATAAGGGAACATGTTATTCTGTCCCTCTCTGCTTTTTAATAGCAAATTGCCATAATCATGCTAAGTGGTATGAGAGTGAGTGAGCCATTGGAACTCAATTATCTTCTACATCTTTAATAATTGACAAGTATTTAGTCTTAGCACTCTTTTTAACATAGGATGTGACTCTTTGTCACAAGTTTCCTTAAGGAAAAGAAATATCAGCATGGCTGCTTATATCAGGAAAAAATCTATTAGTCTGTTTTTGTTTTTGTTGTTGTTGTTTTAGTTTTTACAAGGCAATGGGGTTAAGTGGCTTGCGCAAGGCCACGTGGCTAGGTAATTATTAAGTGTCTGAGGCCAGATCTGAACTCCTGACTCCAAGGCCAGTGTTCTATCCACTGCGCCACCTAGCAGCCCCCAGTCTGTTCTTTTTAACTGCTTTAAAGGAGAGATTAAATCTTCAACTAGAATTTTTGTTCATTCTAAACATGGCTAAAGTCAAGACAGAAAATTTTTGATGCAAATTACTTACTGGCCACATGCAGTTCTAAAATGATTATTCAGTACATTTGTTTATACTATTCTTGAACTCTCTTGGGTTCAACCTAATATGGCATCCACTAATAAATCTGTGTTATATAGGAACCCATATTCTTATGAAAGTATTCTGATGCTGACTTAAAATTATAAAGTATAATTTTTGCTCTTTATAGACTTCTAATTTTTTTAATGATTGGGCCTCTATTAAATAGCTCTGTTAAAATCTCTCTCTCTGATCTTGCCTGCATAAATTTTTTTCCTAAGTTTCATTTCTCTAGGCTACCAGCTGTATATCTTCAATAGCAGCCTCTGCAGGATGCCAGTCAGCTGTGCCAGTCCCTATAGCAATCATTCTCTGGACCCTGCCTCAATGGAGTTCTCACTGCAATGCATTCATTTCCAAATGGACCTTGAAAGGCCCAGAAGAATCTAGATCTTGAATAATTTTGAGGAAGGAAATGCTGCAGAGAATTTTTAATGCTGTTAAAACTGGTAATCTTGGTTAAGGGTGTGGAAGGCTCTTTGCTCTTGAGGCATAAATTGACTCCTACTGTTTCATTGTTTAATATACAATTTGTATCCTGTCTCTTCATTCCCAACCCCCAGCCTTCAACCTTCTACCTGGTTTGGTCATGTTCCCTTTTGCCCTCAGTGAGTGCCCAGCTAAGGGGCAAGGTCATAAAACCTGGGCTGGACCTCCACTGGGGTGGTCCACTCTCTCTGGCCCAGTCAGCATTCCCTGTCTTGCTTCCTCTCTTTTTCTTTCTCTATCTCTGTCTCCCAAGCAACCATGCCTAGCCTTTTGTTATTCACCCCGAGCTAAAGTGCTTGTTGACCCTTTGGGAGGAGGAAAGGTTTTTTAACCTGCTTACTTTGCTTTATTTTATAATAAAATCCTGAGCAGTTTTAAAATCTCAGAGAGCACACAAGTTCTTTCGTTATTTAGTATTCCAAATATCCCAGCGGCAACACAAATACCAACAAAAATTCTTTCCTGTAGGAGGCATACTATTTTCCTAAAACAGAAGATCAGTAGAGTGCCTAAATGGTTTCCAAGGAATACCGATGTGGATAAATGGAAATTGATAGTATCTTGTTCTCTACTGTCCTTGTTTATGAGAAGCCTAGGTTTTAAAATAAAAAAAAAATAAGAAACCTACCTGGAACTGGTTAATGAAAGGTGCTATATTCAGTCCAAGAGTTGGCTCAGTCCCTTGAACAGCATTCTCTTCCACCAGTGACTGTGATTCCACAAGCATCCCCAACATTAGGACATACTGAGGAAAGATTTTACCTCCAGACTGTAATAAACATCTGTAAAAGATAGAAATTTTTAAAGAAAAATTGAACTATTGAGATATATATATATATATTTCTAAATACCAACAGGAAGAATAAACATGTGAATTTAAGAGCTATTTGTTGTTCAAAGGTGAAAACAACAATTCAAATAAACACTATCTACATCTAAAAACATATATGAAGAATTATGCAACCTTTCTGCCATCTATAGGACCATCATCTCTATGACCATGGAACTAAATTGTAATTTTGCTCAATAAACTCAGGGCAAATGACAAGAGATATTCAACTAGATATTCCAATGTGAACCAAATTGTGGGAATAATAAATTTGCATTAGGGGGAGGGAGAGGCCTGCCCTAGGTTCCTAGGCCCACCCACAAAGATGAAAGAGGATTATGAAATTGAGACAGGTAAAAAAAACTGAGAGTAAAAACTGAAGATATACTTACTAAATGCTAGAATAATGAAAATAATTCATTTCTTTAATTCAGAATTATCTAATTTAAATGAAAACGTTTCCCTCAATCTCTTTAATTTCTTATGTACCAAATTTCTTCTGAAAGAAAAATTGCCAGTGACAAAAGTCTATGATTACTGAGATACAGACAAACAAAAAAATTAAATAACATTTATAAACAGTCTAACAGGACTATCACTTAACTGCTATTGGCTAGCAATCTAATCCAAAAATATTCATTTCACCATTTGTATGAAACAAACAGCATGAAAGTCATTCTGAGTTTCCTAAAGCTATGCCAGCAGGTCCTTTACCAAACTAAAAAGACTTCAAGTACAGACTTGGCCAAAGTGTGGTGTCTCTGTCAACTCCTGAAAAATTTAGCAGTATTTTAGTGAGACTCATCACCGAAATCTGTACTACTGGGTAATGAATTTTATATTTGTTACAACTCATAAAGATCACTGGCTAGAGAAAATCAGTCTGATGAAATCAAATATTAAATTATTCTGAGGACATCGGTAGAAAGAAAATGCTCCAATCTTCACGTCATTATGAACTGATTAAACTTATATATGCATTAACAAGATTGGTGATGGTTCATGGAATGAAGATGGAAATTTGATTAAAAAAACTTGAACAAAGGTCTTTTTTTTTAAATAAAAAAAGAAGACGAGGCAAGGAAACAGAACCCTGAAGAACAAAGTAAGAAAGTGATGGATACAGAGAACTAAGGAAAGATTTGTATGAATTAATGAAGAGTCAGGGGAATAATTTATATGATGACTACAATATTATAAACCTCAACAACTGGATGACTTAAAAACTATAATGAATGTAATGACCAACCATGACTCTAGAAGATAGTTGATAAAGCATTCTACACAACTCCTGAAAGGAAGATGATGAAAGAGTGGTGCAAAATAATATAGACATTTTTAGATAAGGCCAACTGGGGATTTGTTTTGTTTGACTAGGATTAGCAAATTTACAAAGGAAGGTCTTGGTAGTTTTATCTTTTCAGTAAATAGTGAAGGGGTAAATAATAAGGTAGGAAATGGAGACAAGTGATAGAGCTGTTAAAAAATATTCAAATTACAAAAAAGTTAAAATGATAAAAAATAAAATCTTTTCCCTTGCCCCAATCAGTCTTACATATAGATATATATATGTGTGTGTGTGTGTGTATATATATATATATATATATATATATACATATATATATAAAAAAAGGCTGGATAAGTTCTCATTTTCATTAGTATTCTCAAGTTTTTACATATATATATATATATATATATATATATATATATATATATATATATATACACACACACACACACATATATAAAGTCACATCCCAGTTAATAGATATATTTATCTAGGCAATGATTCCTCAAACAGCTAGTCTGGGGAAGTTCTAACCAAAGTAAAATCAAAATCTGCCAATTCTAACCAGAAGTCAAATCAAAATTTGCCAACCAATCATCAGATATAAGAAAATATTTAGGTAAATTTGAAATAAATAAACACACACACACACACACACACACACACACACGCACACAGACACACATAAATTGACAAACAGGGTGTTACTACTCTACTAAGGAATTTTGTTGCTAATAATTACACTGTTTTTCAACTAAATGTCTAATTCCAGGTGACTTTGAAGCTTTTTACCTTTTGGATATTATTGCAAAAGTTGTTCTCAAAGCCAACTTAACATCTTATTATGAAAGATCTCTTTCAAAATGTGTGGACACTGCTAATATTAAAGATGTACTTTTCATAAAATTCCCAGATTCTAAAAATGCCGAATTGGAAGAGTAAATAAAACACCTCAAGAAAACTGACCCAAGGGTCTAGAAATTTGCTTTTGAGCAGTTTCACATTAAAAAATATTTTAATTCTTGATTAATTAGAAAAAATTTATTAATTTTATTAAATTAAATGTTGTATTTCCCTAAACAGGCATTTTCATGCAAATATAGATGCTAATTTTCAATGATTAATTTACAAAACTGAGCATTTTACCGTCTTACCCACTAAATAAGCAGAAGCAAAAAACGTCTTTCATCTGAGTATTTTTCTGAACTAAGTTGACAAAAGCTTTGAATCTCTAAATATGTAGCATTTAAGATGTAATTTTAATACCCTCATAAATAACTGGCATGGTCAAATTCATTTATTGTTAAAGGATAATTATAAGTTTTTATTAACTATTCCTAGTCAAAGGTCCATGTATCTTAGCTATTGTGAGGAATGAAATGTGTTCTTAAGAGTTTGAAAGGAAGATTAGTCCTACCCTCCTTAGTCTAGAAAAGAATTGCTTCCTCCTTTATAATTTGAACAGAGTACTTGCCCTGCCTTCCAGTTACTTAAACTCAAAAAAATGCTACTTCTCTCTGGCAAAATAGAATTGTAGAAGGATGATTCTCTTTGGTATCAAATAACAGAATGGTCTCCAGTCAAGCTGAAGGTTTTTTCCTACTCTCCTTATGTAGATTCTGTTCCCCTCCCCTTGTTGTTGTATAAATTTTCTGATCTCCCTCAGCTTGGTGTGGTCATTGCTAGAATGGCCTCCACCTAACAGTAATGGTAAATCTCTGAGAATAAAACTTAATGTCTAATCTATTTTTGTTGTTGCTGTTATTATATTATTTTAATCCTATGTTTTAAGGTTCTTAATTTTAGAGTTCACAATGTATAATACAACATTATAAAATTTCATTAAATGCATCAGAACAGATAAAATTATCTGTGAAAAAAATATTCATTTTAAAAGAAAAAAATTAATCTAATTTTCTTAAAAGTACAGATATCTCAGAAATAGACTATCCTCTGTTTGCTATTTTTATCTACATTCAAAGATATAATTTATGGTTGCCACAAGAGGGTGCCATTCCATGAATATAAGGGAAACATTAACTAGGTTAAAAAAGCAAGTACAAAACGGTGAGTGACCCACTAAAATTTGCAGTAACAAGAAAGAGAATTGTAAATCAGTTACTCCACAAACAACTGGGTGAACAGGTTATCAAAAACTGAATTGTCATTAAAAATCTCTAGGCACTGAGACAAAAAAATAGAAGAACTAGTAAATATGATTAGATAGTGGATGGAAAATCTTGTGTATTCCATGTTATTTTCAAGCTAAAATATCCCAGAAATCATTCATGGTCTCAGTATTCTATTAAGCAAAATAATATTCTTCAGCTGTGTTCGGAAGATAAAATTTAAAAAAACCCTTTCATATCTGTTTAGATTTGCTGGCATTAAGAGTGTTTTGTTGCTGTTCATACCACTGCTGTTGCCAGACTTCTCAAAGGAATCCTTTGCAAGGCCAAATGTTACTTCAGAGCCATCTGTGCCTTTGATGGTGAAAATATGTTCTAATTCCAAAGACTAGCCAAAAAAGGCAAAAGTTCTAAAATGGCGAAACTCTTTTTTGGAAATAGAGGGAGATTGGATTTATACCATCTCTTCTCCCTAAATTTATGTCATTCTTCCCCTTTCCTTTTTTTTTTGGAAGACTTAAAGTATAGCAACAGAGAATCTTAAGTAAGAAAAGCTTTCATGCACACTGCACAAACAAAATCCATGGGAAAATAAGGAGGCATGGGGGGGGGGGAATGACAGGCCTTAGCAAGTGATCAGGACACTCAGAAAAGAATGCAGTGGACAATGGATATGAAATATACCCCTGAGGATGGTTGGCTCTGAACTACCTTGTTCCTCATACATTCATTCCCTTTTATCTAGTTTCTCCCATATGCCAATCTCTGATCTCTATAAAATCTTTATGAGAATGATATATACCCATATCAAGGGTATTCTAGATGAACATATGAGATGAGAATAAAAGGCCTTTCACAATTTTCTACAACAGACTGTAGGTTTACAAATCTAATAATGCAAAATCTCACTGTGTTTATTGTTGGTTGATTATGAAAAAACATTTTTACTAAGTCAACTCTTAAATGTTCTCCAGCAAATATCTCCCAGGTGTAGCTTAAGATCATACAAGATTGCTGATACATCCAGAGAAATAACTTTATTCAACTATACCCTGATCTTCAATATCAAGCAAGGCATCAAACAGGAAGATGTAAACTTGCCAAAAGATATTTTCACAATAATGGAGAATAATACCCTATGCAGAGTCCAAGTGGAAGATGGGTTCCACAGAGGTAGTTAGTCCTCCAGATGCTTCTGTTTGCCATGTGGATCGCTCCAAGACAGAATACTACAGAACCTTCTCAATGAGATCCACAACCTTTCAAAAGAGATTGATCTAATGATCCATAAAAAAAAATAAAAATGGATAAAGAATATATATATATATATTATTCATACTAAGATAAGCAGTTAAGACTACAACCCATTTAGACAGCCAATGTGATAATTATATATCTTGTACAGACACTGACAATTAGCTAAGCCCATAACTGAACAGGTAAAAGAGAGCAGGCTGTGTTGAACTTTCAAAATTGCAAAGCATTCTCAACATTCCCGTGCTGTTCCCTTTTTAGCACTGTTATTCTTTCAGTGATGCTTCACAGCGATAAATCATGCAATTTCACAAGATCAAGAACTGAAACTGTGGATGACCCCAAAAGTGGTGAAGGAACATATACTGAATCATATCAACAAAGATGATATAAATATGTAAATATGCATGTTAAATAGGGTTAAAAGTATCCCCTAGAAAAGGTCTGATCAGAAGATGAAAAGAGGGCCAGTTGTACAAAAAGAGCAAGAGGTAAGAGACAGGCAGCCAAGTGCTGTACTTTTACCCAGAAAACGTGAGAAGACTTGGAGGTAGGCTTCCACCATTTGGGGTACATCTTCGTAGGATTTATAGGAGAACAAGAATCATATAGAATGAAAAGCAGGGATGTGCTGTGATCTGTCTGTATTACTAGAAAAAATACCCACATCAATGGAATCCTGAATCTAGTAAATGAATGAAATATCTTGTTTCATGACAATTACTGTTTATGGTAATTTCACAATTTTACAATTACAATTTACTTGTTTCATTACAATTCTTTTTATTAAGGCACAATTTTCAAACAACATCTATGAATACTCATTCAATCTGACAAGCATTTAGTGAGCACCTAAGGGGTATAAAACTGTGAGGCATTTTGAGGACTACCCTTGAGGAACAGTTTTGGGAAATAAGACAGGTAACTGAAAGTTAAAATATGGCAAATGAAAAGGAGAACTACACACCCTATACCATAACAGTTCAGAGAAGAATCCTCAAACTTTGGTCCTTAATTAAGGAAAACATTAACTTTACTAACATCTGGTAGATTAAACTTTTTTTCTCTTTAATAGTCCCCCCATACCTCTGAGGCCCAGAAGCAAATATTTATTCCCTAACACCCTACATTGAAAAATGTACGTGGTTAAAAAATAACAATTGCAATTAGCAGATAAAGTCATTGAATTGTATTTTATCTACTGTAGCTAACTATCCAAACTATACTTCCTTTTAATATGATCATTCACCTACAAAGGACAACCTGCCTGCCTCATAATCCTCCCTCTATCTCCATCCCACCACCCAAATATCTAACCTGTAGCAATTCCTTTCAAAAACTTCTTATCATAACTTATACTTAATGCAAGAAGATACAGACTAATAAATATAATGGAATTTATATATTCCAATAAGTATTATGCTAGCAAAGTTGTCAACTTGAAGACTAATAAAAATAATAAAATTATTGTTCAGAAACATTTTGGGAGCTACCTTCAATGCTGCATTTATGGGGCACCAAAAAAAATCAGTCTCATATATTCAGAACTTATTAAGCTCCTTCAATCCACTAAGAGATAAGTGGTACAACCAAACTACCTAGTTTGACTATTTTCATTGGTCTTCTATATGAATGACTTTTGGCTACTTCCAAAAATCAAACTCATGAAATTTGCCACCACCAATATTCATTACAAGACTATGCTGTAGTGGATAGAGCACAGACCCTGGAGTCAGAAGGATCTGAGTTCAAATGCAACCTCAGACACTTAATAATTACCTAGCTGTATGACATTCAGCAAGTCACTTAACCCAATTGCATTGCAAAAACTAAAGACTATGTTGCAATCTTCTCAAGGCAAGTACAAAAGGGGAGTTCCATTATGTCTCTGATCAATAAGAGCATCACAGAAGTAAGCTTATAGCTTGTTAAGGCAACTACAATGAAGGTTACAATGTTTTTTGGGGGGGGTTTCTGACACTTTCACCATGATTTTCTTCCTTCAATTCATTTGTCTTTTACTAATCAAGGTCATTTTTTCACAACTCTACATTTCCTGTAAAATAGCCCCAATTGACTGTAAAATTCTTAAATTTTTAACATTTTTCCCTTCCATATCTTGTCCAAAAGAATCCAAAATTGAGTATTCCAGTTCTTTCAAAGCCAACTAAAACAATTGTTAAGACCTAAAGGAATACTATACTCAACTTTCTATTTTGAAGGCCAGAAAGAAAAGTCAAGTTTTCATTAAATGACCATCCCCAATCCCCTCATAAGACAGATCAAGGTCAGAACAGATGAGACCTTAAGATCTTGTACTGGAGTCTAGCAAAGAAGGATTTTTACTCCTTAAATAGAGCTTTAAGTGATTTTGCACATCCAAAGTATAGAGGAAAATTAAATCATCTCTACACACTCTGAACCTACATTCCAACTCTTCTATGGACTTCCCCATATACCAAAATGGAGTTTCCTTCAAAACAGCATTCCTGGTTAACAAAAGGTATTATCTTAGGGAAAGAAAGATAAGAACCCTGTCAAAGAGAAGAACATGAATTAGAGTCTGTTATTTTCCATGCACACAAACACTAAAACTTATTTTCATGGTCAACAAATATATGTACTGTGTTAATTATTAAGGATCAAATGAGCAGACAAAAGTACTTTCTCAAGAAAATGTTGTAGGTTACCTGGATATTGCTGCTTTTTCCATCATCTCCTGTTGGATGAGGCCCGACGTCTCAATGACATCCAAGATGATAATACTCCAGAGTTTGTCTGATTTTGGTCTCTGTAAAACTGCACAGTCATCTTCCACATGTCTCAACCAAAACTCGAGAGTATCTCTAGGAAAGTGATTAGCTTCAGAAATGAGGTCAAGAATGAGTCGGTGTTGTTCTTTCTCCACAGAACTGTATGGTTTTACCAGCCCCAGTGTCCCAGCAATTATGGGCAGAATGGAAAAGCCCTCAGACACATCTAACACATAGAAAGGGTCAGAGGTGATATGTGGGGAATTTTCAGAGTTCATTTCACCACCAAGACCTTCAACATCCATGATCTGCAACTGTTTATTTGGGGTCAATGATGTCAGCACTTTGCTCATGGCAGCTTTAAATCCTTCATGATATGGAACGTTGTTAAGCAAAGCTATTTCTGTGGATTCCAATGTGCATGTCTGCCTGATTTCATCAGGTTTACTGGTCTGAAGACTAGCCAGGGCACTACAGAGTTCAGCCTCACTGCCTAAAACAAGAGACTCTTCCTCATCTTTGTTGGAACCTCTTTCAACATCCATTCCATGATCAGCATTTAAAATCTGAATATTCTGGATTCTCAGGTAACAGTCTTGGCAGGAAACTTCCATCATCACATGGTCTCCAGGCTTCACAAAATAATCTTCAATAGGATTGGGAATTGGGGGAAGGGGAAATTCAAGAGATAAGTGTAATAATTAATTTAAATAAAAAAGTATGTTGGGTTGAATAGATTTTGGGAAAAAATTAAAAGCTATCAGGCAGTATTATATTACTTTAAAACAGAATAAAATATACATTTTTCTTGAAGGTACTTGTAATTTACCTGGGAAATGTGCTTTATAAATTGTAAAGCATTAATCACATGAGATTTTAATGATGAAAGATGAAAATAGAAAAGAGTTAAACAATAAGAATAGAAGAAGTTAAGTGTCTGGAAATGTTTCTTGGAGAAGGTAAAAATCTGAAATGAATCTGCAATTTAATAAATATTAAGATCTAATAAGTACAAGGCACTGACCTCAAAGAGCTTACATTGCATTGGGAGGGTACAATAGATAAATGGATAAATATTAGATGTCTACAAAGGATATGAGTGTGTGTGTGTGTGTGTGTGTGTGTGTGTGTATACACACACTTGTACTTATTTATTCATTTGTTTATTTAACAGCTATATTGCAAAGATACTTTTCAACATTAATTTTTTGGTAAGATTTTAAGTTCCATATTTTTTTCTCTTCCTCCATTCCCTCCTCCCTCTCCTGACAATGAGTAATTTGATGAAGATTATATATGTATATGTCATTTTTTAAAATGTAATTTATTGTAATACCTTATTTATAGACTAGACAGTATATTAATTCAAAAAGATTATTTTATTCTTAAATATGTTTACTGTGTAAACAACGGAACATAATAATTAACAATTTATAAGAAAAAAGGACAATGTTAGTACAAATGAAATAAATTGATATAGAAACTGAATTCCCAAAAAAGTTTGCAACTCGCAGAAATATTATTACCGAAGTTTAAGGGGATCATCTTTTCATTGGGGAAACATTTAAGAACTAAAAGGAAGCCAACATGTGTATTTTTCTCTATCAGATTTTAGAATTCTGTCTTTTGTCAAGAAACAGAGAAATACCAATTATTTAGAATACTGCCTTTTTCCTTTTTTTTTTTTTAAAAGACTTTAGTTATCTTAGGGGAATAGGAGATGAAATTAAAGTAAGCCATTCACTTTACATCTTAGGTCCTAAACTCTTGTCCTGGGAACACACAAATCAAGATACAAAAAAGGTTCATCTCTGCTTGAATTCTTTGGCTATGACAATACATAAAACAAAATAAGAAAATACAAGAGATTTTTCCACAAATAAGTCCAAGAGGATCCAAGTCCTTTAGACTAGGATACAACCTCAATAAATATGAATATATTTGGGAAATACAAAAGATTTCAGGTAAAGAAAATAAAAGCAACCATTAAAAGATTTCTTACTGAGTCTTAAAATGTCTTTTCCCTAAGACTGAAAAGATTAGGAAAATAGAAAAAGGAGCCTATATCATTTATCAATTTATCTTTTACTATGATCAAGGTCTTTAGCTATGTCCAATAGCCTTTATTTGTCTTTCTCCACTTTTCTACACCTTTCTATGTTTTTGCCTATTATTTTTTAAAAAACTTTTTTCTTTATTCTTCTCCAGTCACAAAATGTATGTGGGGTGGGGTGAGAGAGGAAGAGGACATCTCACCAAAGCCCTCTTCCACTTTTGTACCTGACCATACCTCCTTCTACTCTAGCATCATCCCTCAATCATTCCCATTGACAATCTCTTCTGCTTAAAATCATGTGCAGATCTCCCTTATTTGCCCCCCAACCCCAAATTAAAAAGGGGGGGAACCTAGAGAAAAGGTAGGTAAACTGGAGAAGTGAAAAAAAAAGGGGGGCTATAGGAAAAGAGTAGCATCAAAGGAATTTATGCAAAACTACCAGCAAGAACAAAGTACTGAATGAAAAGCATTTTTAAAGCAATATTAAAGAAAGAAGTGGAAGAAAAGTCTAAAACTCATAAATTTACAGGTAAATAGACTATAAAGAACCCAATAAAACAACAGAGAAGACAGAACTCCACCATCATTGATACAAAGAAGCATATGTAGGAAGCAAAATGTCAAAATAAAAGACTAAAATACAATTCATACGCATCAGGTGAATTTTTTTTAAAAACCTCTTAATATAGATATTCCTGTCTTTGAGGATGATTCTCTGTCTTCTGTGCCACATTCCTTCTCAAGAAAGCACAGACTGTTCTTTAAGGATCTTAATGCACTGAGGGTCAGAGCTCCCAATTCTGAGTGAGTCAACAATCAGCAAATCATTTCAGGAAAACAGGTGTCACTAAGAGTTCTATGAGGTAAAATATTTCAGATACCAAATGGTATGAAATGAACTGATAGGAGGTAAGTTATAGGTTCAGTGAACTTGTCCTTGATTTCCATACAGTTGCTGACAGTATACTAGATCAGTGAATTCTTTCCCACAATTGATAATGAAAATAGAAACTAGGCTTTCCCAATCCTTCTAAATCAGAATTCAAGTGACCAGCATATAGAAAAAGCACCAGTGTAATGGAGTGAATTAGCATGGTGGTTTCATAACTATCACAGAGCATATTGGGATCCTAAGATTATGATCACAGGATCAACAATTTGGGCTGAATTCAAGCAATCCAACTGATGCAGGACACAGGAAATGACTTATGTTGGACTTAAAGGTCAAACCCTTTGGAACAGGAAATACTAGTCTTAGCCACTCCTTGGAGGGCTGTCCTGTGGCATCCCATGTTGGAGAATACCTGGATCCTGACACCAAGCGTCACCCTTGAATTCTTTGGCTATGACAATACAAGCGTCACCCTTGTCCGACCCATTATGGAATTGTATTTAAGTGAGGACTCCTGAAAGTGAAGGCCCTTTCTTTCTTTCCTTTCTGTGCAGGATGCCACTTTCTCTCTCCAAGCTAGACCCTTGTACTCCCTGCCTAGGCCACTGAAGAACTATGGCCTCTACTCTGTGGAGCAGGACACGCTAGAGTCCAAGCCGTCCTTCCTTTCTCTCTCCTTGAGGCAACACAGGACTCACTTGAGCTCAGCCCAACCAGATCTTATGGCTGTTTTCCTTTCATTCTTTCCTTTAGTACCTCCCCTAGACCTTTGTTATTCACCCTATCCTCAAGCTGCTTGTAGTCTCTCCAGAAAAAAAAAAAAAAGTTTTAATCTGTGAACTTTGCAGGCTTGTGAAATAAAAATCCTGGGCTTTCCTGACTCCAGGGCTACCGTGAGTTTTTCACTTCAAGAGCTCTCAGTCTTTATGGGGACATTAATTTCTCCTAAAACACAACCTCTTGTCTCAGAGGTGAGGACACTCAGGCCAAGTTGGGAAGTGACATGCCCAAGGTCACATCAAGTAACAGAGGTATGACCTGAATCCAGGTCTTCTCATTCTAAATTCAGCACATAACATTGTTTCTCAAAAACCTCCATTTGATTACATTCCTTTAAACAAGTTACACATATCCTCACCCCAATGTACGTATGCGAGTATGTATATGTGTGCACCCACACATGTATGGACACAAAGTTTGTTCTAAAATTGTGATTTCATTGGAATATAGGACACCTAGATGGAAATTCCCTCTACTAATGATTAGTAACTATTATGAGACTGTTTTGAAAAAAGCTGCCTGAAGACAGTGAGAGGCTGAGTGATTTGCCTAGAGTTACAAGGTCAGTAGGTTTCAGACAAAATTTGAACCCAGGTCTTCCTGTCCTTGCAGCCAATAACTTATTTGCTAATCTATGCTGTCTGTCCTCAAAATAAAAGCTGTTCCTCAAATGTAAAGGTCATAGTTCATTTAGAGTCAGTGTCTCAATTTTACTTTTAGAGTACAGGTGAAAATAAAATTGTATAAACCCCTGAAAGTTAAAACAAGCTCCCCTCTCCTGAGTGAGGTTACATTAAACTATGACTTCTCTCTTCTTCCCCCTCCTTGTTTCCTTTCCACCATCACTAAATGATCAGGACTAAAGCTAAATAGTCATAAAATAAATCAAACACATACTTGGAAGGTTCTGCACAGGGTAGACAGCTTGTTCCCAACATGTCTCTTCATGAGGACTTGTTGATAAGCTATGTTCATCATCAAGCTGAAGCACAAACCAGACTATAATGGCATCCAGCACTCCTTCCTGAATGACAGGAACACTTATCTGATGAGGCTTTTTAGTTGCAAGACTCTTTAGTTCCTAATTAAGAGGAATAAAAAAGCTATCAGATTTAATATTCCCATAAATTTATGGGAGTATACATATATGCACACTGTATATAACTAAGTCCACCCAAGTTTATTAGAATGTGTTATCTTCACCCCCATTTCTCAGCAAAGGCATGTCTTGATGAAGCATTAATTCTCCAAATTAAAAAGTGGCTTAATTCAGTAAATGCAAAGATAACCTGGTTCTAGGATTCTGTCAGCATGGAAAACTCCCATGATAGAACATTTTTTCCCCCAGTACCCATTACAACCCATTTGTGACCTAGTATAGAGTTGCCTAATATATACAAAGCTTAAGACAAGCACATAGTCATATAGCTACTAATGTCTCAGAATGTGAAAACAAGGCTCCCTAATTAAGATCAGTATTTTTATCTACTACATTATGATGCTTCACCAAAACACAGCATAAAGCAAAAGAAAGTACTGGATTAGGAATCAAGAGACTCAGGTTCTTAGTCTTAAAATTCTTTTATATATACTATTTTCAGCCTACAGTGAGTTAACATTCAAATAAATCATTAAAATAATGCTTGATTTATATAAAATACAATAATATATATAGACTATAAATCAATAGTGAGCAAATAAATATATATGTGAATGTGTGTGAGTATATATATGAATATATATATATGTTTGTATGTATGGTTATATACTGATCCTTAGTTATGGAGTTATTTACACACACACACACACACGTTACAGTAAGAGGAAATAGGAAATGAGAAAAATTGATATAATAACAAGAACATATTTTTTTCATCTCTACCCCTGAATCAGGATCAAATATGATACAAATCTGGTACTATTTAATCACAAAATTATCTTAAATGGATCAAATTTTAAAAGACCACACTATATATATTTATTTTTGTTTTGATTTGGTTTGGTTTTTGCAAGGTAATGGGGTTAAGTGACAGCAACACAACTAGGTAATTTATTAAGTGTCTGAGGTCGGATTTGAACTCAGGTCCTCCTGACTCCAGAACCAGTGCTCTAACCACTGCACAACCCAGCTACCACCTATATATTTATTATTTGATAGCTTCTAGAACTTTAGATGATAACACAAAATTGTTAGTGATTGTAAACCAAGGAGTTTTTACCTGAAGATTGTTGAAATCTACTGTCATAGTTTCAAAAGACCCTGTTAGAGGTAAATAGCCCCCAGGAACTCGACTCATTTTTTCAGTTGTATAAGGTTCAATTGTTTCTTCAGAATCTACAGAAGAATATGCTGGACTCTGAAATTTCACAGATGCTGGTAAATGAATACCAGCAACATCCTGAATACTCAGCCTAGTAAGGAGGAGGAAAAACAAAAGATAACATTTGTATTTTTATAATACATCAGGGCAAATCCAACACCAAGACTTTTAGGAAATAACTGTTGAACACCATTCCCAATGCTCCTTGGTAACATCAGATGATGAAATAAATTAAAAAACTTTTTAAAAGTAGATTCCTTGATATTTGGGTTAGCCTCCTGAAGAAACTCTAATAGTGGATCAACTTGGAGTTCCAGAGAGTCAAGATACCTCCTCCTCTTTACAAAGGTGGTAACTTGACTCTTGGGTTACTTCGTTATTCTCTCAGAAATGTTGACGAGAGTGTCAAGTCACCTAAAAACCTACAACCCTTTTAATCTAAGGATACCATGCAACGTGTAAATCTGGGGAAATTTATCTTCAGTAACAATGGTCTCAGTAACAAATTTCTGAGTATTTCAGAATTGAGCAGCCCTCAGCTCCTTTTCCCCCAAACTCTTGCATTTTTAACAGATTTTTATCTTGAACTTTTGTAAGAATTAGAGGATCTCACAAAGATAAAAAAAAACCTCTACTTTTGAGAAATTATGTTCACAAGAATTAAAGTTTAAAAATCTATAAATGGCAAGGTATATCAAAGAAATCACTTCTGCATTTACCAAAGAAGGGTAAAAAAATAGAAGTAAATGAAATTATGTTTTAAGTGCTAGCCTGAATATTATAATATTAAGGTATAGTATTAAATTTAGGACAAGAATTAATTCTTTGCTGGTCAGCAGTAAAGAAAGATGACTGATTTCTGGATTTTATTAACAAGGCACAACTAGGCAAATATAAAACTACCAAAGGCAAATCCTATCTGACACCATTAATTGGTGTCACAAAAATATAACATTAAGCAAAATGACTTTACCATTATAAATAACATTATAAATATACCATTGGTCAAAAGATTTTATAATACTTTTCAATGGAATTTGACTGTAATATAATACATAAGCCCAAATATAGACCATAAATTGTTCTACTACATTCATGAAGTTTGTCTTTTCTCATCCTTACTACAAGTTTTCCAGTCAAACTTGTCATTTATAATTAATTTTATGTAATCTCTTGATGATTAGTAACTGGTGGCAACATACATGAGTCTTTTCATTGCCCTTGGTGTTCATTTTAATTTGGATTCTTACAAAAATAAGGATGGTCCATTAGGCAGCAAAAAGCACAATAAAGGAATACTGGTTTTTAAAAATGGGACATCATGAACATATAGAGTAGATCAGGACTATCCAAAATACAGCCAGAGGATCCACCCCCCCCCCCACCGTGGGTTTACGAAATGCTTTAGAAAATGAAACCAAGCTACCACAGAGCTCTCACTAAAAATGGCAAATCAAAATATATTGCACCTTGTTTCAATAAAAACTTCCAAAAGTAAGGTTGGACAGCCCTAGACTCTAGATCATTGAAAGCACTGTAAAATTTCCTTAATGCAATGCAGCCTTATTTCTTCCTCTTGCTTAATTCTGACCAAATTGGAAACTAAGGGGATTTCCATAAATTGGGAAAAGACTGAACAAATTAAGGTATATGAATAGGATAGAATACTATTGTTCTATAAGAAATCCTAAGTAGATGGATTTTCAAAAAACCTGGAAAGATCTAGATGATGTGATGCTGAGAGAAATAAGCAGAACCAGGGGAATATTGTATACAACAGTAGCAACACTGTGTGATGATCCAACTATAACAGATGTAACTCCTCTAAGTAGTCAATGATCAAAGATAATTCTGAAAAATTGTGATGGAAAATGCCATCCTCATCCAGAGGAAAAAACTATGGCATTTGAATGCAGATCAAAGCATACTATTTTCACTTTTTAAACTTTGTTTCATATTTTTTTCTTTCTCATCTGATTATAGAAATACGTTAAATATGATTATACATGTATAATCTATATCAGATTACTCATTGTCATGGGAAGGAGGGAGGGAAGAGGAGGTAAAAAAACATGGAACTCAAAATTTTACAAAAAGTGAATATTAAAACCTGTCTTTATATTTAATTGGAAAAAATATAATTTTTTTTTTTAAATAGGACCCATCCAAGGTAATACAGGTAGTAAGCAGTTAAAGCTAAGATTTGAACAGCTTCAGTTCCTCTTAACATCCAATGTCCCACTTCTGGGGAAAAGTTTTTTCTTCTTTTTTTTTTCCAGAGTGAATAGTTGAGCCATCTCTTTTAAATTACTATGGAAACCTGATAATAGCCCCAAGACTTAATATATGTATATAATACAATGAACAAGAACTAAGAGAACCTCATTCTTGAAATCATTCTTTTATTTGAAATATGAACAGGGAATTTTCAATATTAGTAAATGTATATGCATATGTATGTGAATGTGTTAAGTATTCCTACTGGATGCCTTGTTATATCTGTAGTTGCATTTGTCAATCTTTTTTTTTTAAGTTTTTGCAAAGCAATGCAAATGGTCTTGGCTTGCCCAAGACCACACAGCTAGGTAATTATGAAGTGCCTGAAGCCAGATTTGAACTCAGGTACTCCTGACTCCAGGGCTGGTGCTCTCTCCACTGCACCACCTAGCCACCCCTTACATTTGTCAGTCTTAAATTACTTTAATGTTTATGTGAGACAGATCTTTGAGGAGAGATTTTTTTAAGTCTTAATTTTATGAAGTCAAAAATCTTTGAAAGAGTAATAAACAACAAAAAATATTATTTTTATATTCCCTACATAATTCAGTTTTGTGACTATAAAAAGATAGCATTTATAATAATCTTCCTTTACATTTGTTCATTAAAGGACATTCTGGATGTACACACAGTTCATTTTCATAAACATTTAGAGAATGAGAAAGTTGCAATAGAGACCAATCATGAAAAAGCATGAGAATCACAGACCCCAATGAGAACACTGGATCTTGAGTTAAAAGTCTTAAATTCAAATCCTAGCTCTGATATTTACCATGAGAATGGCCTTGGGTAAGTCATTTCCCTCAGAGTCTGAGCATCTGTACAATGAAGGACTTGTGTCAGATAATCTGTAAGGGCCAACTCAGATCCAAACCTAGGATTCTATGGATACTTCTTGATTTTTTTTTTTGATAGAAGCATATGGGGCCATTTCTAGCCTTTCTGTATTTTGGAACCTTTCTCTTTTTAAAGTACCTTGAAAATCTATCTTTTGTGTCTATAAAAATAGTGTTTTCTCAGCAGACTTCATTTTTATACCAGATCCAATGGATTGCCCAAAGGTCACACAGCTAGAAAGTACTGAGTGTCTGAGAGTGGATTTGAACTCAGGTCTCCCAGACTATAAGGCCAGTGATCTATCCACTATGCCACCTAGTTGCTTCTCTTCCATACTTCTTAACAACCACAGATACCACTTTATATCAGGTGCTAATTCTCAAAATGTGGTGTTTTCCACTACTGTTTATGATTAAAATATATTAATTCTGATGTGTTGCATCTAACAAGCTAGAAATACTTTTCATTTTTATTCCTTCCTAACTTCTTCCATCACTTTCTAGATGAGACCTATTTAGTGTTAGCACCTGCTATTCTGAAAATCATTTTTTACTTACTTTGTATACATCTTATATTTATTAACTTGTATACAATTTTCTTTCCCCAACTGCATGTAAGCTTTTTGAGGTCAAGGTCTATTTTACTTTTGTTTTAATATTCTCAGTGGCTGGAATACAGTTGGCATTTAATAAAGGCTTGTTGAGGGGCAGCTAGGTGGCGCAGTGGATAAAGCACCGGCCCTGGAGTCAGGAGTACCTGGGTTCAAATCCGGTCTCAGACACTTAATAGTTACCTAGCTGTGTGGCCTTGGGCAAGCCACTTAACCCCATTTGCCTCGGAAAAAAAAACCAAACAAACTAAATCAAGGCTTGTTGAATGAATGAATCTACAAAGGCCCTTGATCTGATCTGTCTTAGCTAAATTTTACATGAAGCTCTCTTCAAGCTTTGTCTCAATTACTTTTCCACATGCTGTGAAGTGACATTGCTTAGCCTTTCATTTCCATCCCCACCCCTAGCCCCATAATCTTTTGTAAGAGTTTGTTCTGTAAACTGACATTGCCTTGGTTTTCCAAATTTCCCCATATGACAGGAGATGCAATGTCTGTTGCCTGAGGCAGCTGTGAACTCTTTCAACTTTTTCATGTTCTGCATTGGTTAAACTTCTCTAAAAAAAAAAAATAGTGTCTTCACTTTTATCTTTTTTTCCATTTTTCCCCCTAGAGTTAACAGCTTGTTTCCATAAAATGCTCTTTCATGTGTCTCCTTTTTAGCCTTTATTCTTATTAATGGCCTGTGTCTGTACACAACCAACTCTGAAGTAACTATTAAGTTAATAACCAACTATTTGCTTCATATTTTTTAAAAAAGGCAATTAGTATGGTGTTTTTGGTACTTACAACATCTAGCATCTTCAGATTCCAGTCTTGAAAAAGAAATATTCTCCTTATGCAGGTATGAAATTTTGAAGTAGCCTATAAGCCTTTGGCTTCTTCTATTTTTTGTTTTTTTGCAAAGCAATGGGGTTAAATGACTTGCTCAAGGCCACACAGCTAGGTATTATTAAGTGTCTAAGGTCAAATTTGAATTCAGGTTCTCCTGACTCCAGGGCCAGTGTTCTATTCACTGTGCCACCTAGCTACCCCAGCTTCTTCTATTTCTTAATCTGGATCCACACATTTCATTTTAATATAACTACCATGAAAAGGCCATGAACCAAACATACCCAAAGTTAACACAGAAAGGTGAAAAAAAGGGTTTGAATCTTTAGTTCATTTTAAAAAATACTTTAAAGTTTACAGTGAAATTATGTTAAGAGGCTTCATCTAAGAGAGGTGAGGTAACTTCCACAGTGTCACACAAATAGCATGGGACTGAAAGAATAAAAACCAGATCTTTCTGATTCCTATCCCAACTACCTCTAAAAAAGAAGTTAGAACTTTATCCTAAAAATATCATTAAAAAATATATCCTAAAAATATCATATAAAATATCAAAAATATATAACCAACCATTCAAAAAATATTCATATAGTTACACTATTTTCAATGACAAAAATCTGAAAATCACTTGTATTCTGACAACTGGAGAATGGCTAAATAAAGGATGATGTACTGATGACACACAACAGCATGATGCTGCAGAAAACAAGAAATATGAAATAAGATGTGGAAACTAATATTAGGTGGTATAAAATTGAGAACCCAAACCATATAACTTCAAAGAAAACAGCCAAAACTCACACGAGAACTTCTCTCAGGGCTTGGGGCCTTCTTGCACTTCCTTTCTAGGGTCCTTTCCTTATGGGTTGGTTCTATTTTTTTGGGGGGGGGGGGGTCATCCTTTATGCCTCTGTAGGCTCTGCTTCCCATTCTCTAGACTTTGCCACATGTGTTGTCTTCCTGAGCCAGAGCATAAGCTCCTACAGGGCAAGGAATGACTTTCCTTTAATCCTTGCCACACAGTGCTTAGCACATAATTCTAACTGCTTAATAGATCTTTGTTGCCTACCTGCTGGCCTGCTTGAAACAAAACACATAAAAAGTTCATGTCTTCAAGTCTTTATTTTATTCTATCCTAATAAACTAGAATTTTAAGTAAGTCTAATCTTCATTTTATATGCTTAGAGGACTTTATCTTTGTTGAATATTATTTATCATAATTTTTTTAAATATAAGATAAAGCAACCATGGAAGCTAGAAATCTGCATAACAATTATATTCACAGTTACAGGGATCACCAATATTTAAAACATATTTTTAAATGTTTCATTTTTTTTTTCTATAGCAACTCAAAAAAATCCCCAAACATTCACCTGTGATGTCTTCGTATCTCTGTACACTCTACTGCCATTCCAAATACAACAGCACCTGCAGGTATGACTTGTCCATATTCTTCACAATTAACATCTTTACCTTTGGGCTGAAAATATAAATAAATTTTTAGTACATATGCGTCTGTGTGTGCATGTGCGTGTGTGTGTGTGTGTGTGTGTGTACCAGAACAGGGGTTTTTCTTGACTATTATGTGAAATTTCTTAGCTCCTTCTTCCTCTCTTTTCTCTTCCTATTTCCCTTTATCACCCATTGACTCCATCTTTTTACTATATTATACCATTATATGCCACTTCTTCCTATGTCCTGTCTATAAAATTAGAACATCTTAATATTTTATGAAAATAGTTTTGACCTTATGGATTCCCTAAAACGGTCTTGGGTGTCCTCCCCAGGTTCTCCAGATCACCTTTGGATAATTGCTGATTTAGAGCATTAAAACCAATATCTAAAAAACATCCATGACTCTTTTGCAACCTGATGTCGAATATACAATATCCTGCATGCTGTTGATCTGACTGATGCTATTTCATATTGTTAACATCACAAACACATTCTAATCAAACTCCATATTGTCACAATTTCATTTAGTCAATCAATTAAGATAGCAATCAGATAAGTGGTGACTATCAAACTACCAAGTGACTGATAATATTCCATATATAACACTGTTTCAATGAGAATAACTTCTCTCTACTAACAATTTTTTGCCTAATGCATTGCTCTTCTGGAACCAATTAAAGATTAGGCAATATATTCCTATAATGGCGTTTAATAAGCAATTATCATTGCTTAATCAAGATCATAGCATGGAATTTTTCTAGCCATTCCAAAACATAAGAGATAATAGTATCATTAATATAACAATATAAATTAATGGCTATAAAAGTAAATACTAAGTGTTTAAACAATCAACAAACATTTATGAACTGCCTACTATGTGCCAGGCACTCTGAGAGCCTTTGTAGGCTTTTAAACAAAATATTTTTAAATTACAGTGTTCTCTCATTCAAGTTTTTAGACTAATTACTTATTCTTTCACAAGTCTTTTAAAATATGGAATTCCTACATTTATCTGTGTGCTTAGATATAGATGAGTATGAATATGAATATACATGCACACACACACACACACATAAAAATAAACATTTAAAATAGTATTTTGAAGTACCTATCCACTTTGTTTTAACAAAACAATGTGAACACATTAAGAAAAAAATGATTTGAATTTAAAATTAAATTTATAAAAATTTTCACCATAAATTAGAAAAATATCAATATGTATACATATAAATTTTATACACACATATATTATATAAATATCTATATGTTAAATATATCATTTCTAACCTATTCTAGAGTTTTAATTTTGCTTACCTTTGGTTGTAAAAGTAAATGTTCCCATGCATGAATCAAGCTCTCCACAATTCCTTCTCCAAACAAACCTGCATCGACAGTTTCTGTTACAACTAGGGAAACTCTATAGAATGATTTTTTAAAGATATATGTAAGTTTTTTAAATGAAACATTTAAATGACTTATTATTATTGTTGTTGTTATGACCAGAATTTTTTAAATTCTTGAGAAATGTGCTAAGTTCTATTCCTATCTTAGGATACACATTTTTCTGAAATTCAGAATAATCATAATAGCTATTTATAAAAGAACTTTTAAGATTTATTTTTCCCACAACAATCCTGTGAGGTAGATAATTAACATTTTCAATATTCCATTTTTAACAATTATACAGTCAGCAATGGCCAGTGCCAAGATTCAAATAAATAAATTTATATTTATAGATGTTGTTTTCCCCTCAGAAGAGTTCTTTCAGAGCTTGTATCTCCTCTTGTACCTCCAGATCCTGGACACAGGTCTAACACACAGTAGACATTTAATCAATGGTTTTCTTGGGCTTTTCCAATCTTATTTCACATGACTCTCCTTGGTACACACTTAAGTACAGCTGCACTGGCTTTCTCTCTGTTCCTCATGCAAGCACTCATTATCCTCCACCCGGTCTCTTAGAGGCCCTTGCAAGGTTCAGCACCAGAACCACCTGCTGTACAAACCAGGAGCTAGGGGATCTCTCTTGTACTGATAATATAAACACCCATGTACATGTTATGCCATTTTCTTTGTATTCTTGAGACCTAACAGAGTGCCAAACACATAGCTGACATTTAACAAATGCCTGACTGATCACATGCCCCAAAGTAGCATTTCATAGGCACTGGGCTATGGCATACTGAATTGTTTATAACGCATATTCACAAAAATGCTACATGAAAAATAGTTGCAGCTTATGTACCAAAATTTGTTGCAGAGAATGAAAAGGTAGAAAAATTCTATGAAGAAATTGCAAAGACCTTCCAAATTACAGAGATATGTTTGACATTGAGTTATGTTATCACCAAGATAGGAACAGTTTATGGGTTATAATAAAGATACTGGAAAACATAGAACAGGAATAAGGGATGAAAGAGAGAGAGAGAGCCATTCCACAACTGATGATGATCAAAGGATATGACAGGAAGTTTTCAAAGAAACTAAAGCTCTCACCAGTCATATGAAATTTCCTCCCCAACTCACTAAGAATTATAGAAATGCATGCCAAAGCAACTCCAAGATTTCACCTCACCCTCAGATTGGCAATGGTGACAAAATTGGGAAAATTAAAAATATTAGAGAAGCTGTGGGAAAACAGACCCATTGTTGCAGTTTTGTTGGAACTGTGAATTGATATAGGCATTTAGGAAAGCAATTTAGAACTATGCCCTCAAATCACTCAACTATACATATCCTTAAATCTAGCAATGCACACACAGAGCTGCTATTCTGTTAATAAGAAAAACTGAAATTAAGGAGATGCTTTTCAATTGAGGGATCGTCTCTCTTACCCTGATCCACAAGTTGCCATCTGTCACCTCAAGCAACCTGTAAGAACTCAAGAGTTAGAAGTGGAAAAGACCTTAGAAGTTAGAGGATCCAACACTCTCCTTTTAAAGAAGAGGAAACTGAGGGAGAAAGCAGTAAAAAGACTTGCTCACACAGTTAGTGACTAAGATGAGATCTGAACTCAGATCTTCCTGATTCCAGGTCCAGTGTCCTATCTATTTCACCAGTGGTTTTCATATATTTTGGTTCAGGACTCAGTCAGATTCTTAAATATTGAAGACTCATCCCCACCCCCAAAGAGCTTTTGTTTATATGGATTATAGCTAAGGATATTTACCACATTAACAACTAAAATGTTTTCATATTATTGTATTTATTATATAGGTTTTCTTGAAATGTAAATGTAGTGCTTTATATTTTGAATCCTTTCATGTTCTGTGTACATGGCAATGTTTTTTCTTTTCTTATTTTGTTTTTAAGTTTAAAACATAGAGAAAAACTATTAAAAAAAGAAAACTTTAAAAAAGAAAAGAAAAAAAGGGGGGAAAAAATCTTCAAATTGTTATGAAAAAAATTCTAACCTCAAAGAATCCCCAAGAGGGTCTCGAGGAGCCTAAGGAGGCCCCAAGTCACCCTTTGAAAATTCCTGCGTGGCACTATGCTACCTCTCTCAGTTGCAGCCTTGTTTAAAGAATCCCAAAAGAGAAGGGCATCGAGATGGTGCAGTGGGTAAAACACTCATGGTTCCTACCACTTCTTAGCTGGGTAGCCCTTGGCAAGTCATTCAACCATGTTTGCCTCAATTTCCTCATCTATAAAATGAACTGGGGAAGAAAATGGCAAGCCATTCTAGTCTATTTACCAAAAAAACCCTGAACTGGGTCACAGACTGAATAACAACAACAAAAAGAGAAATAATATCCATCTCCACATACATAGGTAATAATTTAAGGATCTGAGAACTATGTTCCAGCGGAGAGAGGGACTATCTTAAAGACCTGGGTTTAAGTTCTGCCTCAGAATCATATAACCTCAGTTACCTTCTGTAAGTCCTCTGAGTATTCCAGTTTACTCTAAGGCTATCAGTTAACAGATGAGTTAGTCTGAATTATTAATGGAGGTAATTTTCAAATGGGGAATTATCTCAAAAGAACCATGGACCTGGACCCTTCTCTAGTCCCCAACCTTCCCCCTGCAAATTAAGGTTCTAAAACTACATTAAAAGTCACAACATACTACAACCTACCTTTCCAAGTTTATTACAAGTTACTCCCCTTCACATTTTAAAAAGACTTCTTTCTTTTCCTCACACATCTTCCAATTCTGGACATTCATGCAACCTGTCGCTCACATTAGAATGAATGCTCCCTCTCTTAGGATCCTATTATAAATATCTCTTCATATACAACCCATTCCCTGATCTCCCTAGTTGCT
Source organism: Macrotis lagotis (assembly GCF_037893015.1). Classification (NCBI taxonomy): domain Eukaryota; kingdom Metazoa; phylum Chordata; class Mammalia; order Peramelemorphia; family Peramelidae; genus Macrotis; species Macrotis lagotis. Next base: position 121,104,710 of record NC_133660.1, on the reverse strand, counting down.
GCTTCCTCATTTTTTTAGTGCACTTATTTTTTACATGTTTTGCACATATATACCCATGAACAATAGAATTTAAGCTCCTTGAAGGGGTTATTTCCTAATTGTCTTTGTCTCATCCAACACTAGGCCCAGCTCCTAATTATACCAGATACTCAACAAATGCTTAAGGATTGATTAAACGAAACACATTTCTCTTTTACTTCCACAACTATCCAATCCAATACATGTTTTTAAATGTTCTTAAGGAATAATAATTGACAATGTAAGGACAATGATGGACATTTATTAGTAACAGTGACAAAGGATTTAAGTAATTTTACTAATATAATCTCCAAAAACTATTACTTTTAGGAAAAATATTTTTAATAAAAAAATTGGAATATGCTCAATCAGAATATATAAAAATTAAAGCCAAGTCAAATAAAAATATCTGAATGAATGTAAATTCCTCAAAGGCTGAGTCTTAGTGTTCCAGCAACAATAAGAAGAATGGACCAATTAGCCAAAAATGCACTTGGTTTCTTCTATGGATTAAAGAAGAGGTACAGCTAAGGTTGCAGTTTAAAACCCTTACTAGATAGCCCTGACAGGCTCCCTAGACCCTCAGCTCCAGCAGTTGTACAGTGCTTGGCACACAGGAGGCACTTAATAAATGCTTATGGAGTGACTCATCTGAGAGATGTGGAGGCAGGAAGTTCCAGGAGGAATCACAGTAGATGCACAATCCTAGCAATCATCTAGTCTACTGCCCTCATCTTCCAAAAGAAAAAAATTGCTGTGAGAAATGTTTTTAGTTCACATTTATAAAACAATCATCTCATAATAATCTTGCAATGGAGGTAAAACTCATGAGGACATAGCAAAGTAAAAAAAATTAAGGATTGAAAAACTCAACATCTTGGCTTTTCCATCAAAGCTCTAATAGGTGGTACTAAGTTCATAGGTAAGGAAGAGCTCAGAGCAAGTTAACACATGACTAGTTTAAGAGCGAAATAAACAGTTAAGCTTAACCAGCTATTTTCAAAGTAGCCAGAAGTCCTGGATCAGAAAGTGAACCTGTAATCAGGTCTCCCTTGAAGGTCACTCTGGAAGGTGTAGAAATTTACAGCAATATTTGATCAATTTTTCCTGCCCTCCCATTCAGAGCTTTTTTTTTTTTAAATTCATGAGAGGGGTAGGTGCTAATTCACACAACTTAAAAGGTATATTTCTCCTCAAGACTTTTTCAAAATAATGCAATGAATTTCCTCTTATGAAGAGCTTTCTACCTACATTGTTCTTTCTTTTTTTAAATAGTTATTTCCTTTTGGGTGAAACTTAAACCTAGATTATTTTCACATACTTAACTTTTAAAAATCAGATACAGACTTCAAAGATGCTAAAGAAAATAAATGACAATACCTCTCAGGAATGTGCTTAGGAACATCTATATCCAGAGACTTCATATGTAATATTTTGATTCCTGTTTCCATCTTGTTTGCTGCCACTATGTCACAAGCGAGTTCATACATGGTCTTGGATAGCTCACATGCATAGACACGGTGTGCACCAGCATTTTTAGCAAACATGCTGTAGAGAAAAATCATCAGGGGAAAAAACATCAAGCAGCAAAAAATCCCATTTTCTTTTCAAACTAAGGGAGTTATTTAAAAAAAGGACACAATTCTTTCCTAAATTTGGGCTCATTTTATAAATTTGGCTTTATTTCAAATTTTTAAAGTAACATAATTAAAATTTCTGACCATCAATGTTTTGTTTGTTTCTTTTTTTTGGGGGGGGTTGCAAGGCAATGGGGCTAAGTGACTTGCACAAGGTCACACAGCTAGGCAATTATTAAGTGACTGAGGCCACATTTGAACTCAGGTACTCCTGATGCCAGGGCTGGTGCTCTATCCACTGTGACACCCAGCCACCCCAAAACAATGCTAATAAATAAACTAGGTCAGTTTAAAACCTCGAAAGTTAGAATAGCTATAAATCAGATAACTAGGTTTAAAAAAAAGAAACATTCTTAAGGTAGTAATTACTATTTTTCTAAAGAAAAAATAGATTTCATTCTTAATTGAACATAAAATTTAAACCATAAAAGAATCTACATGTATTATTGCAATAATGACAAACCTTAATATTCCAGTTCCTGCTCCAATATCCAAAACAGTTTTGCACCCCAATCGAACCACCTTCTGGATTGCTGAATGGTAAGTCATATTCCTCTTGATGTCATTAAGCATGATAAAGTGCCAGCGTTCCACCAGCCAGTTTGCAACACGATAAAAATTCTCCCTTGCATCAGTGTAGTCAGGATTTAGCTTTACTGCTTTGTGGAAATAGCCAGCTGCTTCATCTCTAAAGCCCATTCTATCAGTAAAAAGTGATAAACAGAAACTGTTCAGTTATCCTCCTTTTAATTCTATACCCATATCTCTTCGGTCTCTGCATTGAAAAGCCCTCGCCACTCCATTCTAAATCCTACCCTTCACATCCTCCAAGAAACTTTCCCCAGCTTCTACAACTCCTAGAAATCCATCCCTTACGAATTAAAATTAGATTTTGTGTTATTATTTGCTGCTATTTCACAAGTTAATCTGGTTTCTACAAGTAGTCAGTCACTAATATCGGGGCAACATTGTGATCTTTCATGCTGTTCTCAGTACTTAAGCACAATTTAAGAAAGCAATTTTGTACAATTGAATAATCAATTCTCACTGATTGTCTAATAAGGCAAACAATATGATTAAATACCACTCCCAAATATGTTTAGTCTTTTGAATTGGAAGTGATTCTTATCTTAAAAACTTCACAGTTCTCTGCTTCAAATAGACTTGGTAAATAAAATGACCAAATAATCACTCAGTCTTCTGATGTAGCTATAAAATTAATTTTTTTAAAAAAGGGAACCTATGTAAGAGCTATAACATTAAATTGTTAGTTTTAGTAAATTCTATATGTGGCCCTTAACAAGTTTTTGTTGGGTAATACAGCCCAGAAAAACTAAAAGGTTGGATACCCATGCTTAGATAATAATTTAAATTGGCATACAACTTGCACATGAGTAAACTAAATACTTTTAAACTGTTTTAAAATATATTTCCCTTCAAATTGTCTTTGCACTCTTAATTTCCTGGCTTAACACAACCTTTTCTCCTGGAAAGAAACTAAGGCAAACTTCAGCCATGACCAATTTCAATTATTACCAATTCTAAAGTAGAGGGCAGCCAGGTAGCACAGCAGATAGAGCACCCGCCCTGAAGTTAAGAGGACTTGAATTCAAATTTGGCCCCAGGCACTTAATTGCCAGGTTTGTGACCTTGGATAAATCACTTAATCCCATTTCCTTAAATAAAAATAATTTTTTTTTTAAATTCTAAAGTAGTGAAATATAACTAATGTATTTTCTGAAAGAAACAAAGCCACAATAAAATTTTTAAATCACCACAAAGTCTACTTTTATCCTTTTTTAATTTTTTAGTGACAGCTGTGACAGTTCACACTAACAAAAACTGACCTGTCAGGAGTCTGTGCTTCATGTGCCTCATTATATGTTTACAATCTAAAATATCTTTAAAACTGAAACTTTTAAGTAAAGTCAAAAGAGCAAAAATATAATTTTAAATAATTTAAAATGAATCCAATTTGACAATTTAAATGTGTATTTAAAACTTAAATAATTCAATCTCATCTAAATAGAAAACTGGTATAGAGAAAGGCATCATTTATTGATGCATAAATTATTTACTTAGTTGCTTGTTTCTACCAACAATTCACATTTTTACTTAATGATTCATTCATAATAAGAGATTCTCCTCACAGTTCTTATCCCTTTGCATCCTACCCTCAACACTGTGACAATAGCCCACTCTCTCATCTTTTAATAATCTTTCTACCACCCTACTCCCAATATAACCAAATATGAACACATTTTGTCAGACCTGTCAATATTAAGAGTACCAAAAACTGCACCTCAAATATTTTTTGAAATTGTACACCCATATATATATATATATATACACACACACACACACAAAATAGACTAGGAATTCAAGGTTCTGTGGCTGAGTCACAGGTCTGCTACAAACTATGTGATTTCAGAAAACACTTCAACTACCCAAACCTAGCTGGTCTTTTCATCCATTACATGAGGGTCTTCATCTAAAGGATTAGTAAGGTCCCTTCTAGGTATGAAACTAATTTTAAAACTCACATAGAAAGGTTTCCTACAAAAGAAAAATCTTTCATTCATAGCCATGTTAAATATGCTGAAAAGAAGTCTAGACAGAAAATATCCCAGAAGCAAAGGATAATTTTGCCATTATTCTAGTAAAGTCAATCTATGCATTTTTCAGGGTTTCAATTAGCATTTACTAAGCAAGTACTTTGTACTAGGAACTGTATTAAACATTAAGGATACAAAAAGAGATTTGTTTTAATAACTGGTTAATAGAAATTTAGTTGTATGTAATAATTATTAACAATTTTTTCCTCTTTGTTCATTTTGCTTCTTATTTATTTATTGCCTGGTTCATATATAGATATTATATATTAAAAATTAAAGGTAAAATTAAGGTATATTTTTTCTATTCTAGCAGTTTTTTTAAAGGAAAACAAGTATAGGAAAATAGGTAATTATAGAATAAAAATATATTATAAGGGAGCATTTTTATCTAGGCAAATGCTTTCTTAATAAAAATTATTTTGCACAATATGAACATTACTATTTAAAATATTTTGCCATTCAATTATTATTTATTAAGTGGTTAATATACTGATATTGTTAAGGTTGGATTATAAAGGTTTACTTATATGCAGATATATATATATGCAAAATATCCTCCTATTACTAATGAACCAAAAAACCCCTAGCTTTCCCTCTCATTTTGGAATGGAAAACTTCCCATTAAATCCATAAATCCCAAGTATCATCCTGAAGAGAAATGCAAGTCTTCTTGGCCAAGGAAGTCATAAAGAAATCATAGTAACCAATGTAAAGTTTTTTTCTTCAGAATAAATAGTTCAATTTACTTATCATTTCAATAGTGATAAAGTTTCCATCTTCTCAACTGCAATGACCATCTTAACCTTATTCCAACTATGCCTCACTTTCTAGTCAAAGTTCTTTCTCACATTGGACTACTCTCTACAATTTTCTATAATCCAGTGACCTCCTTGTCATTCATCAAACAAGACTCCTTGCACTTTCAACAAGTCTTTCTTGCTGGGAAAGCTCTCCTCTGGCTCCAGGCTTTCCTCACATCTGCTACAAGTCAAACTTCTACAAGAACCCTTTCCTAATCCTCCTTTTAGATGGTGCTTTTCAGTTAAGATCACCTTCTATCTGCCCTGTATAATTTTTGAGTACACAACTGTTGCCTTGTTGCCTCTCCTGATTAGAATGTGAACCCTTTGAAGGGCTGTCTTCTTCAATGGACAGCAGGCAGGCACCTAAAACATAAATCAGCATTCTAGTTAACAAAAAAAAAAAAAAATAACAGGAAAATTATTCTTCACAATGGAACTGGAACCATACCTGTGTCATGCAGGAAGGATTCTAGGTTCAAATAGCACAATATTAGTATTAATCCCAAAGATAGACAGACAGAAGTGTGTGCGTACATATGCACACACACACACAAACACACACACAGAATAGAAATAAGGCTCAAGAAAAAAAAAGGTAAAAATACAATGGAGTTAAAGAGGCTTCATTTAAAAAAGAAAAAAAATCATCTTAAAAAGATGCTGTTCTTCAGTTGTTTTCAGTCTTGTGTGATTCTTCATGACCCCATTTGGAGTTTTCTTGATAATGACACTGGAATGGTTGGCCTTTTTTTTAGAAATGAAGAAACCAAGGTAAAGATGGGTGAAGTGTCATACCTAGGGTTACAGTTAGGAGGGGTCTGATGTCTGATTTGAACTTTGGAAGATGAGCCTTCCTGTCTCCAGACCAGAATGTACTAACAAGCAGAGTTATTTAAAAGTGTTTTGTGCTTCCAGAGAGATAAAGGAAGGTCTTCCCTTCCTTGGAAGCCTTCAAGCATTGTGGGGTATGGTTACTTTGATTCCTTCCTGCTCTCATCATGTGATTCTGGGAAATGCAGTCTCTGGATTCTCATCCTTCTCCCATTTTCCATCAAGGGAATTGGGAAATTACTTTCCCATTCCTCCATGCTCCCATGAACTTTTAATCTTTCAAATTCAAAAAAAGTAGTAAGTTAACAAAAAGTTAAAGGTCTCAGTAAAACCACAAGGGGAAAAAACCAATCATTATACTATATTCAAAGTATTCTCTTCTTCAATTATTTTAACTACATAAATAATTAACAATACTTCTATATAGTCTAACTCTGAACAAAGTCATGCTTTTGAAAAAACAAACCTGAAGAGGTGTTCCCCTATACTGTTACAAATCACTTCATCATCAGGAAAAAGTTCCAAGGCCTGCTCATAGCAACCAAACAAGTCTTGTACTCGACTCAGAGAATCCAGTTCTTCTGCCCACTTGAGGAGGGTATACTGAAAGGTTTCCTTTTCAAAAGAAGAAAAATATTCATCAGTAAAACAAAGATCATGTAGTGTCAAATCTAGGATTTCAGAGAATTAAATATACATAATAAAAGCATGACATTAAATTCTACTCCCTTAAAAAGTTTCTCATAATTAAATGTAAACATAATATGGTTCTCTTAACTACAGTTATGAGTGTATACCCCCACAAAGACTTCATCAGAAACTGGAAAATTTGTGCAAAAGTACAAGAATTTTGAATGCATTTCATTTTATCTCATATATTTACTTATGACAGTATGATCACAGATTTAGAGCTTACTTTCTCACTTTAGTGAGGCTGAATTCGAATTCCAATCCTCCATAGTTCGAATTCAGCCTCAGACACTTGACTTCCAATAGCTGTGTGACCATTTAACCCTGATTGCCTGGAATCCAGGACCTTCTCTAGTCATCCTGATTCATATCTGGCCACTGGACCCAGATGGATCTGTCGGAGAAAGTGAGGTTGGTGACTTAGCACAACACCCCCTCACTCAAATCCAATTGAGTACCTGTCATGGTATCACTTCCCTGATGTGGTGGTCTTCTTCAAGAATGAAGGACAAACATTATTATTATAACATTCATCACTTCTCTTTCAAATGGCAATTAACCTGCATCACCAATGGTCCTCTAGGGAAGGGGTATTATTGATGAGAGTTCTTAATCTTTTTTTTTAAGGTTTTTCAAGGCATATGGGGTTAAGTGGCTTGCCCAAGGCCATACAGCTAGGTAATTATTAAGTGTCTGAGACCAGATTTGAACCCAGGTACTCCTGACTCCAAGGCCAGTGCTTTATCCACTATGCCACCTAGCCGCCCCTGTTCTTAATCTTTCAAAGTTGTTTTTATTTATATTAAAAGTTACTGTATAAATTATTCCCCTAGTTCAGTTCATATAATTGCATTGATTTATACCATTCTTCCAATGTTTCTCTTAACCCATCCCTTCTATAATTTCTTATGGTTAAATAATATTGTATTACATTCATATACTTTAATTTGTTGAGTCACTCTGCAATTGATGAGCAACCCTTTACTTTCCCTTGAAGATTACCACATTAATGAAATCAGTGTTTCATTTTTATACTTCAGTTGTCTTTACATAATCATTTGTATTTTAAGACATGGAAAATGATTTTGCCTGTTTGGTATTTATCTCTTATGTGTTTTCCTCAGGCAAAGTGTAATCAACCTTGGAGAATACCACCTGTATCCAGAGAAACTGGAGTTTGAACAAAGACCAATGACTATTACATTTAATTTAGAAAAAAAAACCTGATATCTTATTGTCTGATCTTGCTATCGCTTATACTTTGTTTCTTCCTTAAGGATATGATTTCTCTCTCATCACATTAAATTTGGATCAATGTATACCATGGAAACAATGTAAAGATTGGCAAATTGCCTTCTGAGTGGGTGGGTGGAGGAAAGTAAGATTGGGGGGAAAAAACCTGCAAAACTCAAAATAAATAAAATCTTTTTAAAAAATGTAATCAACCTCAGAATTGGGACTCTCATTTTTGTCTTTGTATATCTTATTACCTGGCATATAACAGACATTTATTTTTTTAATTTTATGTTTAATTTAAATTTATTTATAATTTAATAAAATGTTTAATTAAAAATTAAAAGATGAAACTTTACTTAAGATATTTAAATTTTATACATATAAAGACATTTGCTTTTACATTCATTATGATGTACCAGATATATTTTAGAGAGAAATTTCTGTTTTTGCCTTTGTTTTGTCTCATGTACTCAAGGTAGATTTTTTTTAATAGATTTTTTTTTGCAAGGCAATGGGGTTAAGTGGTTTGCCCAAGGCCACACAGCCAGGTAATTATTAAGTGTCTGAGGCCGGATCTGAACTCAGGTCCTCCTGACTCCAGGGCCGGTGCCCTATCCACTGTGCCACCTAGCCACCCCTCAAGGCAGATTTTTCACTGTAGATGTGAAAAAAATTTAACCAGATCTTATTAAATCAATTGAATTTTTTTAGCTTTTATTAGAAATATGAAGAGAGGTCTTTCAGACTCCACCTAGCCGCCCATGAGTTTGCTTTTTGATGTGAATTCTCTCAAAATTTATAACGTGGATACATATTTTGCTTAGCTGCCAGTTTCAAAACTGATGTGTAAATGTATTAGCAATGGGAATCAATCATTAGAAAAATGTATTTTTAGTTTTTTAAGTAAGCTTGGTCTAATAGAGGACAGTCTTGGGTTCAAGTCTTGCTTCACACACACACTGGTTGTGTTAAAGGGTCTTTTGTGTTTTATATACCAGCTAGACCTAAATTCAAGACTGGAAGTGGGCATGGAGGGGGGCGCGGCTAGATGGCGTAGTGGATAGGGCACCGACCCTGGAGTCAGGAGGACCTGAGTTCAGATCCGGCCTCAGACACTTAATCACTACCTGGCTGTGTGGCCTTGGGCAAGTCACTTAACCCCATTGCCTTGAAAAATCTAAAAAATATATAATAATAATAATAATAATAATAAAGTTGTGTGGCCTGGAGCAAGCCACTTAACCCCACTGCCTTGAAAAATCTTAAAATAAATAAATAGTGATAATAATAATATGATAATAATAATAATAATAATAATAATAATAATAATAACCTAGCTGTGTGGCTTTGGGCAAGCCACTTAACCCCATTGCCTTGAAAAATCTAAAAGAAAAATAAAAATAATAATAATAACCTAGTTGTGTGGCCTAGGGCAAGCCACTTAACCCCATTGACTTGAAAAATCTAAAAATAATAATAATAATAATAATAATAAAAATAACCTAGCTATGTGGCCTTAGGCAAGCCACTTAACCCCACTGCCTTGAAAAATCTAAAAAATAAAATTAATAATAATAATAACTTAGTTGTGTGGCCTAGGGCAAGCCAGTTGACCCCATTGACTTGAAAAATCTAAAAAAATAAAATAAATAGATAAACAAATGATAATAATAATAATAACAATAACCTAGCTGTGTGGCCTTGGGCAAGCCATTTAACCCCGTTGCCTTGAAAACACTAAAAGAAAAGAACAGAAAAAAACCCACTGAAATGAACCTCCTCCTCTGGGGGCTCAGCTTCCGAGCCGAAAAGAGCCTGGATACAGTCTGCTACAATCTAACCCAGGAGCCCGGGCCGGCGGTGCGGAGCCCTGTCCGGGGTCCCACAGCTGCGAGCCTGACTCTGAAGCCAGGACTCTTTAGGCCGCAGTCAGAGAGCCCGCCCGAGAACTGGGGCGCCCCGGGGAGCTCCCTGAGGGCAGGGCCGGGGGCGGGGTCACGGCGAAGGGCGCGGAGCGGCCGGGCCCGGCGCTCACCTTGACGTCGTCCCGCAGCTCGGGCGCCAGGCTGAGCACGAGCAGGTAGTGCGCGTAGGCCGTGCCGAAGTCCTGGCCGGCCAGGCAGTGCTGCGCGCTCTGGAGCGAGCGCGACACCAGCTCGGCTCGGCCGGCCTCCTGCCCGCCCCGGCCCCGGCCCCCGCCCCGCGAGCGCGGCATGCTCGGAGGTTCACGGAGAGGAAGACGCCGGGGTCAAGGTCAAGGCCGTCCTCGTCTTTTGGGAAGACCTTTTCGACTTCCGGGTGGGACGGCTTCGACTCCTTCGGCCCAGAGAGAAGGGACGCTGCGATCGAAGCCGGAAAAAGCGGAAAACCTCAAAACGAGGTACTTCCGGCGTCGGCGCCAACGCCCGCCTCTTTTACGTAACGCGCACGCTCCGTTTCCCACGGCCTGGAGGAGGCCGCCGGTACTTCCCCACCTCCGGCTCCCCGCTGCTGCGCATGCGGCTCTTCTCCCCTTCCTCCAATCCGCAGGCGCCGCTCGAGAGCGTCTCGGGTTTCCCTCCTTCTTTGCCCCTCCCCCGCCTTTTCCTGGTCTCAGAGCCTCCGCACTGCGCAGGCTCCGCTCCCGCCTCTCCGGGCGGCACGCGCCTCTGCTTCTTCGCGCCGCCCTATGGTGTTGTCCCCAAGGGCTTTAAAAGTGATAAGGATCGGCACATTCTAGGAGGATCCACATTGTCTTCTGGGGTGGGGGTGGGGAGTAAGATTAGGGGAAAATTGTAAAACTCAAAATAAATAAAATCTTTAAAAAAATAAAAAAGTGATAAGGAAAAATATTAATAATGAAAATGAGACCGGGAGTTCACTTCTCCGCTAAGCGGTTGCTTTTTGAAATTTGGAGTTTGGGGCTTGAACAGAGGTAAAGAAGACTATAACTAATGAAGTCCTCTTTTAAGCTGGTTTCATAAAACCTGGAAAGACTTGGCTGAACTGAGAGACGTAAGCAGAGCCAGGAGAAGCTTTCTACATTATCAAGACAACAATAAAAACAAAAAACCTTAAGAACCCCCGAAATTCCTCATTAGCCTATACCCTGAAGAGCTCAAAGAAAGGAAAATGGCAAATACATAGAAAAAAATCCATAAAACCTTTTTGAGATTTGTAAAGGACTGGAAACAAAGGAGGTGCCCATCAAGGGGGGAAGTCTTGATATACAATGGTGATGCTTGTGTGCTGCAAGAAATGATGAGGGAGATGGTTTCAGAGAAGCCAAGAAGACTTGTATAAACTGATATAAAGTGAAGTGAGCAGAACCAGGAAAACAATGTATATAATAACAATATTGTAAAGACTTGGGAGTTATGACCAAGACAAGACTCATGTTGAAAAGCAAGCTGAGTGAGATGAGCAGAACCAGAAAAACACTGTACACCCTAACAGCAACATGGGGCGATATCAACCTTGATGGACTCGCTCGTTCCAACAGTGCAACAATCAGGAACAATTTGGGGCTCTCTACAAGGGGGAATAGCATCTCTATCCAGAGAAAAACCATGGAGTTTGAACAGAGACCATTACCTTTAATTTAGGGAAAAAATGATATCTTATTGTCTGATTTTGCTATCTCTTACACTTTATGTTTCTTCCTTAAGGATATGATTTCTCTCTCATCACATTCAATTTGGATCAATGTATACCATGGAAACAATGTAAAGACTGTGGGGGTTGGGGGGAGGGAAGTAAGATTAGGGGAGAAATTGTAAAATTCAAAATAAATAAAATCTTTAAGTACCAAAAAGAAAAAAAAAAGAAAAGCATGCTGCCCTATCTCCTGACAGAGATGATGCTCTCAGATGCAGGGATAGGAAAATTTGTGATAAAGCAGATTCAGAGCAGCATTCATCTAGTGACATAAAAAAAAATTATTATCACTGTGTCTTTCTCATCTCTATAGAATCATTATAAGAATAATATATGCATGTACACTCAAGAGAATCAATGAAAATATTAAAGAAAAGCAGACAGTCTTGAAAATATATGGTAGAGCACATTTTTATGGTCACAGGATTGACTGAAAGACAAAAATCCAAGATTCCTGTGCCTATGTGTTGATTATTTGAAAGCATTTGATTCTACAAACCAAAATATATATTCAAAGGATGACTGAATAAATAATTTTATATCCTTGAGCTTCACTTGCCTCATCTTGGGAGCATATTTTCCAAGATTCACAGTGAAATTTTATGATCCAGACTTCCGGCCAAGATGGTGGAGAGAAGACAGGCACAGTTAAAAACACCTGAATCTTCTTCTCATCAGACTTGGCTTAAAGTCAACCTACACATACTCAGTTAACTTATAAAACATCTAACCTTTCAAGTATTAAAGAGTCTTGGTTTTGAATACTGACCTAGAGAGACATATTCACTGTGTGATCCTGTTATTAAATCTCTATGAATCCTAGTTTCCTCATCTATAACATGAGAATAACAATACTTGCCCTAACAATACCTACCCCACATGGTTATTGTAAGGAAGGCATTTCATAAAGCTTATAAAAAGCTATCCAAATGGGTTACTAACACTGTCATTAATGTTTTTGCAAAAGTTCCCCTTGTACAGAGCTGAAAGAATGTCAGGAGTACTGTAAGAAGATAGGAAAGGTAGGCTAAACCTAATATTGAGAGGTCTTGAATGTTTGACCATGAATGTTGCATTTTCTTCTGTAGATATTTGCTGAACTATTGTGCGCAAGGGACTTAAGGCTAATACTGACTCCCCTTTCCTACTCTCACTTTTAAACACAAGAAATTAAGAAAAGTTACAGCATTTTTGTCTTCTGACACATGTTGGGAATTCTACCATAGTGATCAATTTAATACTGGGTTATTGGATTTCTCAGTGAGGTCAATCTTGTTTACATCTACCTTTCCTCTAGACAAGAAGTATGCTTGTGGCTAGGAGATTAGGTCTAAGCCTGCCCATGCCTCAGGAGTCAGGGATCCCTGTGTCCTGATCTGTTATAGGTCCTGGTTTAGATTGTAGAATGATTCCTATATTATAAAAATGTCAAATCAATAAAGGCTTAGCATTCAGAATATTGGACTATAGAAATTAGAATTAGAAAATCTTTTTAGAGATCAGCTAGACTAACTTTCCTTCCTATCCTCCCCCCCACACCCCTTAACAGATAAACAAATTGAGCCCTAGAGAAAGGAACAGATTTACCCATGGTCATAAAGAATGTTAGTGGCAGAACTAGGTTACTCATTTTTAGAAAAATTACTGCTTCACTTTGCTGAAAAATGGATTTGGGTATTCCTACTTCTTTGGTTTTGTTGTTTTTGTTCAGTCTTTCTTCAGTCATATCTGATTCTTTGTGTCCTCATTTAAAGAATTCTTGGCAGAGACACTGGAGTGATTTGCCATTTCCTTCTCCAGCTCATTTCACAGATGAGGAACTGAGGCAAACAGGGTTATGTGACTTGCCCAGAGTCACAGAGCTACTAAGTGTCTAAGACAAGATTTAAATTCATGAGTCTTCCTGACCCTAGACCCTGGCAC